>NC_071388.1:106197056-106537305 GCF_022682495.2 Desmodus rotundus
GGACTGCTTTAAGATGATGAAGAAAAGAGAGTGTGAGAGAGAGGAACACAGATACAAAGAGGAAAATGGCAATAAATAAGTACCTATTGATAATAACCTTAAATGTAAATGGATTAAATGTTCCATTCAAAAGACATAGGGTAGAGCCAAATCACTCTTCTTGCCCAAAGGAGAGGAATATTACAAGCTTCAACATAGTGTAGAATGAAGAATCTAAAAGGACGGATTGGAGTGCTGTGGCCACCAAGGGTCCAGGATGTGTCTACAGAGAAACAGAAGCTATTTTCTGCTTAAACTGAAAATGTCACCTGCATTATTAAGCCTCCTAGAAGCACAAACAGGGTCTTAGTTGTTTGAATCTAACATTCTCAAATCTGCCCTAATTTGACAGAAGAAAAGAGAGAGGAAGGGAGAGAGAAAAACATTGATGTGAGAGAGAAACATTGATTGGTTGCTTCGTGTATGTGCCTGAACTGGGAATCATATGTTCCCGGATCAGGGATTGAACTTGTGACTTAGATTGCTGTTAAGTAATTGGTAACTGTTGAAAGACCTTAAGAGCAAAGCCAAGGTTTCCTGAGGAAGGAGAAATTCTGCCTGTGGGTTGTGGCTTCAGTTCCTGCCCAGGCATTTCCAGCCTCATCTCCCTGACAGCCTGCCCTGAGGATATCAGACCTGCAAGCCCCCACAACTGTTGAAGCCATTTCCTTGAAATAGATCTCTTTCTCTCCACAGACATACACACACACATGAGCATGTATATATCCTATTGGTTGTGTTTCTTTAGTAGAACTCTGACTGCTAAACCTCTGAAACTAGTAAATAAGACTAGAAACTAGTGCTCAGCTCCCTCTTCTCTATGAAAACGCTCTCTTTGAAGAGCTTAACTTTTTAAAATTGACCCCCCACATCTGAGGTTATATTTACTATGCTACTTTAAACCTCTCCTTCCTTACTTGTGTAATTCCTTTATTTCTTAGTATTCCCAAACTTAATAAAGTACCTTGCACACGCACAAAAACATTGATTCTTACTGAATCAAAGAAAACATGACCTGCATATATGCTGTCTACAAGAGACCCACCTCAGAACAAAAGATGTACACAGACTGAAAATCAAGGAATGGAAAAAGGATTCTAAACAAATGAACATGAAAAGAAAACCTGTTGTAGCAACAGGTTTATATCAGAAAAATTTATATCAGAAAAATTAGAGAGAGAAAAATCATAAAAAGAGACAAAGAAGGTCATTACGTAATACTTTAAGGATAGTTGTTTGTTGTTCATATTTTTATCTTCTTTTTCTTAGATAAGTCCCTTTAACATTTCATATAATAAGGGCTTGGTGATGATGAACTTCTTTAACTTGACCTTATCTGAGAAGCACTTTATCTGCCCTTCCATTCTAAATGATAGCTTTGCTGGATACAGTAATCTTGGATGTAGGTCCTTGCCTTTCATGACTTGGAATACTTCTTGCCAGCCCCTTCTTGCCTGTAAGGTCTCTTTGGAGAAATCAGCAGACAGTCTTATGGGAACCCCTTTGTAGGTAACTGTGTCCTTTTCTCTTGCTGCTTCTAAGATTCTCTCCTTCTGTTTCATCTTGGGGAATGTAATGATGATGTGCCTTGGTGTGTTCCTCCTTGGGTCCAGCTTCTTTAGGACTCTCTGAGCTTCCTGGACTTCCTGGAAGTCTATTTCCTTTGCCAGATTAGGGAAGTTCTCCTTCATTATTTGTTCAAATCAGTTTTCAATTTTTTGTTCTTCCTCTTCTCCTTCTGGCACCCCTATAATTCGGATGTTGGAACGTTTCAAGATGTCCTGGAGGTTCCTAAGCCTCTCCTCATTTTTCCGAATTCTTGTTTCTTCATTCTTTTCTGGTTGGATGTTTCTTTCTTCCTTCTGGTCCACACCATTGATTTGAGTCCCCGTTTCCTTCGCATCACTATTGGTTCCCTGTACATTTTCCTTCATTTCTCTTAGCATAGCCTTCACTTTTTCATCTAGTTTTCAACCAAATTCAACCAATTCTGTGAGTGTCCTTATTACCAGCGTTTTGAACTGTGCATCTGATAGGTTGGCTCTCTGTTGGCTGCTTAATTGAATTATTTCTGGAGCTTTGAAGTGTTCTGCCATTTGGGCCATTTTTTTTTTTTGTCTTGGCGAGTCTGTTACTTTAAGGGGCGGAGCCTTAGGTGTTCACCTGGGCGGGGTAACACTGGTTGCTGCGCTGTGATGCTATGCTGCACTGTGACGCTGTACGTGGGGGAGGGGCCGAGAGAGAGCAATGGTGCCCGCTCCACTCTCCACTGGGTTTCAGCCCTCTGCTTCCCACAATCAAATTGGGCCCCTCTGGTGCTCGTTCCCGAGTGGGTGGGCTTGTGCACACTCTAGGCCCCTGTGGGTCTCTCCAACGACCTCTCCTGTGAGGCTGGGAGTCTCTCCTCCTGCAGCCCCAACCCCCATGGGCGTTTTCAATCAGAGGTTTGAGGCTTTATTTTCCCGTGCTGGAGCCCTGGGTTATGTGGTCTGCTTTGCTCCCCTCCGTTCGTCCCGGTTTATCTGTGCGCAAGTGTGGGGCTGCAGGGTGCTACGAGCGCTCTGCCTGCCCAGTTCTCCGCCACTCTGAGTCCGGCCCTCTTGGTTTATCTGTGCACGAATGTGGGGCCGCAGGGTCTGCTAGTGGTCAGACTGCCTGCCCCGTTGGTCCCACACTCCACCAGTCTCAGTCCTGCCACGGCAACTCGAGTCCTCTCCCCCCGGCTGCCCGTCTCCGCCCCTCCTACCGGTCTGGATGAATGTTTATTTTTCATTTACTTGGTGTCAGACTTCCTTGCCGTTCGATTTTCTGTCAGTTCTGGTTGTGCAAGGAGGCACAGTGTGTCCACCTACGCCGACATCTTGGTTCTCCCATCTCAAGATCTTTTTAAGAATCATTATTTCTTTAATTTACATTAAACTATGTTTGTTTTTAAGCCACTTAAACAGGGCTCCTTTACAACCTAATTTTGTGTTTACAAATTAATCCTGACTGTACATCCAGAGGCAGATAAACAACATATCTATAGCATACATATACAGACAGACATACATAAACAGGTAAAGGGATAGATCTTATAGCTTGTATTTAATAATCATTAGCTTTTTTTTGTCCTAGGCTATAATACAAAATTCAAAAGAATAATTGGATCCAAATCATGTTTCTGGCTGATGGAGTAAGTTAAGGTTATTTTTTTCAGATGGTTTAATTTTTTGCATGTTGTAAGAATTTATTTAAAACTGTTTTAAAAGTTGTCCTGTCTTCTAGTTCTTTCTGAATCAATTAAAGAATGCATTTTGTTGTCTCTGAGAGGTTTAGGATCCTCTCTTTTAAGGGTGTCCCTTAAGTTGGAACTTATGTGCACATAATAAGTTGGAGATCAGAACGCACAGAAAACAGCCTAGGAAGGGCTGAATTTTCAAAGGGGCAGATTTTCCTAAAGGGGAAAGAAGAGAGTGCTGGAGGTCGGCCTGAGCTCAAGAGGGAAGAGGGGGTGCAGAAGCCTCAAACCATTTTACTGCTTTCAATTGTTTGTTCATCTTGGTTAATTCAGAGTCCTGAATACATTTGGAAGCCTCAAGGTACCACCTAAAATAGGTATATCATTCAGTTAATTTTATTTTAGAGCCATGGTTTTCTAATTAAGTTTTGAGAAAAGCAAGTTTTGGTAGGTCAGAAATTCCCCATGATGGCTAATTTAGCTGTGAATCATCCTGGTTTATCCTAAAAGGGTAGCTGATCAGCAGGAAAAAGCTTAGAACATGGGTTACCCATCTGCACTCACCTAATGAAGGCCTCCCTATGAGTGCCCTTAATGTGTGTCCTCACAAACCTATATGGACAGGGTCTGGAGAGCTGTATGGGTGACGTCTGAGCCTATGGATGAAATCTGAAGAGCCGTATGGTTAAACCTGAACCTGGATGAAGGGTCCTTCACCTGAGGTACTCTAGACAAATGGTGACAGAAAAACCAAAAACCAAATCTCCAACTTGAAACCGAAAGGAGATGGAGGCTGGGAGATGGAAGGAAAGATGGAAGGAAGGAAGGAAGGGAGGAAGGAAGGGAGGAAGGGAGGAAGGGAGGATGGAAGGAAAGAGAATGCTCAAATAAAGGCTGAAACAATGACAAAGGAGGGAGATTTGGATCCAGGAGGACTTAGCACCAAAAGCCAGGACTGCCTGAGGAGATGGTAGAGAACCTGTCTCTGACAGGTATTTTGCAAGGATCCATGGCCACAGTGGGAAATGGAGAATGGTAAGTCTGTATCCCACTGCTGCCACCATTACTGTAAACCAAAATTAATTTTAGATTGTTACAAAGAATAAAAAGCACTTATTTGAGCAAAAGAAGCCGCAGCCAGGAAACACAGATTCGGGTAGCAACCTAAATTGTGCTTCAGGAGAACAAAGAAAGCCAGAGCTGATAAAGGCAAAAATCACCAGCTGGAACAAAGGAAACCTTTTGTATTAGCTATTTAACATGTGTGACGGCTGATTCAAAAAGGATTGGTCAAGTCCAGATTATGAAACTCTAAGGTGAATGTTGTCACAAAAATAAGAGGGAGCAAGTTCCGGGATGTACGTTTACAGCAAGCGTTGATCTCCAGAAGTCCAAACCTCATCTGGGTTCAAGAATGCATAAATCTTACTTCCCTAATGACCTCCTGACTCTATATTAGGGCCCCTGATATTAGTGATTCTCTTTTAGGTATTTTGGTTCACGGAAGGAAGTAGCACATGCTGCCTAAAGCCCAATCCCTAAAATGTCCCACCAAGTCTTCCTCTCACAGGCTCGAAGCAGGGATCAAGGAGTTGTTAGAGTCACAAGTTGTTGCAGCCCATACCCCAAGACACCTTCTAGAGTTGCTGCCCAGAATCATGTTCCAACCACATCACATTGTGCAGTGAGTGAGAAATAAACGTTTTTATTTTAAACAACTGGTGTTTGGAAGCTTTTTGGGAACTGCAGCCAGCATGTACTCTACTAGACATATAAAAAGTGCATGTAGAGATTGATCCATTTAGAAAAGCAGACACCTCTGTGACAGTGCCTGAACTGGACACATCCTGAAAGGTGAACTTAAGCCTAATCTATAATGTTTTTATTTTCTCAAGGATAAGGAATATGTGGATTTCCTATGCTAATAACAAGTAAATTTAAAGGACAATCCTGCATTCCCTTCCTCTTGTTCCTGGAAAACCCTGTCTATCCGCCAACTGCCCTTCCCTCACTCATCTCCATGGTTCCCTGGTCTCCACGACCTAGAGTCAGCTGGGGCAGGAGGCATAGTCTATGAATCAGCCAACAGATACTTACTAGAACCAATCACTTGGGCCCTGGGCTGGTGCTAAGCAAGCATCAGGAGGAAAATGAGTCATGTTCCCTGGACTTGAGCCATTCCACAGTCTGGCAATTCCTCCTCAGTGACCACTCTGTACATGGAACTGTGCTGCTTTAGTAAGCTCACATGCTGAACGAAGACTTGCCTGGGATATGAGGAAGTCCACTCTCTGGGTCTCAGTCTCTTCATGTTTTCCCCAAGCTACCAGGAGAAGCAGAACAGAACAGATCATTGCATCAGGGCTAGCATAGGAATGGGCTCAGATGGAAGGGAGGGGCTACAAAAGTACGAGTGATCAAATCGGGAAGACTTAAAGACTTACTTAAGGTACATCTTTATGAATGAGTAGGAGTTCAATGAGACACCAAGAGTAAGAGAAGTGACATGCAAGGCAGTGGGACCCTCATGTGCAAGGGAATTGAAGGGTGAAGGGATCCTCTACTTTTAAGTCACTGGTAGCTTCAGTTTGGTAGAAACACAGGGTGTGTCATCAGACATGCACTTAGGCCAGGCCCTTCTGTGTGAATTTAGACTCAATCCACAGGGCTACCACACCACTGTGTAGATTGTGTTCTTGGGTGCCTTGCCAAGAGGGCAAGTGGGGCAGAAATCCAGTCAAGCTCTCTCACCAAGCCATGCACCCTGGCACGGGTTTGGGTCTACCATTGGAAAGAGACACCTTTTTCTAATCTGCCCAATTGTGCTGTGTATTCTAACAGCTACCTTGTTTACCCTATCCTATCCCCAACACCACAACTTTCAAAGCCTTTTCTCACACAGGATCTAACTGAATTCTCACACCTCCAGGAAATGGGGATTATAAGCACAGTTTCACAAATGAAGAAATGAGGCTGAGAGGTAGAGAAAGACAAAACTCTCCAAGAGACACTACTGAAATTCCATGAATTTCACTCGGGCCAGGAGATCATGGAATGACTGATAAGACTTCCAGTCATTTGCAAAACAGGCTTGATGAATGCAACAGAGATTTATTATGTACATTACACAATATGACAAGAAACATAAATATTTAAAGGCAAAGTAAAATAACTTTTTTATTGTGCTCATATTTCCCCCACTCTATTGGACTTTCCTCAGTGAAAACTCCTCAATAAAAGGGTGTATGTCCTCTAATGACCTGGCAGCAGAGACCAGGCCATGACCACTTTTTGACATCAGGTGAAAATCTGTTTTGTGGCTCATCCTAAAATGAGAAACAGTACAAATATCTGATTTTTACCTAATAATACTTGAGTGAAAAATAAGTAGGACTTTGATCCTTCTGATTGAATTGTTTCTTATCTTATGAAAAACAGAGCTCCCAAAAGAGAAGGGAATATCCCTTCCCTTGGCCAACATCCTTAAAGCACCCAGGCAACAAAGGTTGTATAAACAGGCTGTGAGTGAATTTGGACCCTGAAGTGGTTTCTGAGTAGAATTATGTGGCCGGCTCTCTGAGGGCTAGATGATGTTACTCAGACACTGGGCAGACAAATTTTATACTCCTACTCTCATTCTTGTTTATATCTGGGAAATTAAGATACGTAAAATTAATTGAAAGTTGTACTAAAAATATATAGGTTGCTTATAAACAAGTCGAAAGGGCTTTCTAAAAAGGTCCAATAAACAAGCGAGCCAGTTTATAGGTAGCCAATACCCAGTGGGCACTGGACAAAGCCTTGAGTATAGTTCTGATGCCATCTTGTGTTTAACATTGAGATTGGCACTTTGAAACAAAATGTGTAGAGCACAGGGATGAAGGAGATAACATGCTCTGGAAGGGGTGAGTAGTCATGAATTCCTGAAAATGTGGGGAGAGATGCAACTGGAGAAGTGGGTTGGGAACAGCTCCTGACAGAAGCCTTTATCTCATGTCACCGCTTGAGGTGACATGATCAAGTGTGTGTTTTAGAACAATTCAGCTGTAGGTACAGACTGGGAGAGACTGGGAGAAGGGGTCAGATGCCTATGAGGTCAGCGTGCCCAAGGCTGCTTATGGCCTGAATTCCTGGGCCACACCACTGCAACAGCCACCTCCCACTAGAACATAAACAAGGATTATTGGCTTACTTGTTCAGTCTATACCCCCACTGCCTAGAACAGTGCCTGGTACAGAATAGTTTTTACTTAGAATCAAAAGGGGCATATTTTACTATATAAAAGACTACATGCTAACATTGTCAAATACAAATCCTCTACCCCACCCATTCCCAAAGTGCCTTTTTGAGAATGAGGAAGTAGCTTTGGGCTTCTGAGAGGCAGGCATCAGGATCTTCATCTTACAGATGAAAACAATGAGACTCAGTGAGGTTGCCTCCTCCCCCATTTATGGCTCTTTCCCTGCTTAGGCCCCAGAAAGCCCCTGCCTGTTTCATGGGACCAGACCAGGCTTAACTGGGAGTCAGCATGTCACATACCCTCTCTGGACCTCCAGGTCAAGGCAGCTGTCACAGGAGGAGCCAGGAAAATGTTCTCCGAACAACATAAGGGACAATTATTTTTCCAGAAAAACAGCCTTTCAAGTTGTAACTGAACAAAACAGAGGTTCAGTTGCATACCGCAACAAAAGCCAAACTCATGAGCCAGGTGCTGGTGCAAAAGGGAAGAGGTTTATTCAGGTGCTGCACAACCTGGTACAATGGTGGACTCCTGTCTCAGAGACCATCTCAGTCTTCCCGCTCAAGAGGGAGGTTCTTATAAGGATAGGGAGGGAATGATTTTTTTCCCCTTACCCACTGATCTTTCTAGCTCTTTGTCCACTCAGTGTTAGAACCAAGCCCCCAGTGCCATCTTGGCCAATGGGGGAGGCTCCCCAATGCTCCAACTGACTCTCTATGGTGACAAAGTAACATTTCCCAGGACCCCTCCCAAGTTAATGGGACCCAGCAAACCCACAAGAGAGAAGTAACATCCAATTTCACTAGAAAATATGAAAAGTCTGTATTATCCCGCCATGGCGAGGGCTTCAGAGAGGCTGCACACAGCGTCTTCTGCCTCGCTCCATTACCCTGAATTTACAAATGGGGAAACTGAGGCCCCCAAAGTAAGAGATTCTCTCTGAGGTTATTCTGCAAGCTTGGGAAACCATAGTGCCCTGTTTTTCCATTGGTCCTGGAAAGATAGGTTCCACGGGTGATGGATTTCCAAAACAGCCTCACCTCTACACACTCCCATCCCCTCCGTTAGGCCCGACCCACTTGGCCTCCTTCCTGTCACCAGCTCCGCTGGCTGGACCCACTCAACCACGTAGTCCCGCTTCGATCCACTCTGTCGGCTCAGCCCACCAGCTTGGCTCCACTCGGTCCAGTGCCGGCTTGGCCCCGCTCCGCCCACCTGCTTGACCTCTTTCAACAGGAAGAACAATGTGGATTCGCATGTTCCTCTGCCTCGGCCAGTGGAGCCATTTGCTGGTCCCGCAGGGCCCCATCCTGCCACCTTGAGTAGTGCCCTGCACTGCATGGCTTCACCCGCCCTCCTCACTCCGGTCTCAGTCATCTATCTAAGAAGCACCTGTGCCGCTGCCAATCCCCCACCTACTGGGCCATGCTGAGGGAGTCTGTCCCACACAACCCTGCAGAAGTCTCCCAGGATTTCCATCATCACACGAGGCAAAGGGACGCGACAAAGGGACCTGGGTTGTGGATCTTCGGGAACTTGGCATCAAGTCCAGGCCCCCCACATAGCTACTGGATGCCTTTGGGGAAGGCCAGTCGCCTCTGAGTCTCAAGTCTCCCCATCTGCAAAATGAAGTTGCTGATAAATCCCAATCTCCCAGGGCTTGTCTTCTAGGCACAGTGTGGACACAGAGGAGAGTTGGGTGACAAGGTGGAGAGAGCCCTGGCCCTGCACCCTCCAGTGAACAGAGGACTAATCCCAGGACAGGTTGGGAGAATACCTGGCCTTCTGCCTTCCTTTAGCTGGGTGGCTTTGAGCAGGTTGCTTAGATGCAGTGAGCCTGGTTTTTTGTCCCTAAAATGCACATAACACCTTGGCCAGCAAGAAATATCTGTGTGGGACCTGCCCTCCTGTCCAAGACATCTCAGAATGAGGATGCCCAGGTGTTAGTCTCATAACCCATTCCTCAGAGGGTTGGGTTAGGGGAAAGATGGCCTCTTATAATGACCCTCAGTGTAACTGAGATTCATTCCGTGAATCTTGATGGACTGAAGGCTGGACAAGTGGCAGAAACTGAATTTACTAATTTAAGTAAAAACAATTGTTGAAAGGAGAGATAGTGAAGTTAGAAAATCTGAAGACAAGGGTAAGGAAATCAGGAGCTGGGCTATCTCAAGTGGTCTTGGTACCAAAAACCTCTAAACAGTTACCCTTGGACACTGCTGCTATCTGAAGGTACTACAGCCTCTTCTGTTGTTGCTGCTCAGACTGTATGTGTCCAGAGACAGGATGTGATCAATGGGGCATAAGTGTCAGGAGATTCTTCACGTTGGAGTAGAGTTTGAAGGGTGAATAGAAATTTGCCAAAGGAAGAGGGAAGGACCTTCTAGGTGGGAGCAGCATGTAGGTCATGGGATCTTGGGGCCACCTCAAAATTCTGATTGCCACACTATGACAGGCACTTTCCTGGTCATCTTACTCAATGGTTACAAAACCCTCCAAAAATAGGTGTTATTAATTTTTTGGAAAAAGATCCTTGTCAACTTAAGAAATGCCCACACCTGTAGAGAATGTTTGTGAGTTTATTTGAGCCAAACTGAGCACATATGCTGGGGAGCAGGATCTCAAATGCTTCACAGAATAAGTTTTGCAGTTTCTCTTATGCATTTGAAATGGGGAAGATTACATGTTGGTGGAGGAAAGCAAAACAAGTATTGGATTATAGGATAGTTAATAAGATTACGTGCTCTCCTGAGGGTGGTTATAGATTAACTTTAAGGTGTATTAATTTAGATCCACAGAAACAATGGACAAGGCTTGCTTAAGGCAAAGATAAAAACTTTTACTAAAAATTTATATGCCTGGGGCGTGACTATCCACCATAACTTGCCAAGTTAGGAATTTATGATCAGATCACCCTGTGAGATTCCTTTCCATAGAGCCCCTCACTCCTTTTTACATCCACGAAGGGAATTAGTGTCAGGCTGCTTGGTCCTCTTGTCCCAGATTTATCTGGAACCTGAGGACTGTGGACAGAAAGTAGGACAATGAGGAAGGCCAAAGCAATCTGTTTTCCTTTTGGTAGAAAACAAAATTCCCAACTAGAGGCCTAACCCATGAGAAGTTTATTTCACTTGGGAAAAAAAAAAAAAGCCCAGAGCAGGGCAGTCTGGGCTGCAATGACAGCTTACCCATGCCAGGTCTCCCAGGACCCTCCTCATTTTCTGTTCTGCCACACCTTGAAATGGCAGCCAGTGCACAGAAAAGAAGGGGAAAACCACGGGACTAAAGACCCACTGACTTCTACCTACTTCTCATGGGCCAGAAGAGAGTCATGGCCACTCCTAGCTGCAAATGATGCTGGGAAATAGAGTTTTCGAAGTCTGTCAAAGACAGAGGAGCTCTATCCTCATGGTAAGTGATTTTTTAAACCATTTTTTAACTTATAATAATGATAACAGCAACAGTTGTTCATTTACAGATATTTTTTTCAAAGTGCCAATTATGAATGGGTTGCACACAGAGCTGTTATGTATACAGTAGTGAAGTGAATAGACAACAGTCTGTCCTCGCATGGATCGTTTAGGGTGCTCACTATGTGCAAAGC
Organism: Desmodus rotundus; assembly: GCF_022682495.2. Lineage (NCBI taxonomy): Eukaryota > Metazoa > Chordata > Mammalia > Chiroptera > Phyllostomidae > Desmodus > Desmodus rotundus. The sequence continues at coordinate 106,208,160 of NC_071388.1, forward strand.
ACCTAATATCTATTACTCCTTTTAATTTTCATAACAGCACTGAGAAGTAAGTATGATTGATTACCTCATCTTATGAACAATGACATGGAGGCTCTAAGAGGCAAATAATCCATTAGAGGCTCTGTAATTATATAACATAGCCAGAATTCAAACCCATGTTGGTCTACTCCAAAGTCTCAGCTCTTAACAATGCTCCCACAGCTCTGGTTTCCATCCCTGGCTTCACCCAGTATCTGGGACCACCCTTCAGAGATTCTGATTTAGCTGGTTGGAGATAGAGTCCAGGCATCAGTATTATATTACCTAATGTAATCCTCACAACTGGAGATGGAGGTATTTTTCTATTTAAAATCAGAGAATCTAAAATTCAGAGAGGAAGCTTCACTTGCCCAAAATCACACAGCAAGTCCACAATGGAACTGGGATGTGTACCCACATCTCTCTTTTCTCCAAAGAGCTGTCCTTGGCTCCAGAAAAAGGTGGCTTCTGTAAGTTCTGTGAGTACACAGGCCAACTCTTCTGCCCTAGCCTGTGGCACAGAAGCCTCCTTGGGTAAGTGTGTGCCTGTGATATTCAGGCCAGGCTAGACCAGGAGGTATAGCGGAAGCTCAACCTGCTGAATGGAGAGGTGTGGCTGGGCCAAGGTGGGAGTTACATGTAGGGACGTACTCTCTCTCCAGCACAAGCTGTGGGCTTCCTCCCCCACAGCTGAGCTCTGCCTGATATGTCAGGCCCAGAATGGGTCACTAGCCAGGGACTGGAGGGCTGCAGGCAGGCAGGGTTCCAAGGCGAGTCCTGAAGGAAGTCACATGGTGGGGGTCACAGACCTGACCCAGAAATGATGAAGGGAGGGAAATATTTCAGGCCTGAGAGGAAGGACCCAGCCCATGAGATGAATCACCCGGGACAGATTATCCTGAGGAAGACCTTGGGGGTGGAATTGTGATAAGCACCCTCCTCCTAAGGTGGCCAGGAGCCCAGGGTCATCTGGTCAGTGGTCAGTGAGGCTAAATGTGGCAGGAGCACTCAGATCTATCTAAGGGCTCTCACGGGCTCCAAGTGCTTTCTAGAAGTGACTTGTCAGTGACCTTGCATGAGGATGAGCACCTCCACTTTAGAGCCTTGGAAATAAGTCATTTCCTCAAAGTCACATGGCCAGAGATGGGATTAGAAATGGGAGTTTGCCTTTCTGTGGCTACCAGCTTGCCTCTCCAAAGCAGGAAGCTAAGACTGCCACTGCCCTCCCTCTCCATGTGCTCCCTACATGGAGGTGAGACCTCCATGAGACATGAAGCCTCACAAATAAATCCACCAGGCTCTAAACTCATAATGCAAATCAGGCTTCAGGTCTAATGCTTGCTTCTAGATGCAAGCCAATAGACACAAAGTCCTAATGCCTCATTGTACAAAGGATAGAGGTCTTAGAGGGCAAAGGGCTTACCCAGGATCCCATAGTGAGTCTGGCAGAAGCTGACTTCATCTGACTCCTGCCTCTCATCTCATGGGTCTGTGCACTGCACTATTATTTGGGTATTATTAAAGTATTACTATGAAACATTTTCTGGATCTGTAAGTGTGGTCCTGGACCATAAGCATGGTCTGGGAACTTGTTTGAAATGCACATTCTTGGGCCCCACCCCAGATGGACTGTATCAGAACCTAGGGTTGAGCAGCCCTCTGTATGTTAACAAGCCCTCCAGGGGATTCTGATGCCACAAAAACTCTAGTACACACACACACACACACACACACGCGCGCGCGTGCACGTGCGTGCACGCACATGCCTTAACCCCAAGTTCAGCAAAAAAAAAAAATCCCATTTACCTGATGGCCCATCCATTGACTCATAAACATTGAAAGTGCACAGGTCCTTGGAAATGTGTTTCACAAACTTGAGAAATGTGTAGTTCCCTTTAAAAGGGAAAGCTGTTTGCATGCTGTTGCCTGTGTACAACAGGTGTGGGCTGACTAATTCTTACTCTACCATTGTTTAAATATGTACTATCATAGAACTAAGTTTAGGCCCTTATACAGCTCTATAATCAGTAAGTTCCAGATTAATATAGACAACTACAATCAACATTACAAAACCTAACTTTTAAATTAATGATATCAACAGTCTGGCATAAAATGCTGATTTACTGAGGCCAAATGGCAGCTCACAGCATGGCCAAGGCACGGCCCACCACCACTGGGCAGCCTTTCAATTCAACACCACATGTTACCTGTGCCATGAGTGAATCAACTCTATCCCTTTCCTATACCCCAGTTCCTTTTAACCCTTCCTTTATACAGAACAGGGGCTTCAGTGCATTTTATGCAGGGTCATCAATTTCTGCTTTCTTCTCATTCACTCTAAATCATGACCGTGGTTTCAGGTGACAACCTCCTGACTGTAAACACAGAAGCAGACAAGTAGGGAATTCAACTGGAGAGTAGCTCTCAGTCATAAAGATAGCATCTTGATAGCACAAAATTTGTGGATATTAAATTTACATTGATGTAAAATGAGGCAATTTTTAAATTTTCACTTTTGGAGCCTGGAAAATGAAGAGTCTGTAGGAATCCCTTTCAGAGAGATGCTGACCGAGAGCTGCCACACCTGGCCCCATTTCTTAGCAGGAGAACTTGGCCCAGAGGAAAGTGGGGACCTGCTCTTCCCTCCTCTGATCCCTCTACTGTCCCTCTAATGTCTGTCAGCTGACTTCACATGGATTTGAAGAGTTGCGTTGAAACCACAGTTGCCTCCAAATGCAAAAGGCTCCCCTAAATGAAGTGAGTTGCCCTTCCTGAGAGAGGTTTGTGCATGGTTGGCCACCACTCAGTGGGGACAGCACAGAGAGGGTATGGACACTAGGTCAGTACTGAGCCACAGCAGGAATCCCCAAAGGCCTCTGCTCCGGCAAAGCCAGACTTGGCACCTAGGAAGGTGCTTATAAGTAGAGAAGCTATGTCCACCTTTGCCAAGAAGTCCTTTTAGATTCCTTCTGGTCCTAAGTGGGGTAGGTTCCAATGTACACCATTGCCATCGTGATCATGATCATTTTCATTATCAGCACCATCACCAAATAGTTATTGTATGTTGAAGGCATGATATAACTCCAGACAGTCTGCTAAATGCTTTACATGTATGATTGCATGTAACCCATGCAGTAGCATTATTGTTACCATTTCCATTTTACAGATGAAGAAACTGAGGCTGAGAGAGATTAATCATTTTCCTAACATCATATAGCAAGTAGCTGGCCAGGACTCAAGGCTAAGCGTGCTGCCCTAATGACCTCAGCAACATTTCTTATCTGACTCTGCCCCTAGCTGGCCACGTGTCCTGGGAGCCTCTTGTCCTTGCTTTGGGATTCAGCCTCCCCATCTATGGAACAGAGTCTCTATATGCCCTTTGTACTCCACTATCTCTACCCAAATCTGCAAACAGGACGTTTGGGTTTGCGGCTCAGCCTGGCAGTCAACAGGACTTTGGCAGCAGAAGGAGCAAGAAGCTGTTTTGCCAGTCCTGATGCCCCTGTTCCAACTGCTCCCAGCCAGGATGCTGTGGCCCTGCCTGTCCTGGCCTTCCTGTGCTAAGCACTGACTCAGAGGCCTGCAGTGAGCAGACTTTGTGCACAGCTGTGGCAGGGATGGGAGGTGAATGAAAACCGTGGAGATGGAATCAGAGTGCAGGGCCATTCTCAGCAGGGGCGGAGAGATGTTGGGGAGACAGAAAGAGGTCTGAATGCTGGGCAGCCACAAAGTAAAGCAGGCTCGCATTCCCTGTGTCATAGCCCTTCCCAGACACGGGTGATGTGAGCAGCTTCCCACATCTGTGGAATGATGTTTTTAGGCTTGGCTATCAACTCCTGAAAGGCTTCTGCAAACTTCTTCCCACTCCTCCTCCTCCTGACTCTTTGCGTCCGTGGGCCGGTTATCCCAGGATCCTGTGAGCATCACATCAGTGTCTCAGGTGTGGGCACTCTTCTGGAGGTAATCATGTCAGGGGAAGGGGGGCAGACCAATACTCAGGACAATGCTTCTGTGACAGGGGCCAGCATGGGGGCCATGTAGACAAACAATCCAGGTTGAGGAGTCTGCCAGGGATGACATCTAGAGAAGAAGGAATTTTAAAGGGTGTTTTTGTTATTCAGTTCCCAGCACAGGCCTCCCCTTCAGAGTGGCCTTCTCTGGCCTCACTAGGGGAGGTTCCCCAGCAAGCCACTTTCCCAGCTCCTGCTATGAACTGAGCTGTGATGGTGACCAGGACACTGTGCTAGCCCTGGCCTCATAGTGCTCCCTTGCAGTGCTGGATGCGGACGAGACAGCCATAGTGGGCATGGAGATGAAGGCAGGCTTCCCTGCAGTGGCCAGAGCTGAACAGGGGGGTGAAGTGGATGACGGGAGAGAAGGTACCTGGAGACGAGGCTACTTCAGACTGAGTGCCCTGTAAAGGTACATCTGAGAAGTTACATTTTAGGGACTTTCTCAAAGCCACACGGTACTCCACACGGTACTGACAAAGCTGAGAGGAAACTCTCACTCTCTTGGCTTCCACACAAGAGCTTCTGCCCCATGCTCCACGTGCCCAGTTCTCTCTGATGCTGTAATGGCCCATATTTTTTCAACAGCCTTTCTTAGATGCAGGTCACTGGGAGCCTGGTTCCTGGGAATCTCCACTCCTTCCAGCTGCTCCCAGCAGCTCCAAATACTTTAGAAATAATAAAAGTTTTTCCTCTGGGTTGTGTTGCTGAAGTTTTCTTAGAAGTACAGATAAAGAAAACTAAAGAAATTACGAATACTCTACAACCCCAGCCTCAGAATCCTTCAGTGGAACTGTCTTAAACAGGGACATCCTTTCCTGATGGATGGTGACACCAAGAGGTGGCTGCAGCGTCCCCATGAATTTTTTTAAAACTTGTTTATCTAGAGTTTTTATTAATATTAATGTATGGAAAACAACTTTAAAGAAGAAAAATTCTTTAGTGGAAACAAAAGCTAATGTTTGCATGATGGCTACTATTCTTTTTTTTTTTTTTTAATGTTATTCAAACATGGACACAGCACTCACCACTTCCAGGCAGTGCTCTAAGCCCTGGAAATGGAGCATCACAAACCTCAGAACCCTAAGAGGTAGAAACTGTTATCATCTGCAGTTTACACATGAGGAAAGTGAGGCAAGGAGAGATTTCAGTAACTTTTCCAAGGTCATGGAAATAGCAAAGGGTGGAGCCAGAATTTGAACCCCTTTGGAGCCCCCATTTACAACAGGGTCTGGTAAGGAGCAGAGGTCAATGCTCGTTGTAAGTAATCATCAGTGCAGTCCTTGGAACACTGGCCACCTCTTCTGTGTTCAGCAGAAGGAGTCAAAGCCCCTGGCCCACTGTGCCTGTGTCCCGGGCACGCTTGTGTGCCTGACAGTGGAACAGCACCTACTAAAGAGACGCGCCCAGTTACTTATACCTGGTTTGGGGGCTTGGAATGCATCCGATACAGCTCCCCCATGGGGGAGCTCCCAACTGAGTGCAGGATGGAATGAACTGGAAATTATTAATCCCAGAGGAAGCCCCAAAACTTAAAAAAATAAAACTTCCCTGGATCATGCAGCTGTTAAGTGGCAGAGCTAGGACTCAGACCCAGGCTAATTTGACCCCAGGTCTATGATCTTTTTATCAAGTCATGGTCCCCAGTTGATGCCAGGTGCTGGGATACAGAGGTGCAAGGTCCTATTGGCAGGGAGCTCATGTGGTAAAGGAGGGGGGCAGGCTGTGAACCCAGACATCTCATGGATGGGAAGGGCTCTGCCACGATCAGCTCAGGGGTCATGGAGCACAAAGAAAGAAATGTATCGAAACATGTTCTCCTTAAAGGAGGGGGTACTGTCTGTTGTGTTTCCTGCTCTACCCTGTACCCAGCACAGGGCCTGGCACACCTTCATTTTCAGTGAGAGTTTGATGAATTTGTGAAGGAGGAAGAGACTAAAGTGCCTAGGCCAGAAGGAAGGTTAATCAAGAAAGACTTGTCAGATGACTTCCTATTTGGGTGGGCCTTGAAGGATGAGTTAGGAGTTTGCTAGGTGGAAAAGAGAGGAAAGGCATTTCAGGCATATGCGAAGGAATAACAGGGTGGAATAAAAAGTCTCTCAAACTTTTTAAAATGACAACCCACAACATGCACATATACAATATATACATGTACACACATTGTGCACCAACACACACACACAATTAGAACTTTGTTATGTGCAATGCCCTCTCATTTTTTGGTTTATTTCCATTTTGTAAATGTTAGTGGCAACCCACTAATTTGTTGTGATATGGGCACAAGAGATTTGGGAAAGATGGAGGCTGGAAGGGAAATTTGGAGCCAGACTGTAGAGACCTTAGGAAGCTAGGGTGATGATTTGGACCCTTTTCAGTCTTTGCTTCCCCTGCATGGTCGGACCCTGCAAACTCCTGGCTCCTTCTCTAGCAGTTTGAATAGCTTCCTGCCTTTCTGGCTAGTCTTCTTCAGTTGCCTTTAGCTTTTCCTTTTCCCCAGCTGGCTCTCTAAATCATTCTGAGTTCCTGGGGCTTTGTGCAGGGCTCTCCTCACTGGGCCTTCTAGGCCTCCCACAGCACCCCATCCATGCCTTGGGTTGAAGGACACCCCACTTCCAGCTGTGAAGATCCATCACCTTGAAAGCCCACACCCTTCTTTTTGAGCCAGGCACATACAACCAGCTGCCCTTCCAGTGACCTACAGATATCTCAAACTCCAAAATCAAGTTCTCCCTCTGCCAGGTTCCTCCCCTGTCCCAGCTTCATGTTGCCCTCACCAGTCTTGCATACTCTGTCACAGGACAGAATCGTGTCCTTGGGACCTCCTCATCCTGCCTAATCTGCTCTCAATTCCATCCACTTCTCTCTGTGCCATCTGCCCTTGTGAAGGCTGGGCCTTTTCTCTCCAGATAACTGTTCAACCGCCTGCCCCTTTCTACTGTTTCTCCATAAGAGCTGCCACCATGAGCCTTCTGAAAGAGATCGGATCATGTGACACACTGCTTCTCTTTATATAGAGCCCAAACTTGTTAATATTCCCTAAATGTTAGGTCCCTTCTCTTCAATTCTCCCCCACCCCCATTACCTCTAACACTCTGTTCTCCAGACCCATCAGAACTCCATGGGCTCTGCTTCCTTTGGCTTCAAAACCTCTCTCTAGTTAACACCAACTCATTCCTTCTGGATCCCAGTGTAGGAACATCTCCTCCAGGAAGCCCCTCCTGATTTATCCAGCCTGGATTTGGAGCCCCTGTCTCTGTGTGCCCACAGTCCACTGGGAATACCCCAGCTTCATACCTACCACCTTCTTTTTTACTTCAGTGGCCCAAGTCTGTCTTCTCCATTAGATGGCGGTATAATTGAGGGGCTAAGGACAGAGGTCAAAGCCAAAACTCTCTAGGCTAAAATCCCAGCTCTGCCATGTACTGGCTGAGGGAGTTTTGGAACTTGACTTAGTCCCTCTGTGATTTGCTTTCCCCATACTGTAAAGTGATGGTGGTTGTGATGATAACGATGTTAACAAGAAGAACAGCTGTTAGAGGACTCAATGAGTGATATGCTGCATTCTCAGGGACAGTGCCTGGCTCAGCGTAAGTGCTGTGTGTGGTGATTCAGTCAGTCCTCAGACTAGTTACTCCAGGACAGCAGACCCTGGATTGATCTGATCCACTGCTGTGTCCCCAGCCCCTGCCCCAACGTCCTGGTCATGAGTGTGACCCAAACGAACCGATGGCCTCAGAGAATGTTGGTGCATATAGAAAAGAAAGTGCACATTCGAGCCATGCTTTGGAGGTGGACTGCTAGGGGCTCCATGCTGACTGAGTCCGTGGGTGATATGGGAGGAGGAAGAGGAGGAAGAACATGGCCAAGGCAAACCCTTGTGACTTTTCCTCCCAAACCTTCCGCTGTTTCAATTCACCCTCCACCCCCACCCTCATTGTTCACTGACACCTCCATCCATGCAAGGACTCCAACTAGCATAAGAGTCATTGTTCATTCCTCTCTTCCTCTCCCCTTCTCCACTGAGTCCTTCCAAATTTTGTCTGTGCTGTTTGTGCCCTAGGCCCAGTGCCCTCCCTCCTTTCTGCACCCACTTCCACCATAGTTGTTCCAATTATGATTGCCATGTAACAAGTGATCCCAGAACATAGTGGCATAAAACAACTATTTCATTATGCCCACTGAAATTATGGGGCTCAGGAGTTTGGAGAGGACATATGGGGGATGACTACAGAAGCCACTGTCTACAGTGCCTCAGCTGGGAAGACTCGAAGACAGGGATGACTCGATGGAGGTCTCTTCACCCCACTGTCTGGCACCAGGGATGGGCTAACTCCAATGCTGAACTGAACTGGAACTGTAGACCGGAACACTTATATGTGGCTTCTAAATATGCCTGGGCTTTCTCACAGCATGGAATTTTCCAGATCCTTCTGTGATGGCTGAGGCCTCAAACAGGAGTTCCAGCTGAGTCAGAGAATGCATTGCTTCGTATGACAAGGCCATGCAAGCTTCGCAGCATCACTTTGGTCACACCTTATCAGTTGAAGCCCTCAGAAACCTGTCCAGATTCAAGCAGGGAGCGCACAGACGATGCACCTCTCAGTGGGAGGCGTGTCAAATACTTCCGTGCCTATACTTTAAAACCACAACCCAAACCAAAACCATCAATGTCTCATACCTGGACTGGTGGGTCGTCTGCTCTCTGGTCTGCCTGGCTCCACTTTGTCCAGCAGCACCCCATGTTGTCTCTCCCATAACTCTGTTTAATTACCTCCATTTGTCCCTGGGATACCTGAAATTATGTATTTGTTTACTTTTGGTCTGCCTGCCTCACAAGCTCTAAGAGAGAAAGACCCTTGTCCTTGTTCCTTGTTATACTCATGATTCCCCACCGTGGCGCCTGGTACAGACATTGTGGATTGTGAATGAAGGCATGACCAATAGTTTTCAAGAAATGGGTGTGTGGTTTGAAAAGCAATTCTAGAGGACAGACAGGCAGGCCTGGCCTAGCGGGGTAGAAGTGGCTTACTAGACTGGGGCACTGCCACTCACTAGCTGGAGACTTTGGGCAAACACCTTCGCGCCCCTGAGCCTCAACTTCTTCAGTTGAAACTTGAGTCCAACATTGAAACGGGGGCGTATATCACAGGTCCGGTTGAGCACCTTTGGTCAGCTAGGACGCGGGTTCCGGCGAGTGGGGCCAAGCTGCACCACCCGTTATGCCCGCCAGGTGTCACCCTGAGAGTGTGCTGAGCAGCCGTCTGAATCCTGCTCTCGGTCGCCCGGCTTCTCGATTCAGTGCTGGCCACCCAACCCTCGACCCTATTCCGATTGTCCGCTAGGAGCGGGATTCTAGAGGAGGCTTCCTGACCTGGGCACCCACCTGCTGTCCCAATAGAATAGACAGGGGTAGGGGAGGAATATGCTGAGACAGTTATCCTCGCTCCACCAAAAGCTCTAAGGAAGGGGGTGCCCTGCCCCGAAGCGGGCCTCGAAAGCCCGGGGGAAGGCGGAACCCGAGTGCGACCTAACACCGCACAGCCAGTTCCACGTTCTTAGGAGCGGAGGAGAGGGAGACAGGCCAGAGCCAAGGGTTCCCAGCCGAGGTCGGATTTCCCTCCCCCGCACACACCCAGCCCCGAGCGCAGTCCCTGAGCGCCCACTCCCCCGGCAACTTGGGAGTTAGAGACCTCTGGGGATCGAGTGGACTCCCACCTTCCCGCACCCGGCTCAACGTCGCGGAGCCGGGAGAGGGCGCCGCGGGAGCGCGAGGGGCTAGCCGCGAGCGCGCGCCGGGAGCCCGCTGCAGGGTCCCGTGGGCACCGGGGGGGGGGGGGGGGGGGGGGTTTGCTGGGCGGGCGCTCGGGGAAGGCGGGCCGGGGAGGGACAGGAGAAAAGAGGGAGGGAGAGGCAGGGGCGTGTGGGTGCTGAATCCTCGCACTCCCCGCGCCTCGCACATTCTCACCAGCAGCTCGCGCCCAGCCAGCCCGGCGTCGCTCCGCGCGGCGTTTGCTCCTCCCACTCTCCTTCGGCTCGGTGGATCCTGCGCTCCCCGCGAGGCTCACGAGCAGAGTCTGTGGACAGGCGCACAGACAGACGGCCCCGGGGACGCCTCGGCCCGCGCCTCCCGGGCGGGCTATGTTGATTGCCCTACCGGGGTTGGCTGGCGGGATCAGCACAGCTCGGCCCGCGGCCCCGGCGGCCAGCGGGGACTATGAACCGGAAAGCACGGCGCTGCCTGGGCCACCTCTTTCTCAGCCTGGGTATGGTCTACCTCCGGATCGGGTAAGGGCCGCTCGCAGCCCCTGCACGCGTGTCCCCGTAAAGTTGGCGTGGCCCCGGGAAAGACTGTGCCTCCAGAGAGCCACCGTTGGCCACCAATTTCCGTGGCCCCTCAGAGAGGCCGGGTGGGCACAGTGCGGGAGCGATGAGCGCACAAAGGTCCCTCGCACGCGGGCGCCCCAGGGGTACGTACAGTCCGAGCGGCACCCGCAGGGAGACCGGCCGTCCTGAGGACATCTGAGTCTGGAAGCCCCCAGAAGCAGAGACAGCCAGTAGGGACGCTCCAGCTTGGGAGACTCAAAAGAGGGCTAACCGCTGCATAGGGCTAGCCAGTCCCCACGGGCCAGCAGGTCCAGCAGGAACACTTAGCCGGGATCCAGGACCACAACCGCCCCCCAGGGAGCTCAGCCCCCAGAGCCCAAAAGGCGCAGCACAGCCTCTCCTAGAGACGGGGCAGTCCCTGGTGGCAGGTGGAGCCGGCCGTGCCACAGGGAACAGGTACCCAGAGGGAGGGACGTTCGCTGACAAAAAACACAAACCCTGCTCAGAACCCCGGCACTACACGATTTCCAAGGACCCTCAGACTCCCAGAGCCCCTTCTAGGCCAAGGGGACAACGCCTACCAGCTGAAACAAACACACACAAAGGTAGGACGAGAGCTAGCCTGACACACCGAGGGAGACAAGCTCGCAGGGCCAGCGCCTAGAAGAAGCAGGACACACCGCCCTCTAAAACTGGGTGCCGGAGTCTGTATAAGCGAGGGCAGGGTAGCCCTCGCCGCTTCACCACTGCATTTCTACGGAGGTGGGGCCGTGCCCTGGTTGGAAGGTTGGGGCCCGGGGTGGGGGTGGGGGGACGTATCGGGACGGATCTTGGAGCCGCATTTGCATGGCTGGTCACACTTTGTACTTAGGAGATAATGCGTGTGAAAGCCCGGATGGGGTGAGGGTGGGGGGCTGCAGGGATTGATAGAGGTTCCGGCACTAATGGGCCACCTTGGCAGGTTGCACCCAATCTGCTACCCCACCCCCAGGAGGGAACGTCCCTACCGCTCCGCCAGGCAAGGGGGCAGGCTAGGGGTGGTGTGTTGCAGATCCTTTGTGTTTCGTCACTATTCCACCCCTTTTCCCACCCCGTGTCTCTGGAGCGGGGATTTCTCAAGTTGAGCTGCAGTGGAAACCAGCAGGTGCGCACAGAGCGATCGAGGCGGCCCGCCAGCCGCAACCGCGGGTAGAGAGGCGGCTGGGGGCCGTGCTCTGTCTGCCTGCCGGTGTGTTTTAAGTGTTATTGATTCGCCCGCGGCTGAGTGGCTTTTCTTTTCCCCTCTACTTTAATCTTCATCTTGGCTGCGGCACCCGCCGCCACGCGCGCATCCAGCATCCAGGAAGCCGGTCCGGCTGATCGGCGCTGGCCGCTCGCGGCTTTATCTCCTTTTTAATTAGAAACAGGGTGGAGGGACAAGGGAGGGAAGAGAGAAAGGGAAAAACAACAAAAAATAACCTCCCTTGGCCCGCGCCTGCCCGACCTCCCGCCCGGCGCCAAGACCTCATTGACTCCTCAGGTGCCCAGCTGTCCCGGAGGGAGGGACCCCGGGAAAGAGCCGGCCTGCGGCTCAGCAGCCGCCCTTTGGGGCAGAGAGAGGTCGAGGTAGGGAGAAGGAGTTGCAGGGTGATTTGGAGCCAGGCTCTGCTGCTCCATGGGCCTCGGGTTATCCATCTGTAAAATGGGCATGAGGGGTAAAGTCCCTAACAGGCCTTCTGGTTCCCCAGATGTGGCTGGTTCCTTCCTGCTCAAGACTGATGGCAGGGCATCTGCGGTTTTCTTATTTATCTGGATAGTTTATGTGCACTAGCCCCTTGTGACAGTCAGATCCAATAATAATAATAACTTTAACAACAAGGTCTTCTAAGCACTTTCCGTGTTTTAACACGTTTAATTTTTACAACAATCCTATGAGGTAAAATAATTATCAGGCCCAATAATTATCAATATTCTCATTGTAGCCATGGAAGCACAGAGAGGGGGTGTAACTTGCCCAATGTCGCACAGCTAGTAGGTGAAGGAAAAGTAGATGGCACCCTAGTTTTGACGTTTTAGCTGCTACATTATTGTTCCTGTGAATTTTTGACCCTAATATATCATTATACTTCTCTACTGGTGTAGGGATTTCCTTGTGGCCAGCTAGGTATTCGAAGATTCATTCTGACTTGTGGAAAGAAGATGCACTTAATCTTTCTATGCCACCTCTTCCTCAAACATTTCAGAATTCTGGCTCTGTGTTAGACTCTGTTTTAATGGCTGAGATGAATGGCCAGTAGCTCTCACTGGGCTCCTGTTTCAAATCCATCACCTGCTAGTCTTCATGTCTCAATCTCTGTAAGCCTCTATTTCAGATATGTAAAATGGGTAGGGTGAGTCCTGCCCAACAGGGCTGTTTAGAAAAGCCACATGGGCTAATGTTTGTGACAGTGCCCACCATATTGCCTTGGCACATATTAGGGATGCTGCAAAAGTTCATGCATTGATGTGTCCAATGCATATTTGGGGAGCAGGTGCTCACCCTAAGTGACATTTTTGAAGCTCCACAATCCATTCATTCAGTAGCCATTTAGTGAACTGGCAGACAGCCTTCCTGCCCTCAGAGAGCTCATAGTCTATTGAGAAAGGCAATAAACATGTGAGCAGGAAAATTAAAAACAAATATATTAAGACATTTCAGAAGACCAGACCATGAGTAGCAAGAGTATTAAGTAAACAAAATAGAGGTTGTGATGGAAAATTAGGAGGGGTGAGGTGGAGAAGAAGGTTCCCTTAGCTGGGTTGGTCAGGGTGGTGACTCTTGAGGTCCCATAAATAATGACAAGAAGCCAAGCATGTGCAGCTCACAGGGTGGGAGCTTCTAGGGAGAGGTACCAGCAAGGACAAAGGGCCTAAGACAGGTAGAAGGCTGGCATGAGGCAGGAGCAGAGGGAAAGAGGACAGGAGTGGTCAGTTATGCACCTGGAAAGGCGTGGAACCTCGGGTGCTGTTGGTACAGGGTAACTATGCTTTAAGAAATCTCAGTTCCAGAACAACTTTTCACACCTGAGCTCCAGGATGGAGAGCATGAGGCACTTAGCCCAGTGGCTGGTCATGGCCCTCATTAAATGGAAGCTCTTATTATTATAATCAGAGTGAGGCATCTGGGGTAAGATCTTTTCTTTCTAAGTAGTCTTGAGGATTGTACAAAAGGAAACTACAGATGAGTCACTCATCTTTATATAAAGGAAGGGCTACCTACATCATCAGGGTTACTATTGGAGCCTGTTCGGGGTTATCTTGATATTAGGAAATGGCCCCAACCTCAGGCCCATAACCACGAGTCACACTAATGTCTATCTTCCCCATGTACCTTTGCCATTTCTCCCCTTAGCTCTACCCTATCCATCAGTCCATCAGTCCATAGCAAGTTTGGTCAGCTCTATCTGCAGCCACCCCCATTACTGCCACCAATGCCATGCCACTACCCCCACCTCTTGCCTGGCATCCCACAGTCCTCTCCTATGGGGCTGGAGAGATGGGATCCTGTCAATATCATGCCTGCAGACCTTCAGTGCTTCCTGATGCATCTGAGAAAATTCCAGCCCTGGGCCATCTCTTGTCCCCAGGGTGTCTTCCTTCCCAAGCTCCGGTTTGCACCAGCTTCTAGGGGTTCTTCCTGTTACTTGTCAACAGTTCCCCTCCCACAACTTGGCATTTTCTGTTCCCTTTGCCCAGAATGCTCTTCCCCAGACCTTCTCACTGCTGGCCAATCAGATCTCTGCTTCACCGTTACTTCCTCAGGGAGGTCTCTCTCCTTGACCACCCCAGCTCAAGTGGCCCCTGTTCCTTCCCTCCCAAATTCACTCCTAATTGCCATCACAGCATCTTTACTTACTGTTTTCATAGTGTGTGTCACTGTCTGGAATAGCCTGTTGGATTCATTTATGATGTGAATAACCAGAGTAAGGCATCTGGGGTAAGAGCTACAGCTCTACAGCTCCTTGAGGACAGGGCTTTTGCCTGTCTCCCAGCATAGGGCCTGGCACCTGATAGATGTTCAATATGCATTTATTCAGTGAATGACTTTCACCAGAATAGTCATAACCTTCTTTTAGGTCTGTCGTGTCCAGAAGGGGATATAGATACATGTACTCCATTGGCTTGTGGGGAGAAAATACTTAGAGCTTCTACCAACAATATCTCTTTAAATACATTTTGGTAATAAAAATATACATACATACCAGACAGTATATAAGCCATGTATGAACAGTTGGTCTTTTAATGAACATCTGTGCACCTACCACCTTTTCAGAGGCAACTGCTACATGAAACTCTATATTGAGTTGGCCAAAAAGTTCATTCAGTTTTGCTGTACGCTGGCTCTAGTAGTGTTGGTTCTCTTTAACTTAATTCAAAATCCTTTCGTTAGATTGTATTATGACAGCTGTCATATCAGCATGCATTTAAAAAATTGTCAAAATTGGTGAATTTTTGTGCAGCCATTTTAATACTGAAGGTAGAAGTAAATACACAACATTTTCACCATATTATGCTTTATTATTTCAGGAAAGGTAAAAGTGCAACTAAAATGCAAAAAAAGATTTGTGTACGGAGAAGGTGCCATGTCTGATTGAATGTGTCAAAAGTGGTTTGCAATGTTTTGTGTTGGAGACTTCTCGGATGATGCTCCACGGCCAGGTAGACCAGTTGAAGTTGATAGCGATCAAATCGAGACATTAATTGAGGGCAATCAATGTTAAACCACATGGGAGACAGCCGACATACTCAGAATATCCAAATCAATAAAGTTATTTGTGAAAATTAAAAGTGTGTCTTTTATTTCATGGAAAAAACCATATGGACATTTTGGCCAACCCAATAGTTTTCCTTTGTAGTTTTTCCACATAGAGATGATTCCTGAACAGTATTGAGATTCATTTTGCATGATTTTAAACTTCATCTCAATTGAATCCTACCATAACTACAAAGGAAACTTGCTTAGTTCACTCAGCATTTATGTTTGACATACATCACCTTATTTTTTGGTATTGAAAAGGAAATCATGCCTTACTAATACTGTATATATACACTGCACAGATACCAGTGTGGAATCACTAATGAATAAACATGGGTATCAAGAAAGTTGGGAGACTCCTGCTGGCAGCTGCAGGGTGAGGTGACCAGGGCCAATACCCAGGGAGGACCTGTAGGTCATGCCCCCACCCTGAGACGCTAATGCTCCCTTTCTCTGTTCCAGTGGCTTCTCCTCGGTGGTAGCTCTGGGCGCCAGCATCATCTGTAACAAGATCCCAGGCCTGGCTCCCAGACAGCGGGCAATCTGCCAGAGTAGGCCCGACGCCATCATCGTCATAGGAGAAGGCTCACAAATGGGCCTCGACGAGTGTCAGTTTCAGTTCCGCAATGGCCGCTGGAACTGTTCAGCGTTGGGGGAGCGCACGGTCTTCGGGAAGGAGCTCAAAGTGGGTGAGTGCTCCCCAGACGCTGCAAACAGGGTCTTACAGGCCTAGCGAAGACCAGAATACTCTCTCGGGAGCTCTTTGGGACCCCCTTACATGCCCCATGCTGGGATGACCCCAATATGGGATCCTGAAGGTGCTGTGACTGGAATTCAGATCTGATGAAGGTCAGTCCCTGGTTTGAATCTAGACCATGCCAGCTGTGTGTGGCCCAAATACTAACTGGCTGAGATAACACTTATGTTGTTTTTTAATTGAAGCCCAAAATTTAAAATTAGCTGTTTTACCTAAAAATACAAATTTCTGGCTTATTTTGAAAAATAAGTTTACACATGTATTACCATAGTTATAATGGGCTAGGGTTGAGAACACAACTTCCTTTAGACCCATTCACTGCCACAGTCCTCACCACTCCCTATTATTCATGTTATAGCCAGCCTTATAAGACTTACCTGGACACTTTGGGCATTTCTATTTGCAACCCTTGTTTTATGGGAATTGTGTGTTGTTTGGACATGCACACATAGTCTTGCACAAAGTGTCGGGACACACATTTGGGTTTCCAAAACGATTGTGAGAAAAACCTAGTGGAAAGGGTTTGGCCACCAGGAGGCTCTGATCAGTGAGGGGAAGGCTGTGTTGTGTGTCTTGCTTATGTGTGTCTGGACTGGCAGGCCAGGATCTCTGAAGGCTTGCTTTGAACTGTGGACTCCCCTGAAAGTCTGCTCAGCCTCGGGTTTCTTTGGGATGGAGTGCTTCACCTGGTCTGCTCAACTGCTCACTGGGCATTCTTGAGTCCTCTCTCTTCATCAGCCCCAACATCAACAAGTCCATTGGTTACTGAAAAAGTTCACACAAAACCCAGCCACTGCTCTGAGTCCTCACTTCCTCCCTTCTGGATCACACAGCTGATGTATGTATTTGGGTTGCCAGGCCCCCATCCCCCACCTCCACCCCGACCCCCATCATCCTGCTGCTCCCTGATCCTCCTGCAGATTCTTCTGCAGGCAGGGTCATCCTTTGTAAATGGAAATCAGATCATGTCATTTCCCTGCTTAAAACCCTGGAATCAGAATGAAATCCCAACTGCTGACCTCTGCCACCATCTTCTCCCTCCCCTTTGCCCACCCAGCCTCATTCTGTTTCCCAAACATATCACACTGGGTCCTGCTTTGGGAATACAGCCACAGGAGTTCCTTTCCCACAACCCCATACTACTCCTGAGCCTCATCCTCTGTGCACATGGCTCCATCTCAGCATCCTGATCTCACAGAGCCTCCTCTAGACCCCTGTATGAGGTCCCCTATAGCCACGAAGCCCTATCCCATCATTCAAGCACTTGGCACTGCCTTCATCTCTTCCTCATCTATTGGGAATGCTGGCTCGGTGGGTGTTGGGACCCCCTGTCACCAGTGAATGTTTTCTTCCCATTTCTTCTTGCAAGGAAGAACAGCATAATCTTAGTCCCGCCAAAGGTCTCAGTTTATCACCACCCTCTGTAGGTGCCTTCTTACACCTGAAGGGACTGCAGAACAGGATCCCAGGTTCAGGATGAGGTTGGTGGGGATATGGTGGCCTCTTGCTGCAGGCCGTCTTCACACGCATACCCCTTTCAATATCTTTGTGAGATAGAATTTTGCCTTGCACCACTTGCCCCTGTTTCCCTTCTGCCCAGTGCCAGGGCTCACCTTTCAGGGGGAGAACCAGGGCTCAGAGAAAAGAGGGGCTGCCACAGCTTGTGCCCAGAAATGGCATCAATACTAAGACTCCAGTTTAGGTTGCTGAAATCCCCATTTTGTGTTCCTTTCCTTTTTGTCACCTGTTGTTTTTCTGCTTTCACTTGCTCATACCCCTGTCTTCCATTTCTGGGACCCAGCTCTGTGCTCTGGCATTATTTCAATTATGGGGAAACTGGGGCTCAGAGGAGACCTGTCCAAAGTCAACAAAAGTGAGTTGTAGGGTCTCCCAGAACTGGGTTGATTCCAGCACAGTTTGTAGTCTTGGAATAACCAGCCCGTTGGTGTCGTTGTAATAGTACCTACTGGGATGCAGTGGAAGGCCATGGTGATGGGGGCCCTGCCATCCAACAGCACGCCCCCCACCCTGGCTGGAGAGAGGTGTAGAACTGAGGGATCCATTTCAAGCTGAAGTGGAAGATGACTCCATCCAGTGTACTCGGAGTGGAGCAGAGGCCTGAGGCAGGGAGCCTTTTTCAAGAGGAGGGCTTGGATAGGCAGAGGTGGCCTTAGGGAATTCAAGCAAAGAAAGGAGTCCAAGAGAATCCATGGGATAGTCCCACCTGGGCCTGGAAGAGGATGGGAGCCAGAGTCGGGAGGTATGTGGTCAATCTGAGCAGTGTGAGTTTCTAGGTTGGTGGGAGCAATTGGAAAATTTTGAGCATGGGTGTGACTGCCAAAGTAAGTCACATTGTATACCATAGCCACTATACAATGATTTTTGGCCCATAAAATGGCAACATCATATGATTCAATCCAATGGGAATTCTGAATTAAAGGGTGGGTGCAAAATTCATTCATTCATTGTGATTCATTGATTCACTCATACATTCCCCCACTGTGGCTGGAGGCTGTTGTTCTACCTGTGTGGTCAGGGAAGTCCTCTGAATTCATGAGGTAGGTGAACCTCAGGCACGTTGAGGGGATGAGCCTGCCAGGCAAAAGGAATGGCATGTGCAATAACCCTGAGGCAGGAACATGTTTGAGGAACAGCAATGAGGCTGGTGTAGCTGGAGTACAGCTAAAGAGGGGAGAAAGAAAAGCTCAGAGGTCAGAGGAGCCGGGAGCTGGACAACGCTTCATCGGTCAGGCATAGGCAGTGTTTTGGATTTCCCCCCATTGAGTGGAGAGCAAGAGAGTGACAGGGGCTGACTTCAGATTTAGCAGCATTGCTCTGGGTGTTGGAAATGGAATGAACTGTTAAGGGACAAAGGTGGGAGTTGGGAGTCTGGTCCAGTTTTCCAGGCAGGAGGTGACTGGTGACTGTGGATAGCAGTGGAGATCTGCTTTGGAAGGGAGCTGACGGGCTGGAGGGATACTGACAACCTAAAACTTAGGAAGGAGTTGCCCTTCTAAGGTGGTTGTAGTGGGAGCAGAAGAGATAAGATCAGGATTGGACCCCTTCCTGCAAGTCTGAGCAGTCACTTTCCTTCTGAGCCTTGGTTTCCTCATGTATAAACAGCTATCCTGCTTGAGGACACCATGAGCAAGTTTCAAATTTAGGCTTTCTGGGCTCTTCCTCAGCGTTCTTGCCCCCATGGGTGAACAAGGGCTGCCTTGTGGGGTGAGAGATCAGGAGTGCAGTGTTTGACTTTGGGAGCTCTGGCCATCAAATCCACACTCCAAGCAGCAGGGCACATCTGCCATTGAAGAGATTTCCCAGAATCTCCAACCCATGTTTTTCTTACATCTTATTGGCTAGAACTTAGTCACATGACAATACTTTGCTACAAAGGAAGGTGAGAAATATAGTCTTTTATTCAGAACAGCTGACACCAGCTAAGAATCCGTGACTGAGGAGGAAGGGAAACATTAACACTGGAGGGGGTGGGAAGCCAGTCCACGACAGGTTTTCCATCCCATGCTGAGACCTAAAGGCTCTCCTTCCACCACCCCCTCAACTTCCACTCCAGTCCTGAGCTCTGCTTGTGTTTCATGGCTTTGTTTTGCCTTCTGAGTGTTCCAGATTTTACTGCATAGATTTGAGGATGGCCATGGGCAAGGGCCTCTTGGATGCTAGAAACTGAAACCCAATGTAGGCTACCTCAGAAGAAAAGGGGAATTCATGTTTGCATAAGTAACTGGAAAGTCAGGGATGGTGCTGACTTTCAGAATGGCTCGGACCAAAGGTGGTGTTGGCTTCTACCAACCCCAGAGCCACCTCTTTGAACAGTGAGATGGCTGTTGCATTGCCAGCACCACAACTTCCAAGTTCAAGTCCTGCAGAAAGGCCTTAACCTTTCTCTGGCAGCACCTGCAGAATTCCTATGGTTTACTCTGATTGTATCAGATAACAGGGCTTGACTTTTGGTTGTGTGTCCATCAACAACAATCACAATGGCCAAGGGCAAGAATGCTTTTGTTGGCCAGGAGTGGGAGCTCCACCTAGAACATTTCTCATGGGAGCGGGACTGCTCATGAGTCTATTAGTCAGCTTGGGCTGCTGTAAGAAAGTACCACAGGCTGGGAAACTGAAACACAGAGATTTATTTTGTCCCAGTTTTGGAGGCTGGAAGTCCAAGATCAAGGTGCTGGCAGGTTTGGTTTCTTCTGAGGCCTCTCTCCTTGGCTTGCAGATGGTGACCTTCTTACTGTGTCTTCACAATGTATGTTCTCTATGTGCATGCCCTTGATGTCTCTGTGTGTCCTAATCTCTTCTTATAAGGACACCAGTCAGACTGGATTAGGGTAACCCTAATGGCCTCATTTTAACTTAATCACTGCTTTAAAGGTCATGCTTCTGGATACAGTCGCATTCTGAATGACTGGGGATTATGAATTTGGGGGAGGGGGACACAATTTGGTCCATAACAATGAGCAACCACAGTGCAGCATTGGTCTGTGCTTAAAGGGAAGGGCATATGGGGTGAGGTGGTACTCAGAGGTGAGACTCCAAGGTGGGAAGAGTGAACTGAACAGTGGAGATGAGCCTTGACCTGGGTCTCTAAGGGTGTGAAGAGTTTCATTGGTCAGTGAATGGGATCCCAGGCTGAGGGAACAGTGGTTTCAATGTATGGACATTTGATTGCTAAGGGTATGGTGAACAGGGGTCTGCAGCCCCAGGAGGCAAGGTGTCACTAGCCTCAAGGGAGATGACAGGCTGTCTATTCAGGGTCTTAAGATGACAGGGATTATTTGGGTGTTTGTGTGGCCCACATCAACTTTATCAATTGCTACCCAGTGTGGCCCTTGCTGACTTTAGAAGACATTCACCCATGTCCAGGCTTTTTTTCCCTTAAATAATACAATAACTCCCCTGCCCCCACCTTCAATCTATACTACCCAACACAGCAGCTAGAATAAGGACAGGCAATTTACATCCACTTCTGTGAACATCCTTCATGTACTCCCTGCCTATCCCTCCCAAGCCATACTTTCTCTACCCTAGATCTTGGGTTTTCCATTGCTTGCTTGCTTGTGTCTAATTTATCATATTGATATATTCCACAG
Source organism: Desmodus rotundus (assembly GCF_022682495.2). NCBI lineage: Eukaryota > Metazoa > Chordata > Mammalia > Chiroptera > Phyllostomidae > Desmodus > Desmodus rotundus. The sequence continues at coordinate 106,229,154 of NC_071388.1, forward strand.
AAGTCAGTTATTTGGTTTTATTTGTATGGGGTTGACCAAAAAAGTTAATTTGGTTTATTTTTCCATAAGATGGCTCTAGTAGTGCTTGGTTGTCTTTAACTTCATTCAAAATAATTTTGTTAGATTGTATTGTGACAGCTATCACACCAGTGTGCATTTTAAAAAAGCTAATCAAAATTGGTGAATTTTTATGTAGTCATTTTCATTATGAAGACAGAAGAAAATATGCAAAATTTTCAGCATATTATGCTTTATTATTTCAAGAAAGGTAAAAATGCAACTGAAATGCAGAAAAGATTTGTGCAGTGTATGGAAAAGGTATGGAGTGTGGCTGATCGAACATGTCAAAGGTAGTTTGCAAATTTTCATAGCGGAGATTTCTCGCTGGATGATGCTCCACAGTCTGTTGCGTAGACCAGCTGAAGTTGACAGCAATCAAATTGAGACATTAATTGAGACCAATCAACATTATACCACATGAGAAATAGCTGATATACTGAAAATATTCAAATTAATAAAGTTATTGGTGAAAATGAAAAATGGGTCTCTTACTTTACAGAAAAAACCATATGGATTTTTTTGCCAACCCAATACTTAATTTTATAAAGAAAATTATCAAACTATATGCAATCTTTTGGAATTTTTCACTCATTTATCTTCCTGGTAGCTGCTGTTGATTCTTTTTTTTTTTTACCCTCACCCAAAGACATCCTTATTGATTTCAGAGAGAGGGAAAAGGAGAGAGGTACTTTAGTGAGAGAGGGAGAGAAACATCGGTAAGAGAACATCGATCAGTTGGTTGCCAACTGCAGCCAAACCTAAGAATGTGCCCTGACTGGGAATTGAACCCAGTTTACAGGATGATGCTCTAACCAACTGAGCCACACCACTCTGGGCTGTTGATTCATTTTAGCTGTGGTAAATAGACCCCAATGCACACCCATGCTTTGGGTTGTGGGGCATGTGGGCTGCCTTAAACCTTTGCTGTCACTAACAGTGCCACCACAGGTCTCCTGGCATCCATGTGCATGCATTTCTCTTGGGTACATACAAAGGAATGGAATTGCTGGTCACAGGGTAAGAACGTCAACCTGATTTCCACAGTGATTGTGCCAAATGCCACTCCCATCAGCAAACAGTGTTGATCTATAGCCTCTCCAACATTTGGGGTCATCCAGACTTCTTCATTTTTGCCTAAGGAATGGGTGTGAGATGCTTTCTCACTATCATCTTGGTTTGCACTTCACCGAGAAGTGATGCTGTTGAAATCTCTTCCTACATTTACTGGCTGTGTATGTTTACTCTTCTGGGAGTTGCCTATTCATGCTTTTGCCCATTTTTCCTTGGAGTTGTGTGTTTTTCCCTCAGTTTGGGCCATCATGGTTATATCATGGTGCAGGGAGTAGAGTATGGGCTGGCTCAGCAACACCTCAGGGAGGCTGAGATAGAAAGGGCTTCAATCTCTTGTCTTTTACATTTTCATTGAGGACAAGTAGGGGCCTGGATCTGACACAGCCCTTCCCCTACATGTGATTTTCGTATGCTACCTCATCTGGTCTCATCCATTCCAGAAAGGATACCTTCATCTCAGGCTTGGAACAAGGTGGAGAATGACTAAAGGCAGATGACTATTTTGTGGCAGGACTGAGATCCATAGCAGTTCACTGTTCCTGAGAGATTCTTCTGTTTGTGTGCACCTGCCAGATTTGAGATTGTCAAGCGTGCCATGACCTTGAGAACCTTGTCTTGTTGCTGGGTTGTGGGGCAGCCAAAGAAGTACAGGCATCCAAGTCACACAGACAGGTTTCCATCCAAGCCCTACCACTCCTTTGCTGGTGCCTCTGAGCAAGTACCTCACCTTTCTGATCTCAGTGTGGCCATCTGCAGAACTGGGGAGTCATGTGGCCCACCTTGCCAAGTGGCAGCAGCATTATACAGGATGTAAGGCCCTGGCACCTGCTGGGTTAGGGCCATCAGAGGACATCCCTTTGTCCCTCCCATGAAGCCTGCACACCCATCTCAGATGAAGATGAGCATGAGGAACTGGGGATGCCTCTCTAGATTTGATTTTTGTTGCAACAGAATGGGAAGTTGTAGAATGGAATGGGGGGAAGCTATTGGTTCAATTGCTAATCTAAGCTCACTGTCTTGATTCTACCAGCCTGTCCACTTCTCACCACCTCCACAACCCCCTCCTGGTTCAGTCTTCCATCTTTAGAAAGTTGTTGCCCAGACGACTCCATCAGCCTTCTAATATACTCTTGCCTCCCCAGTCCACACGGCCATTTAGCATGGCATCTTTCCCATGTTGCTCTGATCATGACACCCCTGTGTAAAACCCTACCATGGTTTCCTATTGCTCTGAGAATAAACTACTGACAAGCCCTCCTGGTCCCTTACCATCACAGACTTCTGTGACTTTCATGACAATGCTATCTCCATCCCAGCCCTGCTGGCCTTCCTCTGACCCTTAAGCATGTGAAAGTGCTTTCAACCTCAGGGCCTTTGCCCTGGCTGTTTCCTCTGTTTGGGTAAGCTTTATGGCTCTCCTGTGGAGTGGAGATGCCCATCCCTATCCATCCTGTACCTCCCCATTTCTTCCTATCACTTCACTACTCCAGGGTGTAATCTTGATCTATTCATTCATTCTGCAGTGTTTTGCAGTGGTTCAGCCCTGTAGCCAACTGCTTGGTTCTTTTCCCGGCCAAGGACTGTGACCAAATGGCCATGATAACAGTGCCTATGTCCTAGGTGTGAGAGGAGGAGATTACTTATTCCCTGTGAGGCACTCAGAACTGTGCCTGGCACACTGCATGTGCACTGTAAACCATAGTTGAGTTGTTATCATCTGTCTCTTGGGCAGAAGGTATGTCTTTGAGGGAGCAAAGACCTCTGATACAGTGCCTGGCACCTAAGGGCATATTCACCACAGGCTCAGTGGGTGTGGGGACAGACCCTTATCCTAATTCCTTCTGGAGTATGAGGAGGAGCAGAAGAGTGGCAGGGAGAAGCTGCTGAATGATGGTGGGTAACCTGCCCACCCAGCATTATGCAGGTCTCCACTCAAATGCTGCTTCCTCCAGAAGGCCTTCCTTGACCATCTGGCCTGAGAATGCCCCTACCCCCACACCAGCAGTTCACCCAGATGCTGCTGCTTTTACAGTACTTACCTCTTTCAGAAGTGACTTTTCTTACTTTGTAATAATGAGTCCAGCATCAGTCTTCATACCAGACATGGAGAAGTTCATGGAGCCAGGGACTGTCAGTCTTGTTCTCCTGGCACACAGTAGGTGATCAGGAAACACATGAGGAAATGCATGACTCCCAGGCAGTTCAGCTCCTCTCTGCCCAACGTGCTAACAGTTGTTCTGAGCCCTTGAGGACTCTCAGGTCTTGGAGGCACTTCACACACGGGAAACACTCTGTTCATTCTGTTGTGTGAGTGAAAACTTTTCATTTCTGACCCAAATACAGGATCGAACATTCATTCCTGCACATTTTCATGTTCATCCATTTTAGCCCAGCATTGTGTTAGCTCCCCCTTCCACTCTAGATTGCCTTCCAGTGGGATAAAAATGTTGACTAAGTCAAGGCCTAGGGAAGACCCCTCCCCAGTGGCATGACTCAAGAGGATCTATTCCCAGGATCTGGTCATCAGAACACTAGTCTCCACTCCCTCAACCCTCACCAGCTTCTCTGGGAAAATAAGGGTGGGGGTGGTCCTGGAATGATAAATTTGTGAACTTAGAGTACTGTACTCCCTGCCCAAGAGAGCCAGGGTTTCCACCAGCAAATTAAAGCTGCTCTCTTGTCTGCAAAAGTCATGCAGACAAGAGAGCAGCTTCCCCTGGAGGGTCCTCTCCTCTCTGACCTTGGACTCAGTGCTACTCTGGTGGAGCTGCTCTTCAGAGGCACCCACATCAGGAAACACTGCGCTGGAGACCTTCACAGGGTGACCATGCTTATCATGTGGGTTTTGCACTAGTCAGAATCCACCAATGTATATTCACTCACCCCCAAGTCCAACATCTTTCCCCAAGGCTACAGCAGAGGCACATGCTAGCTTCTGACATGGCTGTGGATGGCGAAATGTAATTCTAATCAACATTACCCTTGAAAGTCCCTTAAATAAGCCACAACATTCAGAATACCTGGTTTTATATACAAGTACAGTAAAACATTCGTGTGGTTGTATAAGGTTTGTACAGTGGTGTAGAGAATGAAGAGCACGCATCCAAAATATACAGAGTATTTTTTGAGTTTTTTAGATTCCACATATAGTGAGATCATATGGTATTTGTCTTTCTCTGTCTGACTTATCTCACTTAACATGAGGTCCTCAAAGTCCATCTATGTTACTTCAAATGGCAAGATTTCATTCTTTTTTTATGGCTGACTAATATCCCATTGCTCATATGTACCACCTCTTCTTTATCTGTTCATTCTTCAATAGACACTTAGGTTGTTTCCATGCCTTGGCTGTTGTAAATCATGCTGCAATCAACATGGGAGTGCAAATATCTCTTCAAGATAGTGATTTCATTTTCTTCAGATATATACCCAGAGTGGGATTTTTTGGACATAGGGTAATTCTAGTTTTAACTTTCTGAGAAGCCTCCATACTCTTTTCCATAGTGGGTGCACCAATTTATATTCCCACACATACAGTATTTTAATTTATTTTTCCCTATGTGCATTTTCTTGAATTCATATAAATTAATGTTCATGGGATCACACACCATGCCCCCCACCCTATGTGTCCACCCATTTATTTATTTATCTGTCCCACAGATATTAACTAGAATCTTCTGAGTGGTAAACAGCTGATGAATCCCTCAGGGCCCATGGAGTAGTGGGGACAGACCACAAGGTCAGGACTGCAATATGCTCTGGGATCTGGTAGAAGAGAAGAGGGCTCTGGGTGGATGAGTAGGTGGACTGGAGCACGGAAGGCTGCCTGCAGGGCTCACCTGGAAAGGGCTGGCCCATGACCCAGGAGAGGAAGGGGATGGCAGGGGAGGAGTTGCCAAGAAAAGCTCCTAGGAGTGACCCAGCCAGGAGACAGGGGTCCAGAGTCCTTGGGCATCTGCACTGCAGGATGGGGTGTAGGGAAGGCAGAAGGAGGCTGGAGAGAAAGGTGGGGACAGTCAAGCTGCAGGGTTTTATGTTCAAGACTTGGGGGTTGCCTGAGAGGGGAAATGTTGGAAGAGTTTCTCTCCCCTGTCTCAGGTGAGGACAGGAAGTGGGAAGATAATCAAATTCTTAGCACATACAGAGATTTGCTCTGTCTCCAGCATTATTGTTAACAAAGAAATGGTGATTTCCTGATGTATGCTCCTGGGGACAGCTGCGTTCTTTCCCAAATACTCATGACCTCCTGTTTGGTGCTTCCCTGCCAGAATTTTTCCAGGGTTGGGCACAGATGACCTAGGATTCAGCTCTGGGGGCCACCCTCCTCTACAGACTGGGTAACTTTGGTACATTTCTGGGCTTCTTCTGCTGTCACATTTGTTACCATTTCTCCTCTTGAGCAGTCACTTCAGCAGCTCCCCTCTCTCTGCCTTGGGTGAGTGGCTGGCCTAGGATCCCTAGTGTGGGAATCTGCATGCCATGCACAAATCCATCTTTTTACCCCTTTGGGGCTCTGAAAGTGGATGGAGTACATGTCTGGTGAGCTAAGGACTGCTCGGAGGGGTGGATTGGAAGACCTTTCCAGTGAGAGAGAGAAGCGAGGGATGGGGCCAGCTCCGCATTCTTTCTGCTGTTAACAATGTGCCATCCTGCCTGAGCAAAGACCTTTTCTTTCCCTATTCTTGTCTCGAACACAGCTAACTAAGGACATTTTCTCTCATTTGCATTTTTGCAAGCCTTATACCATCCTGGGTTTTATTCGTCCTGACACTATTTTTGAGATAAGTCCAGTTTTCTTATGGTGGACACACACACACAGATGCTATTACATCCACAGTCATTCATTCATTCAGCTGTTGAGGCTTTGCAGATAAATAATCCAGGTTACCACAGCCTAGTGGGAAGAGACCGATCATTTAATTCAACACCAAATAAGCATGGCTGAGGTGCTGGGCCATGAGCAAAGGGAGGGAACTCAGGAAGGTCTCTCAGAAAAGGGATACAGGAGCTGCATCTTGATAGGTATGGTTAACCAATAATGCACCTAATAAGAGCTACTGCTGCCCTGGCTGGTGTAGCTCAGTGGATTGAACATGGGCCTGTGAACCAAAGGGTCACCGGTTTGATTCCTAGTCAGAGCACATGCCTGGGTTGCAGGCCAGATCTCAAGTAGGGGGTGCATGAAAGGCAACCACCCACTGATGTTTCTCTCCCTCTCTTTCTCCCTCCCTTCCCTTCTCTCTAAAAATTAATAAATAAAATCTTTTTGAAAAAGGGCTACTGCTTATTAATCCCTTATCAGGTATTGTGCGGGCTCGTCATGTGTCTTGGTTTATTTAATCCCTTTAGGAGGCAGGCATTTATTATTCCCATTTTACAAATGAGGAAACTGAGGCCTTGAGAGGTCAGTTAATTTACTCAAGATCCAGCCATTGGGAAGTGGAGCCAGGATGTGAACCCAGGTTTATCAGCGTACAGGGCCCTGCTTTGAAACCACTGGGCTATATTTTCTGTTTCCAAGCAGATGGGAGAGGAAGGGCATCTCTAGGCTGAAGGAACAAGATGTGCGAAGGCACGGAGGCAGGAAGAAGCAGGTGTTGATCCTTGATGGGAGGTCAGCAGAGCTCTCTGCCTTGCCTGGTAGAGAGACCCTTGGATGGAACCCAGGTAGGAGGGAAGGTTAAAGGGTGGGGGCCCGCATGTGCCCCTCCCCTAGATCCCAGCTCCAGTGGCCTGTTGCCTTAACCAGGCTCAGTCCAGACACATATTCCCTGCTTCCCCAATTTTCCTGGTTGTTCATTGAGAGGCTCTCTAGTTCCTTTAGATGGAGACAGCCAGATGTGGCATTCTGAGCCCAGTAGGGCTGTGAATTGTCCTGCCACAGGATTGGCAAAAGCAGCCTTTTTCCATCTGTATATTTTCCAAATCATCATATATTTTAGCTTGTGTCACTGCAGATTGCTCACTCTCTGACCTATTGGCTTTAAATAGAAAAAGAAAAAAAATACAATGCACTTTGTGGTTTCCAGTAAGATACCGTAAATACACCCAGATAATATTCCGGTGCAAGCCATTTACAGTGGCTGCACAGGGTGGTGCAATGGAATCTTTCGGCAGGCCTGGACATCAGTTTATTTCCTCTGTACCTACCAGGATTGTTCTGGAGCTGGAATGTGTGGAGGGTGTCAGTTGGGCTCCTCATTTTCATCTCAGTGATAATATGGATTTTTACTGGGCAACTTCTAGAGGCCTGGGCTTTTTACACAGGAATTTCATTGAATCTTCAGGGCAACCTGGAAGTGTCTTTTTGGTGGTTCCCATTTCAAATACGGGGAAGCTAAGACTCAGGGGAGGCAGAATCCTTGCTCAGTGTCATTCAGCTTAATAAGGAGTAGAGAGGAGGGACTGACAAGTTCCATTTTATTGGAGTTATGAGCTGAAGCCACCTGAGCTTCTGGATGGAAAAGTTACTTGGAGATAGGGGTATGTTGAGAGTTAAGAAGGATGAGGTGGAGATGAGGAGGGGGATTCCATACTGGGAACCAGGAGGCCCTGGTTCCAATCCCCCTGGTCTCACTGAAGCACTGGAGATTTTGGGCAAGTTTCCTGACTTCCTTGAACCTGTTGTCCCAGGAGGAACCATGGGCTTCATGTCTGTGGCTCTGAGAGTCTACTCTGATTCCAGGGATATCGGGGCTTCTGCCCAGAGCTGGATGGTAGGGGCCAGCAGGACCTGCCACTGCCCTCTCTATAGTGTCAGCTACCCCCACAGGCCCTAGCTCACCTGCTCCCATCATGGGCTACACCATGTCAAGGGCCATCATCAAACAGTTTGCCCTGGGCCTAGAGCCCTCTCTCCCTGCACATAGAGCCTCATAGCTGTCTCTTCCATGGTCAGAAGTTACCACACCAGATGCCCGCCACTCAGACACTGTCCTATTCTGCATTTTTCAGAGCCCTCAGGTACTGCTGAGTGATTTGATCTCTCTGTCTGGCCCCCATGAAGTCAAAGCATGTCTAAATCACTCCAAGGGTGGGCACTGACTTTGCTTCAGGTTCTTTCTCTGCTCATGGGCGTGAGGTAAGAGGTGGATGGTCAGAGCAGAGGAGGGGTGGGTCTGCCCCTAGAGAGCATGTGGTCAGTGATAGCCAAGTGCAGTGTCTGCTGCTCACTGGCCCCCTGGGGTAGATCCAGGAAAGAGCCAGGGCTGGGGTCAGTAAGACTGGAGTGGATGTCATGCCCTTGAGGGAGAGAATAACTCAGATGCTGGAGTTGGGCTGACCAAGTTAGAATCCTTGGCAGGTTACATCACCTCTCTGGGCCTCAATTTCTACATCTGTAAAATGTAGATAATAATGGCCCACACCTCATAGCACTATTGCAGGATGAAGTGAATTGATCTATACTGAATGCTTAGAACAGAGCCTGGTAAATAGTAAACAATTTTATAACTTTGCTATACTTATTATGAACTATGTGCCATTGGGTGTATTGTCTCACTCCATTTCTGCAACAATAAAACATATGTCTTTGAACCATCCTTGCAGATTTCTTGTAAAACACGAATGAGATGGCATTCAGGAAATTACCCAACTTGGGGGGGAAGGGGCATTCACAGGCTGAGGGATTGGTCCTTCTCCAAACACTGGGCATGGTCAGGGTCTGGGGAGTCCTCTGGAGTTGATAGAGACTGAGTGTGACCTCTGGGCTTGCATCTTGACTCTTCCTGGGCAGGTTGCCTCTCTGAGCCTCAGTTTCCCCACTAATGAAATAAGGAGTTGTTAGTCATCTTGGGGGGGATGCGGTGAAGAAGGTACGGATGGCTGGAGATCAATGTGGCTTCACACCCTGAGAGTCTGATATTTTAAGATTCTGGGATCTATTTCTACCATTTCACTACCATCAAACCCTGTTCTTGGCTTAGCAAGCTTAGCTCATCTGAGTGGATGGGGTCTTAAAAATTATTAATTGGTAAGTCTTAACTACTAAAAGCTGAGTGGCATCTATTGACAAAAATGAAGGCATTTTGATAAGAGTCAATACCTTAAGCCAAAGGAATGGTAAGCTGTCAGATGCAGCAAGGAGCCAGGAAGGGAGGTAGACTAGGATGAGGAAGGACACTGCTAACTTGGGCCTAGAATCCCAGTTCTGGCCAATTTCTAGGTGGGTGGCCCCAGAGAATCACATTTCTTCTCAGAGCCTCAGTTTCCTCACCTATAAAATTGTGGAGAAATGGTGTCTCTCCAAAGGGACTGTTGCACAGTACCACACAGAGAGCCAAAAGCAGTTCTGGCACACAGAGATGTTCAACAAATGTTACTTTCTTTCCACCCTTCTCTACCACCACAAAACAAAACCAAAACCCCAGGCCTCTGGCAAACTCTGCGCTGGCACCCTGGGGGCAGTCCTGCTGGATCACTACCCTTGCAGAGCCTCTCTGAACTTCAGTTGGGTTGCTTTCTTTAGGAACGTGTGAGCATACTTTCCAAAGCACCTACGTGGAATACTAAATAAAGGTCATATGGTTTCGGTCACTGTTTGGAGCTTTCATTCATTCATTCATTTATTTATTCATTTGACAAATATTTACTGTATGCACAACAAGGAACATGACAAAGTACTTGCCTTCAAGGAAATTATATTCTAGAGGGGCAATGGAGGTGGTAGGTGTGGTGGGAGAAACAGACAGCAAACAAATAAGTCTAAAATAGAAGGAAGGTTATGGAGAGAACTAAAGCAGGGGAAGCCTCTCTCTGTACCTTCTACAGTGCCTGTAACTTCATCCATTGCAATCATTATAATACTGTTGTTTATTTAGGTGATATCTACTTTCTACAGGGTAGTGGATACTAACAGGTAAGGAAACAGAGGCTCAGTGACTTGCTATGTCTGGCAGTGTTGAAATTGGAATTTAGGTTTGTTCATTCATTTATCCTCACACATTATGGTGGGGGTTGTAAACAGTGGGAGCCAGATAGACATGGTCCCTGTACCCTTGATTTGCCTCTGCATGAGGCTGTCTTGTTCTTCAAGGAATCGTGGAACATAATGTGGTGAAATGGAATATAGTGGTAATAATAACAGCAACAATGGCTGGTGTTTACTGAACACTTACTACGTGTCTGGTGCTAGGCTCAGCACTTCCCCTCATTCTGTGATCCAGTCCACTCAGTAGCCCATGATGTTAGATGCTATTATTATTCCCATTTCACAGAGTAAACAACAGAGGCTTAAAGAGGTTAACAGGTCTGACCTTAGTTATACAGCCAGTCTGATGCCTGGGGAAGTTTCCTCAACCGTCAGTGTTGGAGGAGAAAGGAGGTGGGACTGGGCAGTGCCAGCCTAATGTTGGTGGGCAAGACCAATCTCAAGGTCATTGGCAGGGGTCAACAGTGATCCTTTAGCATCTGGAAGCATTAGACTTTAGCAGCCAGTACCTGGGTCCCTGGGAAATCTGAAGCCAAGAAAGACCACACCTCAACATTTCTGATTCTAGGCCACTGCCGTCACTTCTCAGGGGCAGTAGGTGCTGAGAGGAAGGCCCATGATGAGACTTCACTCTGGTCTGGAGGTCCACCTTGAACCCAGGGGAGTTAAATGTGTTGTGGTGAAGCTGCCCTTTGCCCACCTCAGGGGATCTGATGAGGATTTTGCTGGGAACGGAAGCCATCATCACTGTGTTCTGTTAGTTGTCTGTCCCTCATTATCTACATAGTCATGGAGTTCAGAGAGTCTGCAGGGGCTGGACATTGTTTGGTGATAGAGCTCATGCACACAAAATTACCAGGAAACAGCCTGGTAGGACAGCCCCTACCCTACCCCTGGCCCCAAGTGCAAGAAGGACCCTGGGAAAAAGGAATATCTCAGATGACAGGCTAGGCCCTGACCCTTCAATCTGCATACTATACTCTTTTTTTTTCCTTCTCTCATTTACTATTTATTTTATTTTTTAAAATTCTTTATTTTTTTATTGTTGTTCAAGTACAATTGTCTCCATTTTCACCCCACCCACACACCCCTGCCCCACCCATCCCCACCTCCCGCCCTTGAGCCCACCCCTTTGACTTTGTCCATGTGTTCTTCATACATGTTCCTTGATGCACCCCCCACCCCCATTATCCCCTTTTACACCTCTCCCTCCTCTTCTCTGGTTACTGTCACATTGTTCTTTATTTCCTTTTTTTTTTGATATATTTATTGCTGATGCTATTACAGTTGTCCCATTTCCCCCCCTTCACTCAACTCCATCCTGCCCACCCCTTCCCCTCACATTCCCCCCCTATAGTTCATGTCCATGGGTCATACTTATAAGTTCTTTGGCTTCTACATTTCCTACACTATTTTTACCCTCCCCCTGTCTATTTTCCACCGATCATTTATGCTATTTATTCTCTGTACTTTTCCCCCCTCTCTCCCCCTCCCAATCCCCTATTGATAACCCTCCATGTGATCTCCATTGCTGTGGTTCTGTTTCTGTTCTAGCTGTTTGCTTAGTTTTGTTTTGGTTTTAGGTGTGGTTGTTAATAACTGTGAATTTGTTGTCATTTTTACTGTTTCTATTTTTTTATCTTCTTTTTCTTAGATAAGTCCCTTTAACATTTCATATAATAATGGCTTGGTGATGATGAACTCCTTTAACTTGACCTTATCTGAGAAGCACTTTATCTGCCCTTCCATTCTAAATGATAGCTTTGCTGAATACAGTAATCTTGGATGTAGGCCCTTGCCTTTCATGACTTGGAATACTTCTTTCCAGCCCCTTCTTTCCAGCCTGTAAGGTCTCTTTTGAGAAATCAGCTGACAGTCTTATGGGAACCCCTTTGTAGGTAACTGTGTCCTTTTCTCCTGCTGCTTCTAAGATTCTCTCCTTCTCTTTCATCTTGGGGAATGTAATGATGATGTGCCTTGGTGTGTTCCTCCTTGGGTCCAGCTTCTTTGGGACTCTCTGAGCTTCCTGGACTTCCTGGAAGTCTATTTCCTTTGCCAGACTGGGGAAGTTCTCCTTCATTATCTGTTCAAATAAGTTTTCAATTTTTGTTCTTCCTCTTCTCCTTCTGGCACCCCTATAATTCAGACGTTGGAACGTTTCAAGATGTCCTGGAGGTTGCTAAGCCTCTTCTCATTTTTCTGAATTCTTGTTTCTTCATTCTTTTCTGGTTAGATGTTTCTTTCTTCCTTCTGGTCCACACCATTGATTTGAGTCCCCGTTTCCTTCGCATCACTATTGGTTCCCTGTACGTTTTCCTTTGTTTCTCTTAGCATAGCCTTCATTTTTTCATCTAGTTTTCAACCAAATTCAACCAATTCTGTGAGTGTCCTTATTACCAGCGTTTTGAACTGTGCATCTGATAGGTTGGCTCTCTGTTCGCTGCTTAGTTGAATTATTTCTGGAGCTTTGAAGTGTTCTGCCATTTGGGCCATTTTTTTTTTTTTTTTGTCTTGGCGAGTCTATTACTTAAAGGGGCGGGGCCTTAGGTGTTCTCTGGGCGGGGTAACGCTGGTTGCTGTGCTGTGATGCTGTACATGGGGGAGGGGCTGAGAGGGAGCAATGGCGCTTGCTCCAGTCTCCACAGGATTTCAGTCACTCCCTCTGCTACCCACAGTCAAATTGGGCCCCTCTGGTGCTGGTTCCCGAATGAGTGGGCTTGTGCACACTCTAGGCTCCTGCGGGTCTCTCCAATGACCTGTCCTATGAGGCTGGGAGTCTCTCCTGCTGCTGCCCCAATCCCCACGGGCTCTTTCAATCAGAGGTCTGAGGCTTTATTTCCCCTCGTTGGAACCCTGGGTTACACGGTCTGCTTCACTCCCTGCTGTTCGTCCTGGTTTATCTGTGCGTGAGTGTGGGGCCACGTGGTACTACCCGCCGCTCTGCCTGCCCAGTTCTCCGCCACTCTGAGTCCGGCCCTCTAGGTTTATCTGTGCGCCAGTGTGGGGCTGCAGGGTCAGCTAGTGGTCGGACTGCCTGCCCCGCTCATCCCACACTCCGCCAGTCTCGGTCCCGCCAGGGCCTGCGAGTCCTCTCTGCCCCGGCTGCCTGTCTCCGCCCCTCCTACTGGTCTGGATGTATGTTTCTTTTTTATCTCCTTGGTGTCAGACTTCCTTGCTGTTCAATTTTCTGTCAGTTCTGGTTGTGCGAGGAGGCGCAGTGTGTCTACCTACGCCGCCATCTTGGTTCTCCTGTTCTTTATTTCAATGTCTCTGGTTGTATTTTGATTCCTTATTTGTTTTGTTGAATAGATTCCACTTATAGGTGAGATCATATGGTATTTGTCCCTCACCACCTGGCTTATTTCCATTAGCGTAATGGTCTCCAGTTCCATCCATGCTGTCATGAGGGTAGAAGTTCCTTCTTTCTTTCTGCTGCTTAGCATTCCATTGTGTAAATGTACCATAGTTTTCTAATCCACTCATTTACTGATGGGCACTGAAGGTTGTTTCCAACACTTGGCTATTGTAAATAACACAGCTATGAACATTGGGGTGCATAGGTTCTTCTGAATTGGTGTTTCAGGATTCTTAGGGTATAATCCCAGTGGTGGTATTGCTGGGTCAAAAGGCAGTTCCATTTTTAGTTTTCTGAGGAAATTCCATACTGTTTTCCACAGTGACTGCACCAGTCTGCATTCCCACCAACACTGCACTAGGGTTCCCTTTTCTTCACATCCTCTCCAACACTTGTTGTTTATTGATTAGTTTATGATGGCCTTCCTCACTGGTGTAGAGTGGTATCTCATTGTGGTTTCAATTTGCACCTCTCTGATGATTAGTGATTTTGAGCATTTTTTCATATGTCTCTGGGTCCTCTGTATGTCCTCCTTGGAGAAGTGTCTGTTCAAGTCATTTGCCCATTTTTAAATTGGGTTGTTTGTCTTCCTGTAGTAGAGTTTCTGAGTTCTTCATATTCTTCAGAGATCAGGCCCTTGTCCAAGGTATCATCTGCAAATATGTTTTCCCATACGGTTGGTTCTCTTTTCATTTTAATGGTGTTATCTTTGGCTGTGCAGAAGCTTTTTATTTTGATGAGATCCCATTTGTTTATTCTTTCCTTTATGTCTCTTGCTCTAGGGGACATATCAGTGAAAATATGGCTGCATGAAATATCTGAGATTTTCTTGCCTATGTTCTCCTCTAGGACTTTCATGGTGTCACGACTTATATTTTAATTTTTTAACTTTTTTTTAAAATTTGAGTTCACATTTGAACTCATTTTTTGTGTGTATTTTTTTTTTTCTCACCAAAGGACACATGGACAAAATCAAGGGGGAGGGTGGAGGTGGGGTGGAGGGATGGTGAGAAAAGGCATACAACAGAAATTGAATAACAATAAAAATTAAAAGGAAAAAGAAAAAAGCAAACAAAATATAACCAGAGACATTGAAATTAAGAACAATGTAACGACTTATATTTAGGTCTTTTATCCACCTTGAATTTATTTTTGTGTATGGTGTAAATTGGTGATCAAGTTTCATTCTTTTGCATGTAACTGTCCAGATCTCCCAACACCATTTGTTAAAGAGGCTATTTTTACTCCATTTTGTGCTTCTGTTCCTTTTTTGTTGAATATTAATTGACCATAAAGACTTGGGTTTATTTCTGGGCTCTCTATTCTGTTCCATTGGTCTATGTGTATGTTCCTATGCCAGTACCAGGCTGTTTTGATTACAGTGGCCTTGTAATACAGTTTGATATCAGGTATTGTGATCTCTCCTACTTTGTTCTTCTTTCTCAAAATTGCTGCAGCTATTCAGGGTCATTTACGGTTCCATATAAATGTTTTTTGAAGTGTTTGTTTTATATCTGTGAAATATGTCATTGGCATTTTAATAGGGATTGCATTGAATCTATAAATTGCTTTGGGTAATATGGACATTTTGATGATGTTGATTCTTCCAATCCATGAGCATGGTACATGCTTCCATTTGTTTGTGTCTTCCTTAATTTCTTTCTTCAGTGTTGTGTAGTTTTCTGAGTACAGGTCTTTTACTTCCTTGGTAAGGTTTATTCCTAGGTACTTTATTTTTCTTGTTGCTATAGCAACTGGGATTTATTTTCTTGATTTCTGATTCTGGTCTTTCTTTCTTGGTGTATAAAAATGCCTTTGATTTTTGAATATTGACTTTGAACCCTGCTGTTTTGCCAGGGTTCATTCATTTATTAGGTTGAGTAATTTTTGGTACAGTATAGGATTTTCTCTGTATACTATCATATCATCTGCAAACAGTGACAGTTTTACTTCTTTCAAATTTGGATGCCTTTTATATCTCTTTCTTGTCTGATTGCTATGGTTAGGACTTCCAATACTGTGTTGAATAGAAGAGGTGAAAACGGACATCATTGTCTTGTTCCTGATCTTAGTGGGAAAGATTTTAGTTTTTGCCTGTTGAGTATGATGTTGGCTGTAGATCTCTCATATATGGCCTTTATTATTTTGAGGAATGCTCCCTCTATTCCCACTTTGCTGAGTGTTTTTATCATAAATGGGTGCTGTACCTTATCAAATGCTTTTTCCGGATCCATTGATATGATCATGTGATTTTTGTCTCTCCTTTTGTTTATGTGATGTATTATGTTTATTGATTTGCAAATGTTGTACCATCCTTGCATCCCTGGGATGAATCCCACTTGATCATGGTGTATGATCTTTTTAATGTGCATACTCCACTCTTGGTCTGATTAAGGGACCCATTCTCCTTTCTTGGAGTCATTTAATCCCTGGGGACAGTTTTTTTGGTCTGTGTGGGTGTTTGAGGCTGAGTCTGCAGCTCAGCTCTGTAGCCCACCAGTTAGGTGACCAAAGCAAGCCAGGCCTTTCTCTTGGCCTCAGTTTCCTCAACTGTAATTGAAGATAAATGAAGACTTCTAGTCCTTACCTCACAGCTCTCTTAGAAGGAAATCATCAATAGACATTGCAATAAATGTGGCCACTTTCTCATGCCAGGCTCTGTGCTAAATGCTTTACCTTGGTTAATTTTTTTTCTAGCCCTAAATAAGTGGGTGGTTAGCCTTCCTATTTTACAGTGGAGAAACTGGAACACAGAGAGGTTAGCAACTTGGCCAAAGTCACACAGGTAGGAAGTGATGGAACACGGAGACCCCAACACCCATCCTGCTCTCTTTATACTTTCCATCTGACTATTCTTTTTTCTGATGTCCTTGGGGGTCTAATCTCACTACTGGCTGTCCCCTCCGGTACATTTTTACCTGTCCATTTGACACTCTGTAGCAGTGAGTTACTGCCCAGGACCCTTTGTTCCCCTTCAGGGAATCACTGGCCTGGGACCAGTCTTTCCTCTTGGCTTGGGACATGCAGGGGAATAAATTTAAGCCTTAAATCTGCACAGGGCAGGAATGAAGTTACAGATCCCAGGAGATTCTGGTTGCCCACACTCACTCTCTCACCTCCTGTTCTGGCCAAGTCAGACTCACCTGCTTGTTGCCCAGCTTTGTTGGGGTGGGGAGCGTATTTTTTCAGTCTACCCTCTCCCTCTCCCTGGAAGTCTGACCATTAAGTGCTCTTTTCCAATGTCCTGCTCAGTGGATCTTGAGGCCTGGCCTCCTTCCCTCATGACCTTAAGTTTCAAAGCTCTCTCCTTCACACAGCCCAGCAACAGGAGCTGGCCACTCTGTTCCTATCTGGTCAGCTCTGCCTTCATCTCATGGCCCCAGCAGGTTCCCTTGCCTTCCTGTGAGTCCAGAAAAGCATTGGTAGGTCTTGTGCCCCATTTCTTAAATTTGCATAGCAAGCATAGTTTCAGGTGTCCAGCCTGCCGAATTGTCAGACCTGTGTACATGTCCACCCAGTGCCTGCCCCCTTCAACATGGCTCTGTCCCAGCCCTCTGTCAGGCATGTGTGACACACACATATGGTTTGTAATACCAATATGAGAATGTGTGCAGAGTCAGGACCCTGGTAGGTGTGTGGTGGAGCTGGATTTTGAGCCCCCGTTTTAACAGGGGTGCTGTGGTTCAGCTGACATAGAAGGTGGAGCAAAGTGGTTCTGGCAGTGAAGCCATCCAGCCCACAGGTGAACAGGCTTACATGTCTGCAGGGTGGGGAGTGGAAATTAGGGTGTGGGGAGGGGCATACAGGTTGTTTGTGTCTTAGCAGCCCAGGTGAGGGAGGCCATGAAGTAGATGAAGGGTTGGTTGGAAATGGGTGTGTCTAAATGTGGGTCAGGGTACCCTGAGGCTCAAAGCAACTTGGAGGTTGCCTTATCCATCTCCTCCCCCACTGCTTAAGACATCTTCATCCCAACATCTTTAAACACTTCTCCCTACCTATCATGCCTGGTCAGTGCTGCTTCATTGGCTTGCTCTGGGCTCAGAGGCCTTTTCCAACAGGATGCCTGACCTGAGCCTTATCTACCCTGGCTCTGAGAGCCAGCTTGCTAACTGCTCACTGGGGTTTGCACTGCACATAGGGTTTCCTGCAGACTGCCTTGGTTCATCTCCATTCTGTACATTAGATGCTGCTGTGAACCCATTTTGCAGGTGTAGAGACAGAAGCCCAAAGAGGCAAAGAGTGTGGGTGGCAGCAGTCCTGCGTCCTGGCTAACTCAGGACCCTTCCACCCCCACTAAGAGCCCCAGCACCCTCCAGCAGGGCCATGGTCAAGTAGCTGGGAAGAGCTGTGAAAACATGACTTCTCAGCATCTCCTCAAACTCTTTACTAAACCTTCCTGTTGATGTACCTGCCCTTTTCCACCGTGATTGTGAGCAGTCCTCTTCCCCCTCCCCCAGCCCCTGACTTCTGTGTTTGACCAAGGCCTGATGATGCAGATGTAAAGGAGTCACATCCCAGCCTTCTCCAGAGATGCTCACACTCTAATGAGGAAGAGTGGATGAACTTATAAATGGCAGGTGGCACATCGCAGTAGTTATAGGGCTGACAGAGAATAAGAGCGACTGTGTCAAGCATGTGCCAGGATCCAGGCACAGAACTGAGAGTGGTAAAATATTTTTCACTTCTAGTTTTTATTTTTTGAATATTTAACAAGAAAAGCATTAAACCAAATTTTAAAAGTTAGGATGGAATAATTTACAATAAAATAATTTCAAATATCAGTCCTTTCATGTAGGGTCAAGGAGGCCAATAGTTTCCATTTACTTTTATTTTTTAAAAATTTTATCGTTTATGCTATTACAGTTGTCCTACAGTTGTCCCACTTTTCCCTGTTTGTCCCCCTCCACCCATAGTCAATTTCCACCCTGTTGTTCATATCCATGGGTGTTTCATATATGTTCTTTGACTAATCCCTTCATCTTCTTTTTTTTAAAGATTTTATTTATTTATTTTTAGACAAGGGAAGGGAGGGAGAAAGAGAAGTAGAGAAACATCAATGTGTGGTTGCCTCTCACACGCCCCCTTCCTGGGACTTGGCCTGCAACTGGCACTCAACCAGTGAGCCACAACAGCTAGGGCCCTTCATCTTCTTTTAATCAGTCCCCACCTCCTTCCTCATCTCTTACTGCTGTCAGACTGTTCCATGATTCTGTGCCTCTAGATCTATTTTGCTCATTAGATTCCACTTATAAGTGAGATTGCATGGTATTTGTCTTTCACCAACTGGTTTACTTTACTTAGTATAATAGTCTCCAAGTCCATCCATGCTGTTGCAAAAGGTAGGAATTCCTTCTTTTTTACTGCTGTGTAGTATTTTGTTGTGTAAATATACCACAGTTGTTTTTATCCACTCATCTACTGATGGGCACTTAGGCCATTTCCAAATCTTGTATATTGTAAATAGCACTGCTATGAACATTGGGGAGCATAAATTCTTTTGAACTGGTGTTTGGGGATTCTTAGGGTATATTCCCAGCAGGGAACACTGGGTCAAAAGGCAGTTCCCTTTTTAGTTTTTGAGTAAATTCCATACTGTTTTCCACAGTGGCTGCACCAGTCTGTATTCCTACAAACAGTGCACTAGGATTCCCTTTTCTCCAAAACCTCTCCAACACTTGTTGTTTATTGATTTATTAATGATAACCATTTTGTCAGGCATGAGGTGATATCTCATTGTGGTTTTAATTTGCATCTCTCGGATGACTAGTGATTTTGAGCATTTTTTTCATATGTCTCTGGGCCATCTGTATGTCCTCCTTGGAGAGGTGTCTATTCAGGTCCTTTGCCCATTTTTTAAATTGGATTGTATGTCTTCCTGGTGTTGAGTTGTATATGTTCTTTATGTATTTTGGAATATATTTTGGAGAATAAACCCTTGTCTGATGTATTCTTGGCAAATATCCCATACTGTCAGTTCCCTTTTCATTTTGATGATGGTCCCTTTAGCTGTGCAGAAAATTTTAATTTGATGTAGTCCCATTTGTTTATTTTTCCCTTTATTTCCCTTGCTCTAGGAGATGTATCAGCAAAAACATTGCTACATGAGATACCTGAAATTTTACTGCTTATATTTTCCTATAGGATTTTTATGGTATCATGGCTTATATTTAAGTTTTTACCTGTTTTGAAGTGTAAACTAGAATGAAACTACACCATACATTCAAGTGTATGGTGTAAGTTGGTGGTCTAGTTTCATTTTTTTGCATGTACCAGTCCAATTCTCCCAACACTATTGAAGACACTATTTTTACTCCATTGTATGCTCTTGTTTCCTTTGTCAAATATTAATTGGCCATAAAGACATGGGTTTATTTCTGGGCTTTCTATCCTGTTCCATTGATCTATGTGTCTGTTCTTATGCCAGGACTAGACTGTTCTGATTACAGTGGCCTTGTAGTATAGTTTGACATCAGGTATTGTGATCCCTCCAACTTTGTTCTTCTTTCTGAAGATTGCTGAGGCTATTTGGTGTCTTTTTTGGCTTCATATAAATTTTTGGGATATTTTTTCTAGATCTGTGGAATATGCTATTGGTATTTTAATAGGAATTGTACTGAATCTATAGGTTGCTTTGAGTAGTATGGACATTTTAATGATGTTAATTCTTCCAGTCCATGAACACGGGATATGCTTCCACTTATTCATATCTTTCTCAATTTCTTTCTTCAGTGTTCTATAATTTCCTGAGTATAGGTCTTCTACCTCCTTGGTTAAATTTATTCCTATGTACTTTATTATTATTTTTTATTGCAATAGTAAATGAGACTGTTTTCTTAGTTTCTCTTTCTGATAGTTCATTATTGATGTATAAAAATGCCATAAATTTCTGAATATTGACTTTGTATCTCACTACTTTGCTGAATTCATTTATTAGGTCAAGTAGTTTTTTGGTGGAGCCTATAGGGTTCTCTATATACAATATCATGTTGTCTGGGAATAATGACAATCTTACTTTCTCCTTTCTAATTTGAATTATCTAATTTGAATCATCTAGCCTTTTAGAAATAGCCTTTTATTTCTCCTTCTTGTCTGATCTCTGTGGCTAAGACTTTGAGTGCTATGTTGAATAAGAGTGGTGAAAATGGACACCCTTGTCTTGTTCCTGATCTTAAGGGAAACAGTTTTAATTTTTGTCCATTGAGTATGATGTTGGCTGTAGGTTTTTCATATATGGCCTTTATTATGTTGAGGAATGCTCCCTGTATTCCCACTTTCCTTAGTGTGTTTTTTTTTTAAATCATAACCAGGTGCTAGATTTTATCAAATGCTTTTTCTACATCTATTGATATGATCATGTGATTTTTATCTGTCATTTTATGTGATGTATCACATTTATTGATTTGTGAATATTGTACCATGTTACATCCCTGGAATAAATCCCACTTGATCATAGTGTATGATCTTTTTAATGTATTGCCAGGTCCAGTTTGCTAATATTTTGTTGAGGATCTTAGCATCTATGTTCATCAGAGATATTGGCCTATAATTTTCTTTCTTCATTGTGTCCTTACCTGGTATGAATAGTTTCCATTTAAACAGAGAATTACAAAATTGATATTTTAGCCTACATTGATGGCACAGAAATATAAAAGTCATCCAAGTTTCACTGACACCTTCCCTTCCCTCCAGTGTGTAATTTATACAATTGCTCCTTCATTCAGTTCTCAGACTTTATAAAAATCACCAGTTCTACTTTGAAATATACCTACAACTCTTCTGATGACAAGAGCACTCTTAAAACAATTTTTATAGAATAAACTCTTATTGTTCTCTGTCATCTCCATGAGAAAAGTATTGTTGTAGAGTTTCCATTATACATCTGAGCACTGAGACACAGTGAGGGCTCATCACTGGATGAAAGACCAGAGACTGAGACTCCTGAGATTTAAGCCCCAGTCTCTGGCTCAAAGACTGTGCAGTCTGCAGGCGGGGAAGTAATACTGCCTTGCAGTTTGTTGCCAGGTGCTGTGAGCATTGTGGCATTAGTTTGTACCGCTAGTCTGAGCGTGGTGTGGAGTGGGTGATGATCCACAGAGAGGCCTTCGTGCGGCCTGCCAAAACCTAGCAGTGAGCCCACTGTCTTTCTCCTCTCCTGCCCTGTCAGCTCCCCAAGGGCATGCAGTGAGTATGTGCAAGACGTGGGCCCTCAGGCATCATCCAAGCTGGTGCTTTCTTGGAGGTGAGGAATGGGTACTTGGTCAGTCTTTGTGGAGCCTTTGCAGTGAGCTCAGCCACCCTCTTATGGAGGCCTGTCTTCTCCCAGGATGCCCTGGACCTGACCCCAGTCTTTCCACTCTTCTCCTGCAGGGAGCCGGGAGGCTGCCTTCACGTATGCCATCATAGCTGCCGGTGTGGCCCACGCCATCACAGCTGCCTGCACGCAGGGCAACCTGAGTGACTGTGGCTGTGACAAGGAGAAGCAAGGCCAGTACCACCGGGACGAGGGCTGGAAGTGGGGTGGCTGCTCTGCCGACATCCGCTACGGCATCGGCTTCGCCAAGGTCTTTGTGGATGCCCGGGAGATCAAGCAGAATGCCAGGACTCTCATGAACTTACACAATAACGAGGCAGGCCGCAAGGTAGGCAGCCAGGGAGGGGCGCTGGCAGCTCTGGCAGAGATGTTTCAAAACAGCTTATTCCTAAGGGTTGGTGTTGGGTCTCTGGTAATGAGCCACAGAGCTCTGCCCTTAGCTTGGTTCTGCCATCAATTTGCTGCTGGTCAGGATCTGTATGGTATGAAGCTTGTCAGTTAGTAGAGAGGCTGAGTGACTGAATCTGTTAAAACAAATTGGATGTTATTCAGCAAGATGGAAATGGGGATGAATGTGAACTCTTATCTTTGGGTCCACAAATCAGCTGTACAAAACCCTGATTGTGGGGAGGGGTGGAGACCAGTTCAGTAGGAGTCATCCGTGTGGAGCAGGGCTACTAACCTGTCATTGATCACCTCAGCCAAAACCTGGAGGTCAAAACAAAGGAGGTGACCATGCTCTTTTTATTGCCTCCTCAGATCTTCCTGGATTCTGAGCCCAGATTGGAAGAGAGCTAGGGATGTTCTAGGATATTTGTAGTGGATATGGTGGGATAGGAAGGGGGCTAAGTGATTAATGGGAATCTGACTGTCCTAAGGCAAGGGAGCAGATGGGTCTGCAGGCGCCCAGTACAGAGTGAGGGCCCACGGGGTGAGAGGTATCCCATAGGCAGGTCCACCCAGTATGAGGACAAGCCCCAACCATAAGATACAGTAAGTTACCAAGAAAGAAGTGAGCTCTTTATCCCAGGAAATATTTGGGCAGAAGCAGCTTGACCAGGCATCTCAGAGTACCTAAGTCCGTGCTTCCTGACTCTGGTAGTGCCCTGAGCTGTGGCCTGAGGTTGGGTGTGGACTCTTAACTGCCTTTGAAGGCTGAGGTGCTCAGAACCCATTCTGGAATCTCTAGGCCCAGGAGGTGTGTTTGGTGAGGAGAAGCTCAGATGTCACATTGGAGCTCTGTAGAGAAGTGTCTGTGAGCCAGGTCAGGCAGAGAGGGAGGGCTTATTGCTGCCTGGGTGCGGGGCAGACAACTGTAGTGACAGGACTTGTGCTTATACCACTAGGGGCCACACATACAGGTGCCCAGGGGTGCTGAGCAGGAGCAAGAGTGACAAAGGCCTAGGAAACCATGCACAAGGTTATGATGAACCAAGGCATGCAGACCACCTACTTGACCCCAGCCATTGTTGCTGTGCAGGAATGCCAGCCCACAGTGGCCAAACATTGTGATTTTAGACTCAGGTTTTTATGTACAGTCACTTTATTTTTTAAAAAGTGTTGGCGTGTCAAACTGATAGTCACCAATAGAAAAGGTAAAAAAAAAATTCAGAGGCTCAAACATATAAATCTACTGGCTAAGTGTGGGATGTGAGCTGCACCACTTGGGTGACAGATGTATTAAGTGGTGCAGATCTTGTTCTGCTAGAGCATGTCTGCGGGCCAGGCAGCCTTCTAGCTCTGGATATATCAGATCACTTAATTCTCAAGGCATCTCAAAGAACAATAGTATCATTATCCCCATTTTATAAGCAAAGACTGAGGCACAGAGTGGTTAAGTAACATGCTGAGGGTCCCCCAGTTAATAACACCAGAATAAGAACCAAGCATGTCTGGCTCTCAAGCTGGTATTCTTTGCTCATCACATGCTGCTGTGGCCTGGTGGTCAGAGGGCTGCCTGGGGGCTGGCACTGGCTGCCTGGGTTCAGATCTCAGCTTTGTTGCTCATTCCTTCCCAGGAAAGAAGTAGAACTGGCAAGAGTGTCCTCAGGGCTGAGGGAGACAAGGCAGGAGAGCACTTACCTCAGGGCTGGCACACAATTAGTCTGTATCACAGGGTGGCTATAATTCCAAGTATTGAGAATGGGTAATGCAGGAAGGAGCCTGTCTGGTAAGTGGTATTGGGGAGTAGCCTGTATATCTTGGAGGGGAGCAAGGTCCCACGACTGCAGATGAATGGGAAGCAACAAGCTGGCCTTTCCTCCAGTCCTCAGGTAGCCCACCTCCCTCCTCTTCTCTAGCCTCTGGCCACATCCTGCATGTAAGAGCCTCCTGGGAGTACATGGTGAGTCCACACCCACAGAGCCGCTTACCTGGCTTGCTTCAGGATGATGTCTTAGGGTAGATTGCTAGGTCCTCCATGGCCCTACCTATTGAGTCCTGTGGCTGGGAGCTCCTGCCCACAGCCAGCAGTCCCTCCAGGCTGTTCAGCTATTCATTCCTCCTGGTTTCTGTAGTCAGATCACTCCTTAGGGCATAGGCCACAGACTCCCTCCTGCCCTTGAAGCTCTTAGTCCCTGGGGACAGAAAAAATCAAGACAAGTGGCTTCCCTCTTCCAGCCTCAGTTTCCTCCTCTGTGGCTACCTGGTAGGGCCACTGTGAGAATTAAAGAAGAGAATTCCTAACTTGTGGTAAGAAAGGTTCACTGTATACCAAGTAGGATAGGGTTTCCTAAGCCACGCAGCTCCAGGGTGTGATGGCTATGGTTGCTGTTCAAGGTAGCTCTGGGGTGGTGCAGATGCTGGAAGCTGTCAGATGTCATGAGACCAACCTCAGGGGCTTCCTGCAAGAGGTGTACCTCCAAAGACAAGTGAGGTTGTTAGGCAGGGAAGAGAGGTGAAGGCAACCCAGGTCTGGTGTGGGGAGGTAGGGGCCAAAAGCCCAGAGGTGGAGACTTGGGGCAAGTTCAGGGGCCCAGACTGGCTAGTCTGTGGGTCCCTGATAGGGTAACCGCAGCCATAGAGCCCGCAAGGTCACCTGCTAGGTCAGTGAGTGACAGCCTTGATCCACACACGCCCCACCCTGTCCCCAAGATCTTCCTGTGGCTGCTCTTTAGGTTTCAGTTCAGATGCCCCTCCTCAGACAAGCTTCCTCTCCAATTCTTTCCTAGCATTTTCTTGGATGTCATCTTGTTCCTGGGCTTGCCACCCTCCTGCCCCACTCCACACCAGATTGTAAGCTTGAAGGGCACATGGGACCCCATGTGTCTCATTCATAGCTGCACCCCAAAGGCTGACATACAGAGTTACTCTGTATATGTAAAGAGTTAATGGTTTCATACCTTATGGTCACTGGGGAACCACTGATGGTTCAGGAACAGGGAAGGGCAGAGGTCATAGACACTGACTCCCAGAAGGCATAGTGAGGCCCTGGGTGGGGGATGAAGACTGAGCACAGGCCGGGCTCTCCCAGCACAGGGAAACCAGCTGAGTGAATCTCCCCGACCTGCCCAACTCCATTCTGGTTTGTGAGGATGCTTGTGGGTGGCTTCCTGGGCAGCAGTTAAACCAGAGCCAAGAGCTGGAATTTGGGACTCCCCAACATACAGAGGAAAAGGCCTGACCAACTGCAGTTCTGGCCTTTTTGTGGTGCGGAGTCCCCACTGGCCCTCAGACACCTAGGGTAGTGGCCATACTGCTCAGCCAGATCACAGCAGGAAGGTGGTCTCCCAGCCTGGCCCTCTCTGCTACAGAGCATCCTAAAGACCCAGACACATATCCAAGTGGCCAGGAAAAAGGACAGCCACCTAGCCTGGGGTATATAAGGCTTAGTGTATATCAGTTCAGAGTACCATCCCTACTTGGGGCCTCAGTCTCTCCATCTGTCAAATGAGGACTATAACCCCCTCAGTTTGCTCTGGATCCCAGGTACTGGTCAGGGCCAGGTGAGGGCATACATAGAAGGTCCCCTGGGATCATGCTGTGTGCCATTTATTTGAAGGCATGGGCCCCCACCCCGAATGTCCCCCACAATAGGCTTCCATGGGCCCCATGCACTCACACAGCAGAGGTGGGGAACCAACAGGAGAAAAGAGGCCAGCCCACAGCCACTCCTAGCTGAGTGTCTTGGAAAGGATCACAGATGTGTTTATCACTGGCTCCCTCACTCCGGCTGTGTGGAGACAAGACTCAACCTGACCACAGGCTCTGGGGCTTGTTGGCAGCTGGTGTGAGAAAAGGAGGAGGCAGGAGAAGTCGGGGAGGGGATGCAGTGTGTGTACGGAGGGACAGAGGTAGTGGCAGGCCCAGAGAGGGGAAACCTGGAGCAGCCCACTGACTCATCTCGCAGATGGGGGATAATAAATGCTGTGGGAGCATCCTGCCATCACAGGTCTCCAGTTTCCTCGGGCAGAACCAGGTTCTGGCCTGTGGAAGTGGGCCACAGGTCTGGGGAGGTGGGACACCTGTGTGGGCCCACCAGCCTTTCCTCCCCTCACTGTCTCATGCAATTGTGTGGTCTGCAGGGTCAAATCAGAATGACTAGGTGAGAAGATAGAAATTATAGTCTTTCCCTATTGAAAGTTTAGGGCCATAATGTCTTTGGATTGAGATCACTGACTTTTCAGGTTGGGAACGTGGAATATTAGGTTCACATTCCCGCATGTGGGATTTGGAATCATAGGGTCTTTGGTAGGGAGGGAGAGAGACATCAGAAGTGTTGAGTCGAAATCTTTGGATGGTAGAATTGTCGTGGCTTTGAATGACTTCTTTCCAGGCTTTTTGGCAGTGGGGAGATGAGTAAACCATGATTCTTGCCCTCAAGGTATCTAGTGAAAGAGTCAGATAAGAAGAGCAAAAATTAAGATTCAGGGCTCACACCACAGGGGAAATGCCACACAGAAGGCTCAGAAGAGCCCAGAGGAGGGAGTGCTTTCCTTGAAGAGAAGTCTGGAGACATCTAGGGGAAGAAGAAGGGACCGCTAGAAGGGCTTTGAAGGATGAGTAGGAGTCCTCCAGGTGGGCAAGACAGGTGGAAAAGAAAAGGGCAGTTCAGGCAGAGGTAACAGTATGTATAAAATCATTAAGTTCTAAAAACACATGGTTGGGCAGTTGGGTTGGGGGTGTTCCATGTGTCGTAGTCCCATTTGACAGATGGGGAAACTGAGGCCCCAAGTAGGGATGGAACTCAGAACTGATATACACTAAGCCTTAGTTATCCCAGACTAGGTGGCTGTCCTTGCTCCTGACCACTTGGGTATGTGTCTAGGCCCTCAGGGTGCCCGGTAGCAGAAAGTGAGGGTCTGACCTCTCCAGAGCTAGGCTGAGAGACCACCTTCCTGCTGTGATCTGGCTGAGCAGTGTGGCCACTGCCCTGGGTGCCCTGGCTGCCCTGTGGGGACTGGCATGCTGTGGAAGCCTTGCTGTACACTGAGAATAAAGTGTGTGGGGAGCTCTGGGGGCCTCAGGGGAGGGAAGGGCCCTTAGCAATCCCTTCCTGGGAGTGTGGTGACTGAGCTCAAGGGAGGCAGCCCTGGGGATGGGGGCCCAACTGGGATAGGGCTGGCCCCTGCTGGAATGTGCTGTCTGCTCCCAGGGAGGTGAGCTCAGGGAGATGGAATTCCACCTGAGTGAGAAGTCACCTCCCAGTCCCTGCCCAGCCTCTTGCTCATAGAGGGTGCCGGTCTTGTCCCTTCCTGCCCTGCCCTGTCTGGTCTGGGTGCTGCTGGGAGCTGGATTCCCACCTTGCCTTGGTCACAGGCAGGCCTGTGAGTCAGGGGACACCAGGGACCTGGCCAGGCTGCTGGGGTGGGGCCCTGATAAGGCTTGCTCAGCTATGCTTCTCTCCACTGTCCTGAGGGCCACTTGCATATTTGACCAGATAGAGTGGTCAGAGGTAGTACGTTGAGGGCCTGGGGAGCCAGGCTCTGCCTGGCCTGAAGCTGGCTGACCAGGCCAAGCTGTGAGGAGACCTCCTCAGGCCACTATAATCTCCATTTCTGCCCCAGATCCAGGAGCAGATGTGTGTTTTCACCTTTCCAGTTGGAAAGGCCTCTAGCCAGTACATAAGGGACTTGCACCAGGGGCAGCTTTGGACAAACCTCACCCTTCCATGGCCTTGAACATGGTAGGACCTTATGGTCTCAGAGGGTCTTCCAGGTCTGACATGTGTGTTGGGGGAAGACACAGGGTACTTAGGACAAACAGATGCCAACCTTGTCTGCAGCCACACACTCCTAGAGTCCACCAAACTTTTTCCTGCTTCAGGACCTTTGCACATGCAATTTTCTCTGTCAGGCCTGTTCTTTCCACAAATCTTTGCATAACAAATGCCCTTCCTGACTCTGTTCCCCTATGTCCACATCATCTCTCTCTGTATACCACCTTGCTTTGTTTTCTGTGTGGCCCTTACCACATTATGAAATTATCTTATTTAACATAGCTTTTTATGACTTTATTGCCTGTTTTCCCACTACAATGTCAGCACCATAAGGGATGACATGCATCTACCCCTGTACTTAGAACAGTGCCTTGCACATAGTAAGTCTTCAAGAAATATTTGTTGAGTCCATGAATGAAATGACAAATATCTATTCTAACCTTGGGGAATTTCCCAGGAATACAGTTGCCAGGTTAAAAAACAAACAAAAACAGCAGTCCCAGTTAAATTAAAGTGCTAAACTATTTTCCAGAGTGGCTGTGCCATTTTACTTTCCCATCAGCAATGTATGAATTATCCAGTGTCTCCACACCCTCACCAGTGTTTGGTATTGTCACTGTTTTTCACTTTTGACATTTTGATAGGTGTGTGTGGTATCTCACTGTGGTTTTAAGTAGCATCTCCCTGAGGACTAGTGATGTCAAACATCTGCCATGTGTTTATCTGCCATCTATGTCTGTCTGTTAGCATCTTCTGTCCATTTTCTAATTAGACTGTTTATGTTGTTACTGTTGAGTTTTGAGATTTCTTTCTATGTTCTAGTTGGTAGTCCTCTGTCAGACAAATGGTTTGCAAAATTTTTCCCCAGTCTAGGGCTTGTCTTTTTGTCCTCTTCAAGGGTATCTTTTTCAGAGCAAGTCCTTAACTTTGATAAAGTCCAGTTTATCAACTTTTCCTTTTATGGATAGTGTTTTTGGTGTTGTCTAAGAGCTCTTTGCTCAGCCCTAGGCCCCAAAGATTTTCTCCTATACTTTTTTCTAAAAGGTTTGTAGTTTTACATTTTGTATTTAAGCCTGTTATCTGTTTTTAAAATTAATTAACTATAAAATCAACAAAGGTTTATATCTTTAAATTTTTTATCTATTAAAATATACACAACATAAATCTTAACATCCTATCCCTGGCTAGGTGGTTCAGTTGGTTGGAGAATCATTCTGTCCACCAGAAGGTTGTGGGTTCAATTCTTGGTCAGGGCACATACCTGGGTTGTGTGTTTGATCCCCAGTTCATGGCACATACGGAAGACAACCGACTGATGTTTCTCTCTCACATTGCTGTTTCTCTCTCTCTCCCTTCCTCTCTCTCTCAAACCAGTAAACATATCCTCTGGTGAGGATTGAAAAAAAACCTTAACATTCTAATATTTCAGTGGCATTAAATACACTCACATTGCGCAACCATCACCACCATCTGTCTCCAGAACTCTTTCCATCTTCCCCAAACTGAAACTCTGTCCCCATCACACACTGACTCCCTGTTCTTCACTCCTGCCCCTGGCATCCACCATTCTAGTTTTTATCTCTATGAATTAGACTACTGTAAGGACCTCCTATGAGTGGAATCCTACAATATTTGTCCTTTTGTGACTGCCTTATTTCACTTAACATGATGTCCTCAAGGTTCCTTTTTGAGATAAATTTTGTAAAAGGTGTGCATTTGAGGGTTTTTTGTTTTTTGGTTTTGCCTATTTATATGCTCAATCTGACAACTCTCTGCAGCCCCTACAGCCCTGCAGAGGAGAGCAGCTTCTGGACAGTGCCAAGGGGAACTGTAGAATCATTTTAGAACCAGAGACTCTTCCTTCCTTGGGCCCACTGAATGGATGAGAGACTGACACCAGACACAGAGGGCCCTTGGCAAGGCCATGTGCACCTAGAGAGTAGAGCATCCAGAATTCACACCCAGCGCCCAGCTCCCAGCTTGGCCTCTTTCCTGCTCCTTGTGGCTGGATGCAGTGCTGATGTGGGGCCTGAGTAGGATTGGCCCCCTGGGATGAGTAGGCCAGGGTGTGTATGATAGGAGGAAAAAGCCAGGACAGGTCCAGAGCAGAAGATGCTGAGGAGGGATCAAGGGAACCAGCCTAGGCCAAATGGAAGACACCCATGGCCCTTGCCAGTGTGACTCAGTTGGTTGGAATGTCATCCTGTAACCTAAACATCCCCAGTTTGATTCCTGGTTGGGGCATATGCCTGGGTTGCAGGCTTGATTCCCCACTGGGGCGTGTGCAGCAGGCAGCTGATCAGTGTTTCTCTCTCACATCGATGTTTTTTTCCTCTCTCTCCCCTTTCCCCTCTCTCTCAAATGAGAATAAAATAAACCTTAAAAAAAAGACACCCACGAGACCTAAGATTTCTCCAGTTTTCTCTGATGATATAGCAAGGGCAGGGCCCAGCCCAGTCGATCATTGATGCCACAGTAATAGCAGTGGATGGTGCCTGGGAAGGAAGGTACCAAGTAGGGGGCCATGGTGGTGGAGAGCAGAGATAGGGCAGGAGCAGCACCTCCTATGGAGAAAGGAGAAGAGAAACATCTGTGGGACCCCAGCATCATGCATCCTAGTCCTCAGTATCCCGCTTTGCTTTGGATAGACTGCCAAGACCACTTCCCCACTGCCACACAGGATGGACATGGGCAGCCTAGGGCAGGCGCAGAGTAGGCTCAGCCTGGAGTGTGGTAGCTTCAGTCACTGAAGGGCAAGAGCGGGAAAGCAGGCAGGTCCAGGATGCAAGAAATAGAGGTATGTTGGGAAGGTGCAGGTTTTAGGTCCAGTGAGAAAGAACTTGCTGCCAGAAGGTGAGATCAGCTGGAGGGCAGGCATGCATTTGCTTGGAGAATGAAGACATGACTCTAATACTAGCACTCGAAATGCATGTATTGATTTAATCCCAACAGTCCTACATGGCTAGTATTCTCTGTTGTTCTGTCCATTTTATAAATGGAAAAATGGAGAAACAGAGAGGTTAAGCAACTCACCCAAGGGCCACACAGCTGGCAGGTGCCACCCTGGGATCTGCACCTAAGCAGTCAGCTGCAGACTCAGTTCTTAACCACTGAAATGTTTTGCCAGCTCCAGCAATTCTTGGACTCAGATGTGTTTATCTCTGCCCATAGTTCTGCCATACCGTGATTCTAAGGTGTTATCCTAAGATTCTGAGATCCCCTTTTTTGGAAACTTGGACATTGGAGTCCTCAGCCTCCAAAAGATCCTGCTATCTGGCAGTCTGGGGATTGTGGATTACTCAGGCACTGTGAGTTCTCTCCTGCTATGGTCACTGTGGCCCTGGGAGAGTCCTCAGGCACTGTCCTCTGCCTGGGAGAGGACGCTTCTGGGCCAGGAGGGAACCTGTCTGTGTGAAGAGGAGGGTTCTCCCAGCAGGGAGGGGCCTGGGCTGTTATGGCGGGTCTAGTGTGAGACTGGATGAGGAATTGCCCTGACTGGGGCATGCCTAGGAGTGTCCACACCAGTGTAGAGACCTAGGGCACCTCCTGTTTTAATGGAGTTTCTGGGCTTGCTCAGCCTGGTGAGGGCAGCCTAGGGAGCCACATCCTCTCCCCTTGCAAAATCCTCCTTGTCCTTCTGGGCAGCTGTGAGTTACCTCAGTGTCTCCCGGAGCTCAGCCTGGAGCCTGGCATACAGTAGGCACTCTCAGTGAAGTGTGGTGCTTATAGCTGTCCAATATAGTTGCAACAGGCCACATGTGGCTATTCAAATTTAAATTAAAAACACATAAATAAAATTAAACATTCAGGTCATTAGTCCATGATTTGAGTGGCTTGTGGCTACCATATTAGACAGTTCCATTGTCTCAGGTGGGTTTGTTGGACAGTACAGTGGGTGCAGATATTGGTGTTATTATTGTATTAAGGGGACCTGGGGAGGTCTCTGTAGTGGTTGCAGCAAATCCTTTCACCTCCCTGACCCCCTGGCCTGCCCAAGGTGGGGCTCTCAAATAGTGACCATCTGATTTCTATTGGAAGGAGTTCCCTGTGTGGCTGCTGGCACTGTAGCCAGACGCTCATTTGAAACAAACCTGAGGTGGGGAGGGGCAGTCTGGGGAGGCCTGAGAAGCCAAGTCAAAAGGCAGCCACGGGGACAATTGCTGCCTTTGTCCTCAGGAGGGGGACTGGGACTCCTGGGTGTTATCAAATCTACTGGTATGGGGTGGGGTGCGGGGGAGAGCCAAGTGGTGATGAGGAAGGCAGGGGAGGGCACCAGCAAGAATGGTTCTGGAAGGAGGGGCATGGCCTGGTGATGTGGCCAGGAAATGGGCAGGAGTCGGCTGCTGTCATCTCCCCTAATCCGAACACTTTCTCCTCCTCTGAGGAGAAATCCAGGTGCTGTTATGTACTGAAAAAGGAGTCCTTACCTGACAAAGGGGTTTCTTTAATAAACTATAGAAATGATCCCTGAAAGTAGTCTTAAAAGGGGCTTCTTTAAATTGTCACCTTGCAGTGTGCATTTGAGATGGCAAATAATAGTCATTGCTCAGAACTGGTGAGCATCTGCTCTGTGCCCACACTCTCTGTATCTGAGTTAATTCAATGCATCAGCTTGGGGGTCCGTGTTAACTCTGTATTGCAGATGAGCAGCTGAGGTCTGGGCAGTGACTGAAGCAGTGTTCCAGACTCCTGAGCAGTCGCAGCTGCATCAGAATAAGGGCACACCTGATTTCAGGGCCTCCCCAGGACACTGGGGCATGGGGACAAACCCTGGCTAGTGGGGTGTGGGAATGTGAGAGCAGCACTCAGCTGCTCAATGTGCCCCTCTCCAGGCCCAACACAACATGTGCTCTCTGTAAACGATCTGACAGGAAAGGCCCTGTTGTCGTCTCTCCCATTCTACAGGTGAGGAAAATAGAGGCACAAAGCAGTTAAGTAGTGTACTGAGGTTGCCCAGGTAGAAAGCATCGGAGCCAGGATGCCCTCCTGGCCATCCTGCCTCCGCAGCCCACACTCTATGCGGCCTCTTCTTAACCCTCAATAGCGTGTGTGTCTGTCTGTGTGTGTGCACATATATGAGGTGGGTGGGCCTGGAAGGGTTGGTAGTATTTAAAAAAAAAATTTTAAAGATTTTATTTCCTTATTTTTAGACAGAAGGGAAGGGAGGGAGAAAGAGAGGGAGAGAAACATCACTCTGTGGTTGCCTCTTGCACCCATAGCCAGGAACTTGGCTCGCAACCCAGGCATGTGCCCTTGACTGGAAATCAAACCAGTGACCCTTTGGTTCGCAGGCCCGCACTCAGTCCGCTGAGCCATACCAGCCGGAGTGGATTGTTAGTGTTTTGAAACAATAATAATTCTGAAAACAACACTTGTAGGACACTTTGTAATTTACAAAACCTTTCTTTTACATTTTCATGGCCAAGCTTCACACTCTCCTCCAAGTGAATGGAGTAATTGGGCCATTTTGCAGGAGAGGCACCTGATGCTCTGGGTGGGTGCCGGCTCAGTTTGCTGGGAGAATGGCTCTGCAGGGAGTTGTTCTTCCCTGGGCTTGAGAGCCTTGTGTGGGCAGGCAGGTTGGAGAGCTCCTAGCCACATTGTACTCTTGACTCATGAAAGGATGTTTGGCTTTGGTTCCATGCTGGGACTTGGGAATGCCGTGGCTGTGGAAAGAATTGCAGTAAAAAACCTGACTTTGCAAGTTGTTTGCTGCATGATGTTGGTTAGTCTTCTTACTTCAATCCTGTTTCCTCCTTGGGAAAAAGGCAGTGATAATTTGTGCTTCTTGGAGCCATTGTGCAGATTGAATGACCTAATACCCATAAAGTGCCGAGTCCCACACTGTCTTGCATGATGTGTGCTCAGAAAATAGTAGGTACCATTATGAATATTGTTATTGGAAGTAATAGTAATTTTAAGGCCACATTAGGTTCTCAGACCTATATTCTATTCCTAAGGGTATTTCTAGGTCTTAGATTACATTTTTGTCATGTACCAGCCACATCCCATGCTGGAAGGACTTGGGGAAAAGGAGATATCCTAGAGGTCATTGAAATGTTCACCTTCCTGAATAGAGAGGGTCACAAGGAGATTAAGCCATTGTGATCCCACATTGGTCCTCCCCTCTATGAGACAGGTGAGGTCCATCAGAGTTTCTTAGTCATGTCTGAGCAGCAACCCCTGGAAAGGGCCCTGCTTTTGTCCTTCTCAGCCCCTTGCCACCAGTACGCAAGTATATGCCCCAATCTGAGTCTGCAGAGTTTTCTGTGAAGTCCAGTCTTCAGCCTATAACTTCTACCCAAACTTAAATCTGGTATATCCAGCTGCCAGCCTTCCCCTTCCTGTGGTCTCAAACCTCACATCTGACCTATTTCTCATGAATGTGTTCCTGCCTTCATCTCCCTGACCAGTTCAGGAAATAGTGGCACTGTCTAGGTCAAATACCTTGGCTTTCTTCTTGACCCCTTCTCCCACAGCCCATATCCAACATGTTGGTTCTCCCTATAGCATCTATCCAGAATCTTTCCCTTCTAACAACCTGCATTCCTGACCACATGGTCCAAGCCATGATCATCTCCTACCTGGAGTAGTACAGCCTTATAACTTGTCTCCCTGCTTCCACATTGGCAAACATAAGGTAAACCATCTCTCCTCTATCCATAACTCCACAACAGCTCCCAGCTTACTAGGAGTAGAACTGAGGTCTTCACAATGTACAAGGCCCTTCATGACTTATGACCTCCTGACCGTATTTTCTTCTACTTCCCTTTGCTTATTCTGTTCCACTGGCACTATTCCTCAAACACACTGAGTTCATCCCTACCTCAGGGCCTTTTTACTTGCAGTTCCCTTTGCATGGAGCACTCACCCTCCAGACATTCACCTTCCCACCTCTTCAAGTCTTTGTTCAACTATTACCTTCTTATGGAGAACTTTCCTACCCACCCTATTTGAAATTGCCCTCCTGTCTGCTCCATAACTTCCTGTCCTCTTCCATGTTTTCTTTTTCTACACGGCACTAATGACCACCTGACATAATATTACTAGTTGGCCAAATGATCCCAATGTGGCCAGGAGACTTAAAGTGTTGGCTGTAGAAGGCCTCCTGGGGGAACACTGCAGGCTCAGTCAGGAGTTTTCTTCTTGCCTTCAAAATTCAAGATTGCCATCTATATTTGTTCTTATGGGCTAGCCTTAAATGGGGGTTTTGTTTTTAAACACCTATGTAGCCCTTGCCTTACTCCATACATCGCTCTAAGTACTCCATGCATATTAACTCATTAAAAACCCAGTTAGTTAAGTACAATTATTATTTCCCTTTTACAAATGAGGACACTGAAGCACAAGAAGGTTCACTGACTCACCCAAAGTTACACAGCTAATAAGTAGAGAGCAAGGATCTGAAGCCAGGCAGTCTGGCTCTAGAGTCTATATACTCTTGCTATATATAGTTCCTCTATTTGGGCATTTATTCACTCATTCATTAAATATTTATAGCATGCCTCCTTTGTGTCAGGTGCAAGATTCTAGAGACCAAAAAATGACTAAAACATGGCCCCTGCCATCAGGAAGCTCACAGTCTAGTAGGCAATGCAGAAAAAGTAAACAAGGGGAAAGAAAAAAATAGATTCATTCAGAAATCACCCACTGATACCTACTAAGTGTCAGTCCTATATTTTAGGCACTGGAAATCAGACATAAATAAGACAATTCTGCTTTGTGGTGTTTATATTGTAATAAGAGGGAAAGGGTGAATTACTGATGTATTCATGATGGCATGAACTGGATCTGGTGAAGGGAAGTATAGGGGACAGTGGGGCTGCAGGATAGGAGGTTTAGCCACTTGGGGGTTGGTTTAGGTGGGTGGATGGTCAGTGGATGGACAGACAGAGGGATGGATGGATGGGCATTTAGAAGGAAAGATGGATGGATAGATAGATAGTATTTGGAAGGATGGTTGGAGAATGGCTATATGGATGGAGAAGTGGATGAATGGATGGGTGGAAAAAGGGATAGAGGGATGGATGAATAGATAGTTATTTAGAAGGATGACTGGTTGAATGGATGGGTGAAAAGCTGAGCTCATTACTGGATGCTTTCCCAGTGAGCTCACCAGACCAGCTGAGAAAGAAAGGGATGGAAATCCATCCATTCATTCATTCAACAATATTTATTAAGCACCTATTTGTGTGCCTGGGATTGTTTGAGGCTCTGGGATTAGATATTACTTGCCTTTAGGGAGCTGAAATTCCAGAGGCAAAGCAGAGGACAAACAAATAATCAATTATATCTACTGTCAGAGAGTAGTAAGTGCTGTGATGAAAAAAGGAAGCAAGGTGAGAGAGCAGAGATGACAGGAGCAGGGGAATTTATATTAGGTCAGTTGGAGAGACCTCTCAGAGAAGGTGAGTTCAGAACAGGAGGTGAGGAAGTGAGCCATCTGAGGAATAGCATTTGAGACAGATAGAGTAACAAATACAAGAGCCGGGGGGAGGGCAAAGTGACTCAATGAACAGAGGGAGAAGGGAGATGAGGTAACAGATGGACATGTTTGGGATTGGGGACACAGCAGCAGCGGAGATGGGCAGTTCACCTCTGGTACCCTGTGACGACTGTGGGTCTGCTGTGTCCTGGGAAGCCAAAGGTGAACTTTGAACGTGGGTTGATTTAAGTTGGGAAAGGCACCACTCTCCTTGTCCCCCAGCTATGGTTTCCCAGCCCTGCTTCCTCCTGGCATGTTCACAGTTAGGAGGCTGTCAGCATTTTAATTACAGCTCCCAGTGATCAGTGGTTTACAACTCAACCATAAAACAGGCCCTGGGCAACATGTGGCACCTCTGAGTGATTTACTTCTTGCCATTTCCATATTTAGTGCCATCTAATGCCTGTGGGCCAAGTTTTCAGAGAGAAAAAAGAAGGAGGAATTTGGAGGGAGTTAGTTAAGGGTTTTTTTTTTTTTTAACACATAGATCTATGTTTCACTTGTTTCCTGAGATGATTTCCCAGCTTTTAAAAAGTTACAGGATGCCAACCAATGTTGTGTTCCATATTGTTCATTTCCAAGAGAGCCTAGTCCTTAGCTATGCTGCCTTTTTCTCTTGAAAGTATGTGTTTGCTTCCTGGCAAGAGAAAGCAGGGTTTAAAAACATTGTGCACCAAGTGTGTGACTAGGGGACAAAGGCATGATTACCTAATTTTTACATACTCCGGGCTGGACTTCAGGTTTTTGGCTCCCATCCCCTCCTGAAGCGGGCAACCTCTAGACCTCCAGCCAAATCATCTGCAGGGTGTCTCCAAATTTAATGTGCAAAAATCACCTGGGGGTGTGGGAAAATTCAACTTCTGATTCTGTAGGTCTAGGGCGGGACCTGAGAATTTACATTTCCAACAAGCTCCCAGGTGATGCCCTGGGATCATTCTTTGAGCAACAAGAATTTCAATTAGCACTGTCTGATAGAAATTAATATGCACCACACTTGTAAATTTAAATTTTTCTAGTAGCCACATCAAAAAGGTAAAAAGGGTGACATTAAATTTGTAATATATTTTAATCTGATTTGCTCAAAATGTTGTCATTTCAATATGTGATCAATATGAAAATGCTAATATATCTTATGTTCTTTTTTCCATAATAAATCTTTGAAATCTGGAAATATGCTTTATATTTACAGCACATCTCAGTTCAGATGAGCTACAGTTCAAGCTGCCCTGTAGCTGGTGGCTCCTGTTTTAGACAGCACGTATCTCATTCTGGCTTGAGTGCCTCTGGTGGTGGAGAATGCCTCACTCGCTTCTGGGAAGTCCTTTTTGTCCCTGCAGGCTCTCAGTTGGGAGTTGTCAGGGCCAGTTTCACTCCCTGCATCTCCAAGCTGGTGGGCATCCTCTGCAGAGAATAGTCTTGCAAAGGTGTGGACGCTTCAACCCCTTGAAGTCCTGTCCTCTAGCCCCCTCCGGTGTGGTGGGCACCTTACATACTCTGCCTCAGTTAGCAAACCTGAGACAACTCATGTTGTTGCTGTTCTTAAGCCCGTTTTCTTGTTGGAGAACCAGGCTCAGAGAGGTTGAGTGGTCCCCCAGAGCTGGGACTCCAAGTCGGGGAGTTAAACCTCTTCTCCCTTTGTTGTGAGAGGCTCTGGTTCCTTCAGCATGACCTGGTTTTGGAGGACCTACCCAGACCCATTCACTCTCATCCAGACACACAGGACCAGCCCACATGGTACAGACACAGCTTCAGAGATGACCAGGAGGGTGAGCATCAGAAGCCACACAGCTCTTGGTGGTCAGCCTGGGACAAAAAACCAAGTCCCTCTGAACCCTTGGTGTGAGCTCCTACAGCAGCTCCTTGTAGTTTCAGAGCAGTAAGGAATGGGTTGGTTATTCCTCAGCCATACCCACCCCCTGCATTCCCAGGAGAGGCCCCACCCCATCCCAACTGGAAACTGCCCTGGGTAGAGATAACCGAGGGTGTTTTCCCCAGTCACCTGGCTGGAAAAATCCTGACTCTGCCATGGTCAGAAAGGCTATCTCAGGGGAGGGGACCCTGTATCCATGTCCTCTGGGCTGGCTGTGGGATAGCATGGAACTTCAGGCCAGACCACTCCACCCTCTCAGACACCAGCTCCTGCACCAGACACCCACACAAAGGGAGTTCCTGTTCTGGTATGGGGACATCAAAGGGCTTCATCGGTCCCTGATTGCCAAGGCAAGCCCCTGCTGAGGTGTGGGCAGTTCATCTGGGAGAGGCCAGCGGCATAGAGGGTGTTTAGGCAACAGGACCTGGCTCTTGGGTCCTTCCTCCATGCTCTAGAACATTTGCCCCTTTTGTCCCTGTCCCTTTCCCAAAGCCCCTCCTTGGGGGCTTTAGTCTTGATCATCTGTGGACTAAGCCAGGGCCTCTTCTACAATACCTCACTGTGAAGGAAATGGCCATCTAGGCTCCTGAACTAAGGTGAATTCATTTATTCATCCATTCACTCATTGATTGATTGATTGATTCATTCATTCAGTGAATAGTTGTTGAACATCTATGAGGCAAGATACCTCTTGAACAAAACAGTTGAGCAATGCATTTCTGGAGTTGACATATAGGCAGGGAGGGGAGAGGCAAGCAAGTGATCTTCAAGTGCCCTCAGTGCTTGAGAGTGTGAACCTGGGTTATATGAGAGGGGTGACTTGGGGGAGAGTGGGTGGGGCACCATGGAGAGGTTGGCTGGTGAGGATTGCTTTAAGGAGCAGAGCTGGAGCCGAGGAACTGGAGGAAAAAGCAGACAGCTGTAGAGGCCCCAAGGCAGACGTGGGCTTGATGTGGTTCACAAAGACCTGACATTAGGTGTTCACAGAGGGGACTGAGAGTTGTGCAACCATCACCACACCAACTTTAGAACTTTTTCATCACCCTCAAAGGAAATTACATACCTATTAGCAGTTACTCCCCACTCCCCAGCCCCAGGGAACCACTAACCTGCTTTCTGTTTTTGTGGATTTGCCAATTCTGGACATTTATATAAATGGATCCTTTGTGATAACATGGGATCCTTTGTGACTGGCTTCTGTCACTTCACATAATGTTTTCAAGGTTCATCCATGTTGTAGCATGTATCAATGCTTCATCCTTTTTATGGCTGAGTAATATTCCATTGTACAAATATGCCACAGTTTGTTTATCCATTCATCAGCTGATGGACATTTGGGTTGTTTCACCTTTTAGCTATGGTGAATAGTGCTGCTGTGGACATCCACATACAAGTTTTGTGTGGATGTACAAATACACATTTCTGGTCTGACTGTTCTACCATCCCTGTGGGTAGGTACCACATGTCCTTAAAGTCCACCATTTTCAGGGTTGTCCCTGTTAGAGCCCAGGCTTCTGAGTCAAGAGACAAGGAGGATCAGGACAGGTGTAGGCACTGGCCTGCTAGCAACATGGACCAGGCCTACCTTGGGCTCTTTGGCTCTGCATTCCCATGGGGCTGCCCAGGGCTCTGCAGGTCAGCAGGTGCTGTGGACGCTTGACTTGGTCCTCATCAGCTTGAGGCTGATTCACTACCAAAGTGGGTTCACAGGGGCCTTCCCCGGAAAAAGGCCAAGCAATCGTCTGGCTTCTCTGTGCTTCCTTGTTCTTAATCTGCAGTTCTTCTGGCCAAGCCTCCCTCTTAATGCCTCTTGCACCAGCTCAAGCCTCTGGTCTGTCTTCCATGTGGCTGTCTGAGGGGACCTGTCAAATGCCAAACAGTCCTTTGTCCCATCAAGGGACCTGGCTAGCCCTCCAACCTGACCCACTGTCCTTAAGTTTCTTGACTGCTCCCTGCTCTCTGTTCCCTTTTGCTCTGGCCCTTGTTCATGCCATTCCCTCTGTCCAGCATGCTCTTTCCTTCTTTTTGTCTAACCAATGTCCTCAGCTCAGGGAGTCATTTTCTCACCTCCTTTCAGTGGCTCCATTGTTACAGCTCTCAGTCATTCATTCAGCAAGTGTTTACTGAGCAGCAGCTATGTTCCAGACACCAGTGTGGATGCGGGACATGGCAGGGAGCAGACAGATCAGGTCCCTGCCCTTGAGCAGTTTACATTCTAGTAGGAGACAAGAGAAACCAAACAAGGAAAATGTGTACTATGTCAGATACTTATACCTGCGAGGGAGCAAAAGAAACCAGGGCAGGAGTCAGAAAAAGTGTCCTTGGAAAGGTGATATTTGAGCAAAAGCCCAAGGAAAGGAGGGAAAGAGCCATATCAAGAGCCGGGAAGAGTGTTCCATACGGAGGGACTGCCAGTGCTAAGGCCCCGAGGCAGGGGCATGCCTGGTGTGTTGGAGGAACTGCAAGGGATGCATTGTGACTGGAGTGAAAGGAACAGGCATAGGAGGTGAGGTCAAAGTGGTAGCAGGGCATATATAGGGGTAGATGGAGAGAGGACAGTATTGTGAGCCCTACATACCCAAATCCCAGCTTCAACAACCCCAGCATTTGACCTACAAACATAAATGTCATCTTAGTTGCTACTCTGGAACATTTTTGGGCAAATCCCAGTCATTATGTTATTTCACCCATGAATATCTAATCAATAAGGATTTTTAAAAATGTAACAATAACACTGTTATTACTGAGAACAACATGAACAATTCCTCAATGCCATATAATACCTCAGCTCAGATTCCTCCATGGAAAACACTTTCCGGTCGGGTTGTGGAAGGGGAACCACTGTGACCGCTGGAGAGGCAGGTGTGCACTGTTGGTAGAGGTTGGCATCTGCCTCATGCCCATGTGACAACTGGATGCACAGGATGCACACCTGACTTCCCTTTTGGAGCATAAGCTTCCACAGAGCAGGGAGCTTGCCTTTTTCTGCCTGCTTGGCCACCAACCTCAGGGCCTAGCCCAGGACAGGGATTAAATTAACATATGATGAAAGATGAATTAATGAGTGAATGATGAAAGATGAATGAATGAGCCAATGAGTGAATGAATGAATGCATGAATGAATGAATGACAAGGCCAATTCACTGATACTCCAGAAGTTGGAAGGAGCATGGGGATCCAATCACTCCACCTCCCCTCTGCCAGCTTCCCTGCCTCTCATGCTATGGTTGGAGTCAGCTGACTGCCTCACTCTAGGCCACAGTGCACATTCTGCACCCAAACCCTGTCTCCAGGCTGGAGCCCATTAGAGGCAGCCTCTGCCCCTTAGTCAGCCCAGCTCCCTCCAGGTGAGTCAGCTCATGAGTGAGAGACAGCTGGCATGTGTCTGGGAGAAACTGGTCGGAGTCAGGAGGCTGCACCATGAGCAGCCATTGCCTGTCTTGGAGCTTGTCTGTTTCACGTCTAAAATGGGATTTCTACTTTATGCCCACAACAGCTCTCTGAAGGGGCTGTGTTAGTCTCTTCACAGTAAGTGAGCAAAGCTGAGGCCTGGCCCAGAGCCCTGGTGAGCAAGCACAGTGGATGGAGCCCATCTGCTGGCCTGTACTGTCTGGGTTCCCTTCAGGTGTGAGGATATATGTATGACTTTATGTGAACTTGTAGGTGGGGATGTGTATGTGTGTGCATATGTGAGCACAGGAGGGGTGAAGGATTGTGTGAGCCCATGTTGTGCAGGAGTGAATGGTGTGCCATTGTGTGTATCAGGGTGTATGTAAGGATCTACATGTGTATGAGCATGTGGGGCTTAGGGGGACATGTATGGGGGTTTGTGTATGAGCATGTGGGTTGTGTGTGTGACTCTAAGGGAGGGAGCAGGTGAATGTGAGCACATATGTGACAGTATGTGGTGACAAGTGGGAGGGTATATGGACAAATGTGAGGTTGCTGGGGACCATGCATGTGGGGAAGACACATTTGTGTGTACATCACAAGGGGATGTGTTTGGGTATGTGTGTGACTATGTGCAGGGGTGGACAGGTGTGTGGAGCAGAAGTGGGAACCTAGAAAGACAAGTCTGGAAATGAGGCGTTGTTTGTCTGTAAGACCCCACTTCATGGAGGTCTTGAGAGCCAGGCAGCAAACTCTGGGCTTTCACCCCAGGACAGTAGGTGCCACAGATGGTGTTTGGACAGTGATAACCTGGCCAACCCTGAATTTCAGGAGGTCTCTGTCAAGACCAGGAAGATTTCCTGAGTGGTTTGATTGACACTGCTCTTCCTGAGGCCTAGGCAAGACTCTGCACCTCCCTTGCAGTCAAGGCCAACCCAGCTGCACTCTAGTGGCCGTGTTCTATGGAATGCAGCCTTCCCCACCCCCATCATTGCACCCAAGGCAGACAGGAATATGTTCTTGAAGTCAGTGCATCCAATATTACTTAAAGAATGTGACCAAGAAGAAAATATTCCAAATGTTTACCAAGAAAAAGCTCTCTTCTCTCCTCTTTCATCTGAGTTGCCCAAAGGAATACAGCTGCAGCTGAATGAAATGCAGCTTTCTGCTCATGATGGATTGACACACAGGAGCAGCAGCAGGAGGAGGAGGAACAGGAGGAGAAGCGAAGGGAGGAGGAAGAGCAGAGGGAGGACCAGGAGGAGGAGGAGTGGGAGAGGCAGTGCAGTGTCTGGGCTTGTAGTCTACAGCTTCCCTCCTGGGGTGCTCACACCTATAGTTTCCTGGGGGTGGGACCCAGGAAGGGCCTTGGGGAGATGCACCTGTAGGGAAGTGAGGGAGAGAAGTTGAGCTGTGGTGAGGTAGCAGAGGCTTTAGGTGGCTCCCACCAGAAGCTCTAGGACTGGAATTGCCCTTTAGAGTTGTCCCAGTTGATTCAGGGAGACCAGGCCTTTGTAGCCAGCAGCAACCAGTCATTGGCTAAGGCTTCCCTGAGTAGACAGATCCTATGATAAGAGCATCTTTTAGGAGAATCTTGGCTGCAAGCATCAGCAACCAACACTCCAGGCAGCTGGATGGTGAGTGTTTGGTCCTGGAGGGGGACCTGAGGGGGCACCACAGTGCCCACTGCACAACCCTGCTCTATGAACCATGGCCTGAGGGAGCAAAGTCCTCCCTGCCCTC
The DNA here is from genome assembly GCF_022682495.2 of Desmodus rotundus. NCBI lineage: Eukaryota > Metazoa > Chordata > Mammalia > Chiroptera > Phyllostomidae > Desmodus > Desmodus rotundus. Next base: position 106,272,525 of record NC_071388.1, read on the forward strand.
CATGTTCCATGTATTCAGCTGCATCACACAGCTCTAGAGCCAGACTACATAGTTTGATACCAGTTCCAACGCGTCCTAACTGTGACTTCTTGGTGCCTCTGTTTCCTCATCTGTAAAATACTACTACTACTACTAATAAATGTCTCATAGGTTTCTGTGAAAATTCAATGAGTTGCTTTATGTTAAGCACTTAAAACAGCAGCTGATGCCAAGTCAGGGGCTTTTATTGGAGTTGGGCCTGGTTCCTGCCCTCATGGGGCTCACAATCTGGTGGGAGGGATAGGTGTGCAAATAGGAAGTTACAACACAGAGCAGCTTGGGCATGAAGCCAGCATGCAGCTCTATTCTGAGAAATTGTCCTTACTCTTCTGCAAGACCAACACAAAAATTTCACATCGTGCCATAAATAATTTAATAACCATAATAACCCAGCCACATTTCCCAAGAGCCTTCTTTGGTCCAGCACTGTGCCTTCAGTCTTTCAGTCCTGACACCGCCACCACTGGGCGTTTCACTGAATGAGGAGACACCACTGAAGCTCACGAGGTGGTCTCATTGATGGTCTAATCAACCCAGGGCCCCAGCCCCGGTCTGGTAGATGGCACAGTTGGGAGTAACAGAACAGTTTAATGAAGGGGTTACTTACAGGAGTGTGGGCTGTGTTAAGGGAATCCTCTGAGGGATTTCACAACACCAGGGCTGGCAACAGTGTGGAGCTCTTACTGCCTGGAAGACTGAGGGACAGTGAAGGGAGCAGTGTAGCTGAAGAGAGGAGCCACTTGGCTCCTTGGTTACAGTTAGGGGAAACCAGGCATAGCCGCTGCATGGCCCCACACAGAGGGACTTGGGAATTAATGTCCTAGTCTCTCTCTCTTCCTGCCCTGTCTTCTGCGGTATTTCAGCAGTCTGGACCTCACTGGAGGCCAGAGGGCAGGGAGCCCATGGATGTAGTGTGCACAGATGGCCTTTGGGGGCAAAGAAGGGTTCCACAGGGACTTCTCAGCACACCTGGGCTCTCATGGGGCCCTACCTTGACTCCAGTAGGGCTCTTCAGGGTGATGCCCATGAGGTGCCTAGAACAGGACGTGGCCCACGTGTGGCACTGGTGCGCTAAGGGGGTCGAGGATTCAACTTGGTTGGTACAGGTGGTTTGGATCAGGTGCTGCTTGGAGATGAGGAACATGGATAACTGAGGCATGGAAACCTGGGAGAAGAAACCAGCCAGACTTGGTGACAGTCCTCCTGCCTCAAGTACCCTTGAATCTGACCCAGGCAGGGCCTTCTGTGGAAACATCAGCCTAGGAAGAGGAAGACTACATGCACATCAGACCTGTTACTGCTTTCTGTGCCTCTCCTTGGCTGGTGCCCAACTTTCCCAGGTGACTCATCTGACTCAGGGTTTGTTCGGAGAAGGTTCATGAACCAGGGGTCCTGCCAGGGAAAGGGTGGCTGGGATCTGACAGTGGGGGAGAGCTCCAGTGGTAACATGCACGGAAGAAGATGCTGCAGGGACCCGGAATATCTAGGTGGTGTGTGAGGAGAAGGTGGTGGCTATCTTGGGGGCTTCTGAAAGATGTCCTGGGCTTCCACGCCAGGAGGCAGCAGCATAGATAAGCTTCAGGACCTGGGCTGGGGTGTTTATAACAGAATGGGATTCTGGGATGAGTCGGCTTGGATGTGGGAGAAGGTGGAAGGGAGGATGAAAGGTCAGAGCTTCTTTAGCAGGGTTCATTTGGCATTCACAATGACCTCTGGGAGAAAAGGACACGTCTGCAAGTCTGTAGCCACTGTGCCACCCTGAAATTGATTCCTCCCTTGGGGGCATGTAGGAGAATGTAGTAGACTTCAACCTGCTCCTCTCCTGACCCTTGCCCTCCTTATCCCTCTGTGTCCCTAGTTTCTCTTGAAGATCCCCTCTAGCCCCTTCACTGTACAGGGTGGGGGAAATTGAGGCCCAGAGAAAGAAAGGGACTTGCCTGCAGCTGCACAGCCATGTGGAGGCAGAGCCAGGACCTCCAGCTGATTGCTCTTCCACCTCACAACCCTGCTCCTCTTCCCCTGCCTTTCCAGACTGTACCAGCTCATACTCACTTTCACTGAGGGAGATGAGGGAAGTTCACACAGGTTGGGGGCCCGTAAGGTGACACAATGCACCAAGCCTTGATAGCTCTTCTCATTTAATCCCATTGTTCCCCCAGAGGAAAGACTTGCTCCTACTTTAAACAATGAAAGGATCACCACAGATGCATTTGCTTCCAAGTAGCAGAACACCTTACAAATGTGGCTTCAATGATAGGAGTTTGCTTTTTCTTGCAAAATGCAAGTCTGGGTATAGTTCCTTTCAAATGGTTTACAATCACTTCAAGGGCCCAGGCTGTTTCCATTCTCCCAGTCTGCCATCGTCACCTTCCCTGCTTCTGAGTCTCTTGCCTTTTGATCACAAGATGGCTGCCTAAGCTCAAAGAATCATGGTCTCATACCACAGTATCCAAAGATAAGAAATAAGAAGTCTCTTTCTCTCAGGTCTCTCTTTTTATCAGGTGGTGCATAATGTTTTCAGTCTCCATGGTCAGAGGCAGGTAGGCTATGATGAGAAAATAGAGATCCAAGCCAGAGTGAACCCTGATCCCTTTGGCCATTTCTGCCATCACCTGCATGTGGCAGCCAGAGGTACAATTTGAACCAGGTTCTTGGGTTACTTGGCCCTGACACTGGCATTTTATCCTCCGCTTCTGGCTGTTTTTTGCACGATGTGCTGTCATATAAAGAATGAGTCTGATTACCTGAGTCACTGCTCATCACCTGGGGTGAAAATGGTCCAAAACTGACCCCTTCCTGCAGAGGAGCCTCAGTCTCCAGCCCTTGAGGACCCCCCAAGGCCCTTTCAAGCAAACCAGTCCTCAGCTCACCAGATCTGCTCCATGCTTTGACAAAACCCACAAACTAAGGGCTGGCTATTGGCTTTACAAAAGGCATCTCCTCTGTACAGATGAAAGGAGCTCTGTACTAGTTAGGGTGTTTTAAGCTGTAAAGAACAGAAACCCAACTTTAACTGGCCTAAAAACAAAGGGAATTCATTAATTTATGGAATTGAATGATCTTAGGGTAATGAATTGAGGACCAGTTTGATCCACGGTGCAAATGATAGTCCCAGGAAACAATTGCAGTCTCTCTCTCTTTGAGCTCTGCTTTCTTAGTTAACTCCATTCTCAGGCCCATGTAGTTACAAGAAGCCTGTCCACAGCTCTGACCCCCGCATCCTCTCCTGTTCATATCTGGAGGGAAATAACCAACAGTTCTTGTCTGCTGTTTCACATGAATCCCCAGGGTTCACTCTGCTTGGCCTTTACTGGCCTGAGTCACCAACCTGTCCTAAGCAGTGAGCAGTGGAATCTTGGAGCAGTGGCTGGGGGGAACTGGAGTGATGACTGGGGGGAGCTGGGCACAATGAGTGGTGGGATCTTGGAGTGATAACAAGTGGGAACTGGGAGCAATGACAGGTGGGGCTCCTTTACTTGTAGTGTCTAGGGAAAGCCTCACTGAGGAGTCTGTGTTTGCAGAGGCTGAAAGCCACGGCTGGGTTGTTATAAAACCAGGCACGAAGAGAAGGATGTCCCGAGCAGGAGGGATTATGCTGGAGAAGTCATGCTGGTGTTGGGCAGGGTAGGGACTGGCCAGGGACTGGCCAGCTCTGAGCAGAGGTGGCATTTGTGGAGGCCCTTGAAGGGTTGGACTGAGCCAGGCTATGTGGGGATGAGTAGAACCACATTCTAGCAGGAGGACACGGCAGGAATGACGGGACCCCACAAGGTAAGGAAATTCTCCCACACTGTGTTGGGACTTCAGGTTCTTCCCAGGGGAGGTGAATGGGAGCAGTGGAATTCAATGCTAGGAAACAGCTTCTGGTTCTTAAAAATTTGATGCCCTTCAGACTACCAGGGGGTGGGTAGTCTGGTCACAAGAGCACCATGGGGCATGGACCATGTGGGAGGGCACTGTCTCACCTCTCTCCCCTCAGAACCCCTTCCTCCTCTAGGATGTTCACTCCCTAGATCCTCTGGGCAACCCCAAGGGTCTTGGACAGCCGGGAGGCCACTTTTACAGTGTCTATTTGCTATTATGAATCAAGGAATTTTCTGGAGCCAAGTTTCTCCCAAGGCCCCTCCCAGGCCTAAGAACCCCACCCTGGTAATTCCAGGCTCTGGGCAGCACCTGGTACATTGTTGGCACTTCATGGGGGACCTGTCAGAAGGAAATTGATTTTCTTTCTCCAGTGGAGTGGAAAAATCCTTCCTGTTGCTCCAGACAGATTTGGGGCTGGGCTGAGGGACAGAGAAGCAGATTGAGAACAGCCACCCCCACCCAATACAGGAATCTCCATTGCGGACCCCAGCTGCTGCTCCCACACACTCCCAGGGCAAGGAGTTCATTACCTCTGCAGCTCCCTCCACCTCTGGTCAGCTTGGTGGAGACAGCTGGCATCCCCCTGAATTGGTATCTGCTGCCCTGTGACCCCCCTCCCACCTTGCCCCCAACTAGGGTCCCAGTTTTGCCCTCTGGATGCACAGTTCCTCCCACCCACCCTGCCCTGAGATAGGTCTGAAGAGTGTGGGGGGGCAGTAATCAGGGCAGAAACTGCCTTCTCTGTACTAAGCAGCTCCAGCTTCTTCAGTGTGGGTCTTTAGCCCCCTTCTCTACACGTTCTATCTGTTTCTGTCCATCTGCTGGGGTGTAGCCCATTTCTGAAAATCACACAACAAGGCCATCTTCTCCCTTATTGTGGGCAATAGACCTCAGTTAATACAGCCTCAGATGGTTGGCTTTTTAGCAGACTCTTAGTTGATATTGAACTTGTAGTTATCTAAATCTATAAATTGTTCTCAGTGTCTCCCATCTTGTGTTTTTGCAATCAATTTTTTTTTAAATATATTTATTGATTATGCTATTACAGTTGTCCCATTTCCCCCCCCACTCCACTCCATCCTGCCCACCCCCGTCCCTCCCACATTCCCCCCCTATAGTTCATGTCCATAGGTCATACTTATAAGTTCTTTGGCTTCTACATTTACTACACTATTTTTACCCTCCCCCTGTCTATTTTCCACCTATCATCTATGTTACTTATTCTCTGTACCTTTCCCCCTCTCTCCCCCTCCCACTCCCTTAATGACAACCCTCATGTTCTAGTTGTTTGCCTAGTTTGCTCTCATTTTTGTTTTATGTGTGGCCATTAATAACTGTGAGTTTGCTGTCATTTTTACTGTTCCAATTTTTGATCTTCTTTTTCTTAGGTAACTCCCTTTAACATTTCATATAATAAGGGCTTGGTGATGATGAGCTTCTTTAACTTGACCTTATCTGAGAAGCACTTTATCTTCCCTTCCATTCTAAGTGATAGCTTTGCTGGATACAGTAATCTTGGATGTAGGTCCTTGCGTTTAATCTTGGGTAATGTAATTATGATGTGCCTTGGTGTGTTCCTCCTTGGGTCCAGCTTCTTTGGGACTCTCTGAGCTTCCTGGACTTCCCGGAAGTCTATTTCCTTTGCCAGATTAGGGAAGTTCTCCTTCATTATTTGTTCAAATAAGTTTTCAATTTTTTGTTCTTCCTCTTCTCCTTCTGGCACCCCTATAATTCGGATGTGGGAACGTTTCAAGGCGTCCGGGAGGTTCCTAAGCCTCTCCTCATTTTTCCAAGTTCTTGTTTCTTCATTCTTTTCTGCTTGGATGTTTGTTTCTTCCTTCTGGTCCACACCATTGATTTGAGTCCCAGTTTCCTTCTCATCACTATTGGTTCCCTGTACATTTTCCTTTGTTTCTCTTAGCATAGGCTTCATTTTTTCATCTGTTTTTCGAATAGATTCAACCAAGTCTGTGAGCATATTGATAACCAGTGCTTTGAACTGTGCATCCGATAGGTTGGCTATCTCTTCGTCGCTTAGTTGTATTTTTTCTGGAGCTTTGAAGTGTTCTGTCATTTGGGCCATTTTTTTTTTTTTTTGTCTTGGCGCGTCTGTTACTTTAAGGGGCGGAGCCTTAGGTGTTCACCGGGGCGGGGTAATGCTGGTCGCTGTGCTGTGACACTGTACGTGGGGGAGGGGCCGAGTGGGAGCAATGGCGCCCTCCTCACTCTCCTCCGGATTTCAATCTTTCACTCCGATACCCACAATCAAACTGGGCCCCTTTGGTGCTGGTTCCCGAGTAAGTGGGCCTGTGCACACTCTAGGCCCCTGTGGGTCTCTCCAACAACCTCTTCTGTGAGGCTGGGAGTCTCTCCTGCTGCCGCCCCAACCCCCAGGGGCGCTTTCAATCAGAGATTTGAGGCTTTATTTCCCGGAGCTGGAGCCCTGGGTTGCACAGTCTGCTTTGTTGCCCGCCGTTCGTCAGGTTTATCTGTGGGCGAATTTGGTGCCGCGCGGGGTGCTACCCGCTGCTCTGCCTGCCCCACTCTCCGCCACTCTGAGTCCGGCCCTCTCGGTTTATCTGCACAGATGTGGGGCCGCAGGGTCTGCTAGTGCTTGGACTGCCTGCGCCATTTGACCCACACTCCGCCAGTCTCAGTCCTGCCACAGCCGCGCGAGTCCTCTCCACCCCGGTGCCCGTCTCCGCCCCTCCTACCAGTCTGGATGAATGGTTATTTTCTATTTTCTTGGTGTTGGTCCCCCTTGTTGTTCGATTCTCTGTCAGTTCTGGTTGTGCGAGGAGGCGCAGTGTGTCTACCTACGCCGCCATCTTGGTTCTCCCTGCAATCAATTTTTTAATACAAAAAACCATAGGTGTTTGCCCCACTTCTGGCTCATTTCAACCACATGTTTTAATCTGTCGAAGTGACTGAATTCTGACTGAGCACCTGAGCTGACTGGAGCCAGATTTCAGTGGCACCAAAATACCCTTCTGCTCCCCAGATGTCCCTCTTCCTGACTACTCACTCTCTGAAATTTCCTCATTCTGCCCTCAACACGTACTCTTTCCCATGCCTAGTTCCCCTTCCCATTCCTTGTCTTAGTGCACAGCCTCAGCATGCATCAAAGCCTGTGAGTCAACCCTGGGCCTCTGTAATCCTCCACCAATCATATACCACCAAGTCTTACGATTTTGCTCTTTCTCTCCCTTCCACTGCCACAACCTGTGTCAGAACCACCATCGTGTCTCTGGCCTGAGTGGCGGGGATACCTTCCCACCAGATTTCCATCCTACCACTCTGACCTTTTCTAACCTAATGGCCTCTCCATTTGGAATGATCTTTAAAGTTGTCAGTTGGACCCCATCACTCCCCTGCACGATAGCCCCTCCTTGGCATCCTTGGAACTAAGGATGATTCCGAAGCTTCCTGCCCTCTGAGTGCCTCCCAGCTCCATCTCCCTCTTACTTTGCCAGCCATGCCTACCTCATCCTGCTAAGTCTGACTGACTCTAACTTATCCTTCTGTTATCCGGCTGCCAGCTTGCCTTCCTGGGGAAGCCCCTCTGTTCTACTTCTTCACAGCACTCACCAATCTATAATCAGGTTTTGGGGTGATCAATTCCAGGGCTGCTCTGGCTTGGGTCTGTAAGCTCCAAGAAGGCAGAGACAGCATTTGCTTGCATCAGAGCAGGGATGATGCCAGGTCTCACACAGCAGGTGCTCAATGCAAAATGAGAGAGCAAATGAATAAATGCTTCACAAAGGGAAAAATTCACACTAGGTGTTTATTTCACCTTGCACCTAGGCAGCACCTCTTCCATGCCAGGCGAGTCTCTGCGAGAGGCTGAGGTGATGGAGGTGCATGTATTGGCCCTGGTCTCTTAGGAGTGTCACAGGTGGTGTTCTCTAGCAGCAGAGGCTAAGATGGAGTTCCAGGTTCAAGCTGTTTATTAGGGATCAGTGCAGGGAAAGGGGAAGAGCAGGACTGGGCAGAAGTGGAGCTGTGATGCTGGCCAGGCAATGCTTCAGTGGGAACTCTGGAGGAAGTACTGCCCATCAGAGTGGCCAGACCTTGAGACCTGTGCCTCTCTCTCTCTGTCCCCGGCTGCCAGCCACAGGGAAAGGCTGCACTTCTCTGCAGCTGGCACAGACCTTAAAAGATCGGACAATTGGACGATATGTGCTGACTCCACTCCTGGTCCCATGGTCCGCTGGAGCTGGTTCCCATGGGCTTGCAAGGCCGGTGTTCATATTCAGGGATTTGTGAGCATATTGCTAAGCCTTCGGTTGCTTAAAATCAGGGATTATTACTTTTTTTTTTTAGAGTCAGATTACAAGCACACCACTACCTATAGCAATGAAACAAGATCTCCCTTGAAGGGGGATCTGGGTGGGATATCTCCATGTCCACCACAAAGAGCTGTTGGCCTGATGTGGAGAGGCTGACAGGTGAACAGTCATCACAGAGCCAAGATGACAACTACTCAATAGCCTGGGACAACTATGGAAACCATGAGGGAGTCACTGACTGCTCTGGCAATCAGGGAAGGCTTTATGGAAGAAGTGACTTTTTTTCCTGACATGGTAGAATATTCAAAAGGTACAAAAGTCAATCCCATGAAAAGACTCCCAGTCATCTGACCATCCTATCCAATCCAGGTGCCTGCCCCAGAGGCAGCCACTCTTACCAACTTCTCCTGTATTCTTCCAGAGATAGTATTCGGTGCTCTTATGAATACACATGCACAAGTCTTTTCTTCCTTGCACAAATGAGCTCATGCTCTGCATACTTTTCTGCACCTTGCTTGTTTTTCTTAACCATGTATCTTGCAGATCGGACTTCATTAGTGAGTACAGAGCTGCCTTGTACTAACAGCTGCAGAATGTTCCAGTTTATAGATACACCATTATTTACATAACTAGTCTCCATTGGTGAATCTTTAGATTCTTTTGGCTTTTTGATATTTCAGATACTGCCTCCTGAGACTCTTTGTCATTTTGCACATGCACAAACCTCCCCAGAGGGTACATAGTCAGTAGTGGAATTGTAGGGTCTAGCATCTGTAATGGCAGTAAATACTGACCTTCTAGGTAAGGAATAGCAGGTTCAGAGCTGAAAAGTGGACATGGAGGAAAGAGCATGGGACTTCTTAGGCCTAAAGTGCCAAGAGTCTGTACTGCTAGATTCCTGGGGGACTGTACTCAGAGGACTTTCAAGCAGGAGCTGCGACCTCTGAGAGGGACAGCAGCCATCCTGTGGGGCCAGCGGAGATGAGCAGGAGTAACTACCAGGACTTTCCTCCTCCCATCTTAATTCCCTCCAGTACCTTCCACTGGCTAGACCCATATGGAAGTGACAGCTATATTCAAACCATCCCACAACCCAAATGCTCTGGGCCCAATCAATCACCTGAAATGGTCTGGGTCCTAGAGCAAGCAAGCTCGTTGGTACAGCTCTACAGTCTAGCCTCCTGGGGCATGGAGCGGGAGGGGGAAGTGTGAGGAGTAGTCTGGAGAGAAGTGTGGAGGAGATCCTGCATACTCTGAACTGAGGTCTCTTCCTTTCTCTGAGTCTCCGTTTGCTCACCTGTGAAATGGGATGAAAATGCCCATCCCTCAGGAGATACAGCAAAATCTCACTCCGTTAAGAGCTCTGAAAACACTTTGTATAGGTTAAAGAGCAGCATGGATCCAAGGCTAAAATTCTTAGAGAGAGACAGAAGCAGCCTTGGAAACCACCTGGTTCAAACCCTTAAGTTCAAATGGGGAAACAAAGCCTAGGGAAAGCACCCAGCCAGTCAGCACCAGTGACAACGGAGTCTCAACTCCCTACATACAGCTTCTCTGCTGAGATCTTGTTTCGAATAGACTTTATTTTTCAGAGTGGTTTTAGGTTCACAGCAAAACTGAGCAGAAGGTTTCCATGTCCCCCTGCCCCCACATACATCCAATCTCCCTCATATGAGAGGTATATGTGTTACAACCAATGGGAGATCTTTTTAAAATCATACATCCTGCTCCACTGGCTTCCCTGTCCACTCACAATATAATCTCACCTTTTAGCCTAAGGAGGCAGGACAACTAATGTCATGCCCTGGCTTAGGTAGAATCCTGGAACAGAAACAGGACATTAGGTATAAACCAGGGAAAGCTGAATGAAGTATGGACTTCAGTTAACAATAACATATTGACATTAACTTATTAATTGTAACATTCACTGTACTGATTGATGGAAGATTAGTGTTAGGGGAACTGGATACAGGGTGTATGGAAGCTCTCTTCACAGTTTTTCTGTAAACATAAAACTGCTTTTAAAAAATAAAGTTCATTTTTAAAAAAACTGAATGAGAAGAAAATCCCACCTCCTTAGCATAGTCCACAGAGTCTGTGGGATGGGACCTCCACCTGTGCCACCTCAGCGCCTTCCCTGTGGCTGCAGTCACCATGCTGTAGCCACAGGCCTCGGTCCTGCTCTGCGGAAGCCTCCGGCCTTTGCCCTGCTGTTCCTCAAGTGGAAATGAAATGAGAGAGTGAGTCTGTGCTGCCACGTGCTGGTGTCCTCTTGGGTTCTGCCCTCTGCTTGAGTGTCATTTCAGAGAAGCTGTCCTCGTCACCAAGGTCACACAGCCTCCCCTACCTCCTTCACTCTCTGGCCCTTATTCCTGTTCCATTTTCTTCTCCTCACTTATTTTATTATTTGAACTAGTTACTTGTTTTCCTCTATCCCATAGAATGTGCTCTTTATAAGGGCACAATCCATCCCCCTTTTCTTTGCTTAGTCCCCAATACTCACATGATGCCAGCACATAGTACATGCTCAGTTTGTTCCCTCAGTTCCTGTGAAGGTCAGTTCCCAGGCCTGCACTCACTGACCAGCAGTGACAGGTGGCTATGAGTGGGGCCTGTGGCCGGAGCTAGAGGTGAGATGAGAACACAACCTCCTCATCATGTCATCTGAGGCCCTGGTGGTTTTGATCCTCCAGACCACCATTGAGGAGAGAGGCAAAGAGCCTGCTGAGACCAGACATCTGGACCTCATGGGTCTATTTTCTCATTTCTTTGCCTTTTGTACTGAGGCTTCTTTGCATCCCCATATGGTAAATTGGTAGACCCTGAGTAGTCTTATGTCACTGGTCTTTAAGCTGGGGCCCAGGAGTGCAGCTAGGGACATAGAATACTGACAACGATCCATACCAGCAGTTCCAAGCCCCTTCCTCCTCCACCTGGTTACTCCCCAAGGTCCTCTGGACTCCCCGTCCAACCAGGAATGCAGGGTTGCTACTCAGGGTGATTTGGGGGGACTGGGCATACCAGTTGTGGAATAGTTGGAGCATCTGTTGGTGAATTTACCTTCGGGCATTTCCTAAGAGAACCTGCTGCATGCCAAAGACTGGGAAGGTACATGGATTCACGTCACTTAGATCCTGCAAACCCTTCAACTGCCTGATTCACAATCCAGACCATTCAAGCCTAAAAGGATCCTGGAAGTCCCCCTGGGCAGCTCAGAAGCTGGTAGCCAGCCTGGTCTCAGAGGGTGGGTACAGAGTGTGTAAAGAATGTAGCTTTGTCCCAGACACACTTCCTCTGCTGTTGTCCCTGCCTCAGGGGGAGGGCTTGCTGCCTTTCTGTAATTTCCATCTGGGTCACTAGTCCTGGCCAGGAGGGCTGTGATTACACCCAGCTTAATTCAGACATAATGCGATCACTGGGGCTCTCAAAATGCAGAGTTTGCAGGGTTAACAGGCTGGTGCCATATGATTAGGGGCCCACACAAATGCCACACGGCCTCAGGCAGCCACAGAAGAAGAGGGAGACAATGTGCAGGAGGCAGCACGCTGAGGTGGCAGATGCACCCAGGACCACAAGAAACCTGGTCTTCAGCACTGGCACTCAAAGCCCAGGGTCCACCTCAGCAAAAACATCTGGTGTCACACGCTTGCAAATACAGCCCAATAGGTTCTTACTGAAACATTCCAATGACTTTTTCTAAAATAATTTTATTGAGATGTAATTCATATATCATACAGCACACTCATTTAAAGCATGCAGTTCAACACTTCAAAAAATATTTTCAGATATGTGCAGCCATCACCACAATTAAGTTTAGAATATTTTCATTACCTCAAAAAGAAACCCGTACCCTTTAGCAGTCACTCCCTACTTCCCCAACTCCTCTCAGCCCACTAATCTATCTTATGTCTCTATAGATTTGCCTGTTCGGGACATCCACTATAAATGCAATTATATAATTTGTAACCTTTTCTGACTGACTTCTGTCACTGCACATAGTGTTTTCAAGGTCCATTTATGAGTAGCATGTGTCAGCACTTCATTCCTTTTTATGGTCGAGTAGGACTGCATTTATGGATAGACCACACTGTGATTTGGATTGGCATTTCCCTAATGATGAGAGGTGTTGAACATCTTTTCACATGCTTATTGGGCATTGTACCCATTACATTTTTATAAACTGCAAGACATAGCTTACATGCAAAAAAAGGCACAAAGACCACTTATGTTTATTTAAAAGAATAATTATAAAGCACCCATATCAAGGAACAGAATATTGCCAGGACCCCGGAAACTGTCTAGGTGACTCTCACCAACCACAGCCCCTTGCCCCGGACCCAAGCACTGTCTTGGTATTTGTGTTCCTCGTCTCTTTACTTTCCATACATCCCCTCTGTATGTGTCCTGAAGAATCCAGTTTTGCCCACTTTTGAACTTGATACAAATGAAACAACTCTATGGAAATCTTTCGATTGCTTCTTTTCCTCCCTGCTGTGCTTCTGTGGCCGTTTGCTGACACTGCCCTACAGTGTGCTGTTGAGTACACACGCCTCAGTTCTTTCATTCTGCCATGATGGATGGACACCCAGATGGTGCCCAGTTTGGTGGCTGTGAGCATCCTGGAGCCTGCTTCCTGCACACACAAGTGTATGTTTCTCTAGGCCACACAACTTGCACGGCTTCTGTGTATCTTCATCTTTGGGAACACCGCTGTGTCTGCTTTCCAGCCAGCAGTGCGTGCAGATCCCAGGGACTCCATGTCCTTGCCAGAGCTGAGCAGCATTGGAATTTATTTGTCATTCTCAGCATTTCTGTGTCAAAGTCTTTGATGACACCAAGACCTCAGTCAGCCAGCAGTCGTGCCTCAGAAACACCACCGAACCCTGCCCCCAGCATGTATTACACCTCTGAGCCTCGCTCCTTCCACATGCTTTGTAGGCCAAGGCAGAAAGGTGGGCTGGACATCTGGGAACTCTCTCCTCACTGATGACCAAAATGGACATCTGTGTTATTTGGGTGGCTACTCATCGGTACCAGCTCTAAGTGTGTGGAAGTCACATGAGGGTATTGGCACCTAGTATGTGCTCTGTCACACTAGGCACCCTGCTAGTTGAGCGCCTAATCAGTCAGAATCTCAACATTTGCGATGTCTGTGGCATTGCTGGCTTCTTTGATTGCAAGTACTATGGTTGAAACACAGGTGACCCCGCCTTCCTGTTGTGTATATTGACCAGGCACTGGTCACCTCTTCCTGGAAGCAGAGCAACTAGGGCTGGTCAGACCATAAATAAAGGCTCATTCTTGGTGACAAACCTCTGTGTCCCCAACGCCCACACAGGCCCAGCACAGACAGTAGCACTAATGACTACTTTTTGAACGTCTGATTCTGTTCTAGCACTCTGCCTTTGTTAGAAATGATAAAATTGCCTTCACGTTTCAGTGAAGGCAGCTGAGTCCCAGAGATGGGGTGTGTCAGCCCCTGGGCACATAACAAGTAAGCAGGCACAAGCACTTGAGTGGCTCCTCAACAGTGGGCCTCTGAATGCCACGCCCACTAGTGTGCCTGCTCTAGGAGTTAGCTGAGCCTCAGCTTTTCTCTGTAAGTGGGATCATGCTCACCTGAAGGAGTTAAATAAGATGGCATATGTAAAAGCATGGGCCCAGTGTGTGTACAGGTGATTAATAACTTCAGTTATTTACTAATTTATTCACCTATTCTTTCACTGTGCAACAGGCAAAAGTAATTTGACCATCTGGAAGAAGGACTATGAAAATGCTCATATACTGTGACGCAGAAACTATCTCACTCACACATCCCCATCCAGTGCCTGGTACATAGTAGGGGCTTAATAAATGTCTATTAGGATGAAATAGGATGAAGATGATGGGGAAGGAAGAGAAGCTTCAGATCCAAATATAATTACTTCCACATTATGTATAGTTAAAAAGAGAGAAAGGTGGGGGGAAGGAAAGAAAAGTTAAAAAAAAAACAACCTGAAAACAGTGTAAATACCCTATGCTATGAGGGGTTTGGTAAATGCTGCCTTCTTTTATCACTGGGATATTCCAAAGCTGAGGTTAGCAAAACACAGCCCATGGACCATGTCTGACCCTATATATATAAATAAAGATTAAATGAAAACCAGCCATTTAGTTTTGCCTGTCTTTGAACTTCACAGTATGTTCTCTTCAGTGTCCGACTTTTTTCATTTAACATTACATCTTAGAGATCTGTTCTTCTTGTATTGGTAGTTCATTCTTTTTCACTGCTATCTAGTAATTGATCATATGATTATAGTTAATCATTATTTATTATTACCCCCATTCTATATATGGAGACACTGCAGCACAGAGGACTCAAGTAAGTTGCCCAAGGACACACAGCAGGTTTGTGTAAAATCTGGAATTTGAACCCAGAGTCTAGAATCTCTGCTGCAACCACCCCTCCCACATACAATGCTGCCTCTCATGTAATGATGATGGAAGCCCAAGGGTCTCAGGGACTCAGAAGAAGGGACACAGCATCCAGCCTGGTAGCCAGGGAAATATGCCAGGGAAGCTTCAATCAGGGCCATGGTTTCCATACTTATATGTCCACAGGGCCTGGCAGGTATTGTAAGTAATCAAAGCAGTTGACCTTTGAAAAACCATAGCTTAAGGTCAGGGATGTAATAGGGAGCAGTGAGGACTATGGCAAATTGAAAGATACCAACCAAGAAGACAGCTGCTGGTATAGCTCCAAGTATTGTTGCCATATGACAATACTGGCAGAGATTGTGGTGAGCCAGGACACAGCAGGGCAACCAGGCTGGCATTTGTGGCCAGATTCTATGCCAGGAAGTCAGCGCCCATCTGCACCAGTTATTAAATAATTTAACGGTCACTCCAGAGTTGCCAGATGTACTTTCTGTTTGGAAAAAAAAAAAAAGAGAGAGAGAAAACCATGGAAGTCTACCTTTTAAAGTCTCCTGGTTCCAAAATTATTTTAAACCTGTGCAGACCAAAGAGAACTTATGTGTGATCTGGACTGGCCTGAACAATCTAAGGACCACACAGGGCTTGGGAGGCAAAGAAGGCAAGTTAGTTCCAGGTGGAAGGCACAGCACAAGGGCTGGAGATGAGAGGAATTTGAATCCAGGCCTGAGTTTCCTGCACCAAAAAGAAAGAAAAAAACCAAACCCAGCTAGCTGCGGGAGGGGTGGGCGGGTCTGGATGGTGCATGCAGTGATGTGCACTGTGTTCTTCCCTGCCCGCCTCTGCAGATCCTGGAGGAGAACATGAAGCTGGAGTGTAAGTGCCACGGCGTGTCAGGCTCCTGCACCACCAAGACGTGCTGGACCACACTGCCACAGTTCCGCGAGCTGGGCTACGTGCTCAAGGACAAGTACAATGAGGCTGTACATGTGGAGCCTGTGCGTGCCAGCCGCAACAAGCGGCCCACCTTCCTGAAGATCAAGAAGCCACTGTCATACCGCAAGCCCATGGACACAGACCTGGTGTACATCGAGAAGTCACCCAACTACTGTGAGGAAGACCCCGTGACAGGCAGCATGGGCACACAGGGCCGTGCCTGCAACAAGACAGCCCCCCAGGCCAGCGGCTGTGACCTCATGTGCTGTGGCCGTGGCTACAACACCCACCAGTATGCCCGCGTGTGGCAGTGTAACTGCAAATTCCACTGGTGCTGCTATGTCAAGTGCAACACCTGCAGTGAGCGCACGGAGGTGTACACGTGCAAGTGAGCCCAAGACCGCACTGCGTGTGCCCTCAAGTCAGGTCCCTTGTGGGAAAGACCAGTCTCCAAGCTGCACTTACTCTGGCAGGTCACTTCCCAGACTTCCACAGGGAACTGCCAGAATGCTGAGCTTGTCTTTTCTGCTGCAGAGCCACTTGCAGGGTTTCCTGCAGGACCTGTGGAAAAGGGCTCGCCAGAGCCCTTAAGGGTTCTAGTCCACACCCAGTGCTGCTCCAACTACTCTGGGCCTGCCTGGGGCCCTCCTTAGCTGCAGCAGAGCCTTCCACAGCAGGGACCCTGGATCTTTGGGCCTCATAGCAATATTTAACAATTTATTCTGATTTTAAAAGTAATATTAATTTATTTAATTAAAAAAGTCCTTCCACTCATTGGGATCCGTTTTCTGCAAAATGGGCTGTTTGCTTTCTTTGCAGGAAAACTTTGTCACTAGGACAAGAAGTCAAGTACAACTGTACAAAATTATTCTTTATGCAGACATTTCTACTAGTTGATTCCACAAATATCCCTGCACTACATGTTTAAGAACAGAGATGTCCATGTCCTTTACATATATAGGTATACATACACATTTTTGTTTTTTGTTTTTGGGTGTTTTTTTTTTTGCTGTTTGCTGCTACTAATCCAGAAATTTAAGCTGGTCCAGATTTGGAGACATTTTTCAGAAAACATTTCCTACCCTTTAGTTTTCCCCAACTCAAACTTCACCATTGGAAAAACCCAGTTTGGAGTATATAGAAAGAGGAAAGATAGTAACTCCCAGCAGTTTCCATCCTTTGGAAAGTGAGCCCCTGAATAAGCGAGAATATTTTGTAAGAGACTATTTTTATATGAATATTTTATTTATATTAAGCCTGACTATATCATTCCAAGGCCTGTGCTTCTTCTTAATTCTAGGACTTGCTTTGGGGTAAGGAGGGCAAGGCCTGGGTATGGGGGCAGGCCCCACGAGGACCCTCACGTGGCTGGGTTTTCGAGTTCTGTTGGCCAAATGGGCAAAAGCAGCCAATGGGTGCCAGGTCTGTGGTGTCATCCATGTTACCTGGGAAAGGAATTAGATCCTCAGTTCAGCCTATTAAGCTCAGGCCTTTAGAGTAACGTCACTGAGTGGTGACCTCATGATAGCCATGTGGTAGGTAGGTCTGTGTGTTCTCAGCATCGTGCGAGCCTCACAGGGACTCAGTCATTGCTACTCGGCAGAACCCAGCTCAGGGAGCCTACTCCTTGCCAGAAAGCCCCTGTCATTGCTGTGTGTCCCAAGGGGTAAGGGTGAGATGTAGTCCTCAGTTATGGGGCAGAAAAGCTTGAGTGAGGAGTCCCATGAGCAGTTGGGCTTCCTGGATGTCTCAGTCCCAGGACAGACTATCAAAGAGAGGGGTGGACAAAGCCTCTCTGCTCTGGGTCCACCTTCATCTAGTGCCTCTGAACTTGGGAAGCTTTCCTCAAGGAGGCTGTGTGTGCTCTGCATCCATTTGTGTTTGTGTGACTTTAGGGAGTCTTGGGGTAGTCACGTGACTTTGTGCTTTCAAGTACCTCTGGGGTGCTGATGTGTGTATATCTTGTGTGCTCCTCTGTGCACCCAATTATCTCTGTCTCTCCATCTGTGTGCCTGAGATATTTGGGTGGTGTGTGCCTGCGGGTGTGTGCCTATACATCTCTGCTTGTTGGGGAGGGCTTGTGGTATTGAGTCAAACTATAGAGACCTTTGGTAATTGTGTTGAGCCACCAAGAGATGGCACCTCTGAACTCTATGCCCACAGAAACTGGTTAAACTCAGGTACCTCTGAGACCACAGCCCCATTTTCCCTTGCCCTGAGAGCCCTCCATGTCTAGGCTGTATTGGACACTCCAGTGTCAGCACTGGGCCTGGATCACAGCATGGACAAATAAAATGGCTGGACAGTTGGTTGATTTCTTCCCTTGGACCATGTTTTTCTTCTTTGGTGTCAGGATGGATAGGCATGTGAAGGAATGAGTGGATGGATGGATGGATGGATGGATGGGTGGATGAATGAATGGATAGAAGGATAATGGGTGCATGGGTGGATGGATATATAGGTGGATAATAGCTGGGTGGATGGATTGATGGATAGATGAATGGGTGAGTGGGCGAGTGGGTGGGTGGGTCAATGGATAAGGGAGGAAGAAATGCAGAAGTTTCTTGAAGCCCCCCATGTCACAGTTTATCTCTGCCTTGGAAAATCTACAGTGTCTACCATGAGCAAAGAGGCTCCCCAAGCCTTCAGTGCCTTTGCTGTAGGCTGGCTTCCTGGCACCTGAGAATGAGTGAGGTTCTGATCAGCCTCTCCAGATGACCATTTAATGTTAATCACATAAACATGATAAGAAGTCATCCCTATGTGTTGTCTTGCTATTCAAATGAGGAGTGGGCCTGGCAGGAGAGCAGCTGGACTCGTGAGGAGAATGGCTGGGTCAGCTGCTGGCCTATCACTTGGCTCCTTATCAAAGTGTTAGTTTCCAACCTAAGGGCTTGCCCTCCCTTTGAGGTACCGAGCTCAGCTGTGCTCTGAGCCTCAGTTTCTCCATCCTTAGAAGTGGGATAAAAATACCTACCTTACACGGCTGTTGTGATTGCATGGCACTTTGAGTTTCAAAGTAATGGATGAATGTTAAATATTATTTATTATTATTATTATTAATTATTACTATTATTACTCTTCTCTCCACAATGATAAGATTCATCAAACACAGCTTATGATAATAAATATTTCACTCTGTGTTAGGCAAAGGTATTTTGCCCCCTTTGTTTTATTCCTAAAGTGCATTTTCAATAACACTGACATTAAAAAGGCAAAAATTTTAAGAGGAAAAAAAAAATTAGAAAGCACGGGACTAGAGTGTCAAAAGCTCAGGGTCCTGGTGCATAACAACTGGGAAGTGAGCCGCTCAACACAGGCCCATCGTAGCTGCATGGGAGTGTGGGCCTCCTCATAGCCAGACCCTCTGATTTTTCAAGAAGGGCTGAACATCCAGGTTTTTAAAGTAAGAGCTCCTTTTTTTTTTCTTTTGATATGTTAACAAACACCGTAAGGAAGGAGCAAATCATGACTGCAAGCTGAACTTAGCATCTCTACCACCAGGGTGCAGCCTCTGACTTGGACCAAATCTCTTGTTTTAGAGATGGAGAAACTGAGGCCCAGATAGGGACAGGGCTTTATGAAAGGCCACGCAGCAAGCCTAGCAGAGGGAAGGCCAAGGACAGGACTTGGGCCTCCTAGAAAGGCCAACATGGTGCACCCTAAGTCAACAAAATAATGTGGAGGGGTGGGGTGGGAAGGATGAAGTTCCTACTTGTTCCAACATACATACAGGGTGTGGCAAGAATAGGTTTACAGTTGTAAGTATGCAAAGCAGAGTTTATTCCTGTATTGTTATTAATTAGTATATTGTTTTCCTTATGAACAGCCGTAAATCTACTTTTCCGCACCCGGTGTGTGTTTTCACTTGTGTGTGCACATGCACTCACAGCCCTTTGGACTTAAGTTCAGAGCTAGCTCAAGGCCCTGTGGGGTGATGGGCCTTTGCCCTGAACCACTCTGTGGGGGTGCCCTGGCAGCCAGCCAGGGGAGCCCCAAACCTTTCATTCGCCCACCCACATCCCTTCAATTAAGGGAATCCCTTAGCAAGACCCAGGTTAGGAGAGTCCTGGGTTGACACATTTCTCTACCTGAGCTGGAGCTGTCCCCTATAATCTTCAAGGCAAGTTTGCGACGTGTTTCCTGAGACCCTAGGAAGGCTCCTATTCCCACTTCCATATGAGAGCCAGTCTCAGGGAAGAGAAGTGACTTCTTCAAGACTCTATCACCAGGAAATGAGAAAACAAGGGCTTTAATCTGGGCTGTCCCACATCAGCCCCTGGCACTTTGTTCTGAGCCTTCTGCCCTCTAACAGAAACTTAAGGAAGATAGAGAGAAAGGACTCGATGTGGGCCACACAGGGCACCCAAGTCTGATGCAGATTGTCATTGTCAACTTTTTCCCACCTTACTGAATGCATCCAACAGGTCACCAAGGTCTGGCACTTCTTCCCTGGGGGCACCGCACAGCCAATCCACCTTCCTCACTGACTCTGGCCACCATTGTCTCTCACCTAGGAGAATGCCACCACCTCCTCCCAGGTCTCCCTGCTTCTACCCATGCCCCATTAAACCAGCCTTCCAAGGTCTGGCTAGACCCATCCACTCCCTGCCTATACCCAGATGTGGCTCCCCATTTTCCTGCAGATGAAGAGCAAGTTCATGAGTCCCTTACAACCTGGCCTTTGCCACGTTGGCAGCCTTGCCTCTGCCTCCCCTGCACAGCAGTAACAATGCTGCCATTTGTGAAGTTATTGCTCCGTGCCAGGCAAGGTCCTAGCAATTTTCATAGCTTCTCTCTTATCTTCACACCACCCTCTACATCTTGTACCTTTGCTGAGTTCTCTGCCAGGAGCACTCACCTTTCTTCCCTCTACCTTACAGGCTCCTGTTCCTCTGAGGAGCCCTTCTGTGCTGTTGCAGGAAAGATGGAATCTGGAGCCACCGTGTGCAGGTAGAGCCCTGTTGTTATTCTCATCCTGACCTTCCGAAATCGGAACCACACACTCCTTCACAGTGCTCCAGAGCCATCTTCCAGCCAAAGGCCAGGAGATGAAGGAATTCACCCACACAAGTCACTGGCCAGCCTCTATGACCAGAGCTCTTTGCCTTCTTGGGGAAGTGTATCAGTTAGCTATTGCTAGGTAACAAACCACTCCCAGACTCAGTTGCTTCAAACAACCATATCATTGTTCCTAAGTCTATGGATGAGTCGGCCAGTTGTTCTGATCTCAGCTGAGTTCCCTCATGGTCTGTTGTGGGTCAAGTAGATAACCCTGCCGATCTTGGCAAAATTCTGTCATGTGTTTTGGGTTCAGCTGGCTACTGCGCTGGTCTAGAATGGCTTTCAGTAGGACAAATGGGTCATCTGTCACATGATCTCATCCTCCAACAGACTACTCCAAGCTTGTTCACACCAGATAGGAAGAATTCCAAATGTAAGAAAAGAAGCTGCCAGGCTTCTCGATGCCCAGGCTCAGCATTGGCACCAGGTTAGTTCTGCTACATTCTATTGGCCAAAGCAAGCCACAGGGCCAGCCCAGATTCAAGGTGTTAGGAAGGAGACTTTTTCTCAACATAGCAATGGGCATGGGACAGGGAAGGGACTTAACCGCGGGACCAGGGTGGAGACATTCACCTCTGCTGCCCTGAGCAGGACAGAGTATCAGCACTGATCATGTGGCAGGGATACAGCCACTCTGAGCCTCAGTTTCTCCACCTCTGTCAGTCACCTTGTTCTGGAGTCAATCTTGGGTCTTATCTTCCTCTACACAGTCCATCAGAAAATCCCAATGAGTATACTTCAAAATATACCCAAATCTCACCACTCAGTCTGCATAGCCACCAGCCATCTGTGTGTCCGAATTGGGTCGAATTCTCACCACATGTAGGTCTCACTGCTAGACCACATTACCTGTCTCCCTTGTGGTTGGGAGTGGCCATGTGCATGGGCTTGGCACCATGGAGCAGGGATGATGTGCTCCACTTCCAAGCCCATCTACACCTCCTATGCTCTTCCCCTTCCACTAGGGTTGTGAGGTGTGGGCAGTAGAGCTACAGAGAAAAGGTCCCAAGATCCCTGAATACCTGAAGGAGAACCACCCGACAATCAGGAACACCCATGAGTGAGAAAATCTGTCTATTGTGAAAAGCCACTGAGATTTCATCTGTTTTCAATAGATAAGAACTTATCTGATTTCAACAGATAAGTTCATCTGTTACAGCACAGAGCCCCTCTCTTACTAGACTCGAGCCACGGTGGCTTTCCTTCTGTTCTTCCAACATGCTAGGTTTCATCCTGCCTCCGGACTGACCTTTGCATGTCCTGTTCTCTCTGATGTTTTTGCATAGCTGGATTTTCCTGGTTAAAAAGACTTGACTCAAGTGCCAGCACTTCAGTTTGCACTTGCAACCACCCAGGCTTCCAGCACCTTTCATCCACTATTTTTTCTTTTTTGTAGCATTTATCACTATCTAAAATGATATTTATCATTTATTAGAGGTTGTACAGTACAGTGGTTAAGGGCATCAACCCTGGAGCCAGATGCCCTGTGTTCAAACCTGGTTCTGTTATTTTTCTCGCTGTGTAGTTTAGGACAGGTAGCTTAACCTTTCTGTATCTGTATATCGCCACTTGTAAAATGGGGCAGCAAGAAAAACATCACAGTGGTTAGATGAGCTAACCATGTAAATTGTAGAATTCACTGCTTGGTACATTGAAAGGGCCATGGACGTGTGAGGTTCAGATACTACTGTTTGTTAAGTTTCATGAGTGCAGGACTTTGGCTGCCTTTGGTGCCACTGGGTCTGTCGTGTGCAGCACACAGTCAGGGTTAGCAAACGTTTGTTGAATAAAAATGAATAAAGAGCTGGAGACTATTTCCAGAATCACCAGGCCCCTCCTGGGGGACGGGGGGCTCAAGGGGCCCTCTGAATCCAAGAGCTGGGGGACAAGAGGCAAAAGGTTGGGTGGGGGGTGTGGAGACAGATCAAATCCCCTTGACGTGGTCACAGGCACATCTGCTCCATTGATAAGGTGGCTGCTGGTTGCCACAACAACACTCCTGGCCCCGGAAGAATGTGCTGGAGACAATGGTCATCCCCAGCTTAGCCTCCAGGATGGCAAGCTGCCTCTGACCCAGAGAAAGTGTCACACCATTGCTCATGCATGCACACACAAGCCCGTGGTTGCACATGGACACTGAGCAAGAAACCCTGCGGGGCCTGCACACACCCAAAACATTACATATAGCCAAGGGTGGGACCCTCACAAAGGCGGTGTAGACATACACATCTGCCATGGCCAGAGCTTCAGACAAACCCTCACAAGGGACCCCAAGAAATACAAACAGACCACTGCAAGGGGTCCAGGGTCACACTTACAAGATGCCACCCACCCAGAGTCTGGCCACAAAATGGGCAGCTTGTCTCATGTGGGAGGCCATGGCTTGACCTTCACTATTCATCTGAGGTCCTGGCACTTGCAGGCCCCCAGTGTGTGTGTGGGGGGGTGGGGATGGTGGGAGTCATGGGTGTAGTTTGGAGGAAGACCCAGTGCCATCTCTCTCAAGAGGGAGGCCACAGCCAAACAGGAGATAGTTGAATATGAAGAGACACAACCTCTGAGGCCCAAGAGAGTACCTTCTGAGGCTCCAGTCCTGCCTTACACAGAACAATGTGCCCCCAGAAAAGCCCCTGCTCTCAGCCCAAAATTCCGGGCTCTAGTCATAGCCCTGCCCCTCCTACTGTGGAGAGATCAGAGAAGGCCTTCCACCCTTACTGCACTCTCACTGCAAAGTGTGTGGGTGAGTTCGGGTGGGGCTCCCTAGTGCTGTCAAAGCAGACAGCAATTGTGAGCACCCACCAATGACTAGACAGCACCCTGTACCACCTCAAAACTTCAAGCTTGCGTTCAGTCCCCACTGCCATCGGGTTCTGAGTGGGTGCCAAGGGCTATGGGGGACCTTTACTTAAAAATCACCTCGGACAGAGTTTCTGAAAGCACAGTCCTCAGACCTCTCTCGGGGGTTCAGGAGATCAATAGGTCAAAGCTAATTTTATAGGAACACCAAGATATTTGCCTTTTTCACACTCATTTTCTCACAGGTGCGCAGTGCAGTTTCCAGAGGTTATGTAACAAGTGATACCATAGCAACTGAACATAGTGGCAGGTGTGAGAATTAAAGAAATTAGAGAAAATGTAAAGCAATGCCACTCTGCTCACTGTTTTGTTTTATTTTATTGGTTTTAAAACAAGAAGCTCTTTTTCATTAAATATGTTATTTATGTAAACATGGTGGGTTCATTATCATTTTAAATAAACTAATACACAAACATTTTTCTCAGCTTTCATTTCTATAACTGTAAATATTGATAGATGCACACATACGTGACAGCTCTGGGTCTGCAATAATCTGTTAAAATGTTAGGGGCTCCCGAGACCCCAGGGTTTGAGGCCTGCTGCCCAAGATGCACTGGAGCAGTTGATTAGAGTTCCACCACTCGTGCAAAGTCGGTAAATAATAAAAATGGGGGTATATGCTGAGTCCTTGCAGTGCACCAGGCCCTATTCTCAGCGGCTTTAGAAAGGTCATCTCGTGTAGTCCCTACACCAGCCTTATGAAAAAGGTACTATTGAGACAGAGAAGGGAACCTAGGCTGAGTTTCCAGGAGCCTGATGAGATTGTGGAGCCAGAAAGTGGAAGAGTCAGGACTGAAACCCAGGCAGTATGACCTGAGAGGTGGCCCACCCCAAACCCCACCACCTCTGCCAGACAAAATACAAAACACACATTGAAATTTGAATTTCAGACAAGCAGCAGCAACAACAACAACAGCAAAAATGTGGTACAAGTGCGTACCAAACATTGCATGGGTATTCTGTTCTAAGAATAGCGTGTCTATCTGAAATTCAAATTCACCTAGCATCCCACTGCTACCTCCCCATGCCCTGTAGCTAGTCAGTCGTACTTTGAGAGGTTGCCCTGGAGCTGCTGCAATCTACTTACCCAATCCCCACCCCTTGCCATCCCCCAAAGCAGCCTTTCTTCCTCTGCCTCTGTACCCTGCCCTGGGTAACAGGGAAGGGGTGCATTCTCTATAGCCTTGCTCTGACATTCTCTGTCTTACAGCAACATATGGCTGGAGAGTTGTCACTCACCAACAGGATCTTGAACATCTGCAGGTCCTGGGACTATCCCCCATCACAATGACACCCATGTTACAGACAAGGAAACTAAGGGTTGGCTCCTGGGGCCTGTCATTTAGCACTTTATTGGGCACCAGGCCACTTCACTCTTGTGAAATGTCAGGCCATCCTCTCTACAGGAACATCTGTCTTCTGCCCAGAACAGCCTCCAGCCCACCTGCTGGACAGCATACCTGGATTGGGGTAGACAGGTGACTTATAGCAGACACTCTGATGCAGTTCTTGCCACTGGGAGGCAGCCAGGGCCGCACATCCACCAGGGACATGGTGGTGTTAAATCTGTGAGCATGAGGTGGACTTTTTTTCACTTAATATATAATTACCTCCTTGAGTAAGATCTCTTCCCCACCAACCTGGCCCCTTTCTTGGCTCTTTCATTGTTTTTCCTTTGACCTCTGAGGATGATCGATTAAAGTGGTTGAGCATAAACTACAGACAAAGAAGGCACCAGGTTGTCAGGAACCCCAGCGAATGAATGGCCATCAGGAGAGAATTTAAGAATGGAGTTCACACAGAGCAACAGAGTTGTCAAGAGTGTAGAGTTTGGGTTCAGACACTGTGAGCTGTGTGATCCTGGTCAAGTTGCTTAAACTCACTGGGCCTCAGCTTCCTCATCTGTTACTGAGTGTGTCCCACGCCCTTTTCTAGGCACTTTCCCATATTCTCACATGCAATCCTCACAATATAATATAGATACTGTTATCAGCACAGGTATATGACTTTCCTAGGGCTGCTGTGATGTAGTACCACAAATTGGATGGATTAAACAACAGAAATTTATTTCCTCACAGTTCTGGAGGCTAGAAGTCCAAAATCAAGGCATCAGCAGAATTGGTTCCTTCTGAGGGCTGTTAGGAGAATCTGTTCTACATCTCCCTCCTTGGTTCATAGATGGCCATTTTTTCCCTGAGTTTCCATATTGTCTGCCCTCAATGCATGTCTCTGTGTCAAAATTTCTCCTTTTTATAAGGACATTTTAGGGCCCATGCTAATGACCTCATTTTAACTTGATCACCTCTTTAAAGATCCTATTTTCAAATATGATCATATTCGGAGGTACTGGAGGTTAGAACTCCAGCATATGAATTTGGAGGAAGCACAATTTAACCTATAACACCTGGGTGTAAGTGAGGAGACTGAGGTGAAGAATTTCAGTGATTGATCTGAGATCACACATGCTTTAAAAGCTAGATGCAGGATTCCAGGTTCTTGAGCCCCCATCGCTGACAACCCTTCAGCAGTGTAGCCTGTTTAAGACTGAGCCAATGGCTACAACCTGAAAGGGCCGTGCCAGGATGAAATGGCAGAGCCATGGAAACGGGGCTTAGAATAGTACTAAACACATGATGGTAGGTAATATAATGGTCTGCCAGGCTGGGTTTAAATCTTGGCCTGACCTTTCATTCTGTGTGAACTTGGAAGAGGCTTTACCTCTTTAGGCCTCAGTTTTCTCATCTATGAAAGGCGAGGGAGATAGCAGTCCTTACCCAGATCTCTACAGTGAGTGTCTGCTAGGTTTCCTGATGCTCTCTGAGCGTATCTGCCAGTGCCAGGAGAGGGCTGGGATGCCAACCCCAACCTCTTCTCCTCAGGTGCTGGGGCTCATCCAGGTCTGAGGTGCTCTGGACCTCCTCACCACACCTCCAGGTGGCCTCCCTTGGGTTATGGTGAGTGTCTGACTCAGGGCACACATCAGCTTGGATTGGCAGAGGGAAGAAGAGGGAAAGGAGAAAAGAATAGAGTTTAATTCAGGTGAGGAGGGCACGGAATCATTGGGGATGTCTGCTTCTGGCCAAGTTGGAGCCACATGGACCAGTTTAGCCTCCTGCCTGAAACAAACCAACAAAACAGACAAAACTGTTGAAACAGTGCTTGTCAAGACACTGGATTTCAGGTCACAAAGGGCAACAATCCCTGTGATGTAGGAAACAAACCAGATGAGCCCTATGATTGTACAGCTTGCTGTCTTGAGAATTTCCAGGCTGGGCCATGGGGAGGGGAACTACACAGGGCCCAGGGAACTCACTGGGGGTCCATGGAGATGGAGGAAACTATAGTTTGCTGGGAAGAGCACCTACAAGGAGCGAATACTCAAAGAGAAAAGCCTACAGATCCACAAGGACTCTCTTGAGCACCCAACCATAACCAATGCATGTACGTTAGGACACTATTTGAGGCCAGGGAAGAAGCATCTGAAAGATTAGAGATGTCAGCCAGACAGAAAAGTTTCCCAGGTCCCAGGGCAGTGGGTGGAGCACTCAGGAAGGCCTTGCTTCAATACTGAGGCATGATTACCTCTGGACTGAGCCCTGCTCCAGACCCCTCTACCAAACTATAAACATGGGACTCAAAAGATCCCAACAGTTTCCCAGTGACTTTACTGCATTTCTGATGAAGATTCATTAGAACACAAAAATATCCAACACCCAACCAAAAATTCACAATGTCTGGCTCTAATCAAGTATCACCAGGCATTCGAAGAAGCTGGAAAACACACCTATGGTGAAGAAAATAAGTCAACCAATCCAAACCAACCCACCATGGACACAGATGCTAGAATTAGCAGAGATGGACCTGAAAACAATTATTGTGACTGGATGCCATAGGTGCAAAAACTTAAGTTGAGATATGGAAGCTATAAAAAAGACCTTCTAGACATGTAAAATGTGAGATTTGAGATAAAGAATATAGTGGACAGGGATAACTGTCCATTATATTAGATAATGCAGAAAAAAATGTTAAAAACTTGAAGACACAGCAAGAGAAATTATCCAACATGAAACACAGAGAAAAAATAATTAAAAAAAATGAAAAGTGCATTTTTGAGCTGTGAGACAACTTTAAGCAGCCTAACACACAAGTAATTGGAAATGTGGAAGGACAAGTAGGAAGAAGGCAGAAAAAAAGAACATTTGAAGAAATAATGGTTGAAAACTTTGCAAATGTTATGAAAAATTATAAACCCACAAACTCAAGAACTCAACAAATCCGAAGCACAAGAAACACTAATAAAATCACACCAAGGTGCATTTCTCAAAACCGGTAATAAAGAGCCCTGGCTGGTGGCTCAGTGGGTTGAGTGCTGGCCTGCAAACCTAAAGGTCGCCAGTTCGATTCCCAGTCAGGGCACATGCCTGGGTTGCCGTCCAAGTTCCCGGTTGGGGGTGTGTGAGAGGCAGCCAATTGATGTTTCTCTCCCTCTCTTTCTCTCTTCCTCCCCCTCCCTAAAAAACAAAACACCCCGCCCCTCCAACAAAACAAAACAGTGATAAAGAGAAATTCTTAAAAGAAGCCAGAAGAGGGAAAAACATGTTACTTTTACAGACACGAAGGTGAAAAGAATTCATCAGCAGCAAACAAAGAATACAAGAAATGTGGAAGGACACCCTCTGTGAAGAAAGAAAGTGGTTCAGAGGGAAACCTGGGGTTACATAAAGGAATGAAGACAATTGGATACAATGATTCCATGGGAAAATGTAAAAAGTGATTGTTCATGTTACTTAAATATCTTTAAAAAATAATTGACTGTCTAAACAAAAAACACTAACCATCTGTTGTGGGGGTTATAATTTCCATGAGGAGAATGTGGCACAGTTAAGTTTAAGTCACCTGCCTAACAAAGGTGAAGGCAGGTATGATTCCAGGTCTGGGGAGCTCTGCCTGAAGTTTTAGAGTTTGGTTTTGTCTTTGTTGGAAATAAAAATATTAGTTACAAATGTGTGTGTGTATATATATATGTGGATATATACACACACACCCCTATATATATCCATATATATATATATATACACACACACACACAGACATGTAGGTATAAGAATCTATGCCTATATACTGGATATATTTACATGGATTTTGCCTTTAAGGACATTCACTGTGGTTACACCAGGTGGTGAACTTAGGCATTTTGTGTTCTTTTTGCTTATCTGTATTTTGTAATCTTACTTTATTTTTATTTGGTGCAAAAACTTTCAATTACTTTAAGAATAAAGACCCTGGTTACACTGGGGTATGGGGCCTGTTTTCCTTTCTCACTCATTTATTGAAGTTGGTCCCCACAGGGACCCTGGTCAAGAAGCCCCAGGGCAGCGTAACTCCCACTTGGAAATGTGCTGGCCCCAGACAGAGCTCTGTAGCACCAGCTGGAACCCCTCAGTGCAGGCTCTCCAGTTGCCTCTTGATGTCACCATATCTAAATAGTGGTACAGAAAATAATGGCATCCAAACTAAAAATATAAATAACTCTATTATCAGGTTTCCCAATGTGCCAGGTAGAGCACGTAGCACAGGGGCCCCCAACTTGGGCTGCACATCAGCATCACCCACCAAGCTTTGGAAAGGTAGTGCCTTGCCCCTGCCGGACAACTGTGGTTAAATGGGGCTGGGGGGCAAACTGGGCGTGGAGACCTGTCAAAGCTCCCTGCTGTTCTGAGCAGCCGAGGCTGGGGACCACTGCCACGGCACTGTTCCCTCCCCCAGAACTTCCCAAAGTACATGATATTTATTCCCAGGTTATAAGAGACAAAATAAGGCTCAGAGAGGGACAGGCTTCTGACTTGTCCCAGACCACACAACTAGGCAAGGGCAGACCCAGGTTTGAAGCCCAACAAGCCCCACTATTAAGCAGCACACTCTCCCACCAGACATGTCACTCCCCTTGTGGCCAGGTCTAGACTCATTATTTTCTTCTGCATCCCACATTCTTAATCACAGAAAACAGCCCCTCCTCAAGCTTCTCAGGCTCCTGAAGTGGGACCCCCAATGTCACCCTTGGTTTTCCTTTTTCCTCCCAGACCCAAATTCATTCACCAGATGCTCCTGACTCTCCTTTTTAAATCTCTCCTCCCCAGCCCACAGTTACTGCCTACTCAGGTCTTGGTCTCTTCTTCTCCCAATATGATGGTCTGGTCTCCTAACTCTCCAAGCTTCAGACATTCCTCTGGGCATCCCTGACCACTGGGGCTCTCTATCTCGCAGTAGAGAGTAGCTGCCTCCCCCACCAGACTGGGAGCAATTCAAGGACAGGGGCCACATCTGATCCTGCACCAAGGCCTCAGTTTCCCACACAGGGCAGGGCACTCTGTGGGCCCTAAATAAATGCTTGGTGGATAGATGAATGAATTTATTCATTAAGGACCAGGCCTTTCCTTTCTTTTCCATGGGCTCTGAAATCTTCAGTGTTAGAGATCATTTCCTTCTGCTCTGTGTGCCAAGTTCTTATTACCCGCCCAACATGAGTAGGCCCTAGTAAATGTTTGTTGATTGAATAATGGAAAGGACTCTTGCTGCTCCCTCCATCTGGAATGCTTTCCCCGCCCCAGACACCCCTCAAGGGGACCACAGTTTTGTCCCCCTACAGCTGCCTTTTGGGATATTGATTTTAATCTGGTTACTAAGAAACAAAGGACTCAGAACATTTGAAACTCCCAGCTTTCCTGCCTAAGAAGGAAAGACCTACTAGAGGAAGAAAATCTTACAATGTTTTCTTGAGCCTAACTTGAATTGAGTATGGTGGACAGGGGAGTGTCAAACAGCAATATGTTTACTATGTGTCCCCCTACATCTCCCCCTATGTGTCCCATTGTTTCTGAGTTGCCTAGCAAAAACTTACCTGCCATGTATATTCTGCTCTTCCCCAATTACCTGTAAATCATTTATTCTCAGTTTTGAAATCTAAGATCCCACCCACCCCCAACCTTTTCTCCTTAGTTCAAATTGTCGTATAGTCCCTGGCTAGGTAGCTCGCTCCCTGGCTTAGAGCATCGTTCAGATATGTCAAGGTTGCGGGGCCGATTTCCAGCTGGGGAACACACACGAAGCAACCAATGAACGCATAAACAAGTGGAACAACAGTTGATGTTTCTCTCTTTTTCTCTAAAATCAATCAATAAAAAAAATTTTAAAGGTCATATGTACCCAATTTTGTGTCACTGTCTTTGGAATTTTCATGCTTGTGTGATTTCCCCATGCACATGCATTAAAATTTGATTTTCTCCTGTTACTCTGACTCTGATAATTTGATTATTAGCCCAGCCAGAAGAACTTAGAAGGTGAAAGGAAAAGTGCTATTATTTTAGCCCCCACATCCCCATGGCTCATTTCGTCACCTTCAAATCTTTGTTCAAATGTCATCTTTTCGACTTGACCTGAAGATCCTAAAACAGAAAATGTGATTTTCCTTCCAGGACTCAGATCTCCCTTCCTTTGCACTGTTGTTTCCATCTCCTCACTTACACTGTCATTCACTTGATTATTATGTTGATTGCTTATTATCTGTGTTTCCACCATCATCATTAAAATAAAAGCTTTTTTATACACAGAGATTTTTTGACTCACTGTTTTGCATCATTTCCCAAATGCCTAAGACAGTCTAGTACCTAGTAGCTGTTTGATAAACAATTATTGAGTAAGGAAATGGCTTTTATTCCGCCAATGACTGCTCTGTGGTCTGAAGCTGACTCCTTGAACTCTCTGAGCTCCAAATTGAAAATAATAGCAGCAATAGTAATAGTAATAAAGAAGGTTGGATGGTATGGCAGTCATTGGCACTGCTTGCAAATATTCTGCCTTTCCATCCTCCAAGCACATAGTAGTAGGACCATGCTCATTGCCTCTTTGAGGTTGGCCATGTGATTTGCATTGGCCAATTTGGATGGAAGAGGAAGTGATGTATCTTACTTCCAGGCAGAAACTTTAAGTGCCAATATCAACTCTTCACTCCCTTCTCCCCTCTGCCACAGTGGTTGACAGTGTTCCTGATGGTGGCTGCTTCATCAGCCTGACTCAGAGACAAAGAGCAAAGCCACAGCTGACCCATTTTGGACATGTTGCATGAATGAGATGAACTTTCATTATATTAAGCCACTAGGATTTGGAGCTTTTGTTACTGCAGCATAAGTTAGCCTCTCCTGACTGATGGTCCTGACAAATCAGATTCTGCAGCTCCTGGGTTACCCTGAGGGCTCACTCCCCTTTGCACTGGGGGATGGAAGATGGGGGAGGTGGGCCTGCAACAATAACAATGACAGTGGCTTATCAGTGTTGTATGCTTAATGACCTTAACTTGTCCCATTGCATGGCCATAACAACCCAGACTAGGCACTGCACTTTTCCCCTCTCATGCACAAAGAAATGAGATACTTGCCCAGGAAGCTGTGAGGTGGCAGGACCAGGGCTTGGCCCTAAGCAGACAGGCTCCTCTGCCTGGACTCTTCACAGTGAGCATACCATAGATGTCTCTTGCTCCCACCTCTGTCATTTTTCAGGTTCCAGTGGCCAGCTTGAGGAAGGTGTGTAGCTCGCGGCCTGCCATCTCTGTTATACTTGAGCCCAGGCTGAAGGCAGTGGATGCCAGGTCCAAGTGGCTTTGCTAAGACAATTATGAGGGAGAAGGTCTGTTGGTCATAGAAGGACTGGGGTCTAACACACCAGGACACAGACTGGCTGCTGTGAACCCCTCAGCATACCTCACATGTCAGTGTGGGAATTAACCTATACTCCTTTGGGCTTTCCCTCCCTTTCATAGAAAGTACCAAGAACTGGCCCTGACCAGTAACATTGTTTGGGTCAGAGAGTGATCATCTGGTTTAAAAATGGGCAACACAGAGACCCCAAAAGGGGAGGCACTTAATGAAGGCCACACAGCAGGGATGAGACCTCAGTTTGCCTGGATTTGATTTTTGAAAAACCAGTTTCCATGATTAGACACACCCTGTCCAAGAAGCCTTCCCTATTTAAATTTTCTCTATGTACCTGAGGAGTAGGGAGAAGGGAAACAGATATTTGTTGTACCAGGAGCTTGACATAAGGTAGCTCACTAAAGCCTCTGAGGTGGGTCTTATTGTGCCCACTTCACAGGTGAGAAGTCTGAAGATATTGAGCAAAGGAGCCATTTGTTTGAAGGTACAGGGCTGCTGTGCGACCAACCCGGGACTCATACGTGGGTTCCTGATGATAGCCAGGGCTTTATCCTGAAAGACCACATACCTCTGGCCTTATGGCCACCATCTTTGCCCCTTTTGGGGATGGGGAACTGAGTAGGGAGCTGAAACCACCCAGCACGGGTGACTTAGGGGGAGACTGAGTCACATAGGCCTCAGTTCCTGACTCTCTGTGGCTTGAGCCAGGGCTTCCACCTGCTGAGCCTTAGCCCCCTCAGCAGTACAATGGTGATAATAAAATGTCCTTTCTGCAACTAAATAATGATGTCAAGCCCACTGCACAGTGCCTGCAGGTGCTCAGTACATGTCCACCCCAGCAGTCCCCGAGTGACAGACACCAAGCTGCCTGCAAAGCTGATTGCCCCAAATAGCACTGTAGGGTGTCTTCTTGTGGTCTTGAATTGCATATTGTCTAGGGGCCTGTGAGAATGTCTTTGGATAGGTATTCAGGAGCAGAATTGCTGAGTCACAAGTAGGTGTCACCTGGGAGGTAGTTCTCTAGATAGACAACCAGCTGTTGTTCCCATGCAGGGCACCAGGGGTCCTCTATGCTCATGAGCATGCCAGAACTTGGCAATACCCAGCTTTCCAACTTTTGCCAATTTAATTGAGACATAAAGTGATGTGCTGCATCTCTCTGGTTGCTAATGAGTTTGCCCGTCTCTTCATGTGCTTCTTGTCTTTTTCTGTCTCCTCTTCTGTAAATGGCTTGTTTGCATCTTTTGGCCCAGTTTCCCATGGGGGCCACTACCTGAGAAACTTTTCTGAGCTTCCTCTTGGTCAGCCTCCTTGTTCCCCAGGCATGTCTCCTTAGGAAGCCTGTATTGGCCTCGTGTCACAGGGTGCCCTGGACTCCTGCAGTTCCCTGTGCTCCCCCTCCCTCCAGAGATGGGCCAGACTGTGCTGCAATCTTACCCCTGTTTACTGTTCTGCCTTGTTCATTCATCTACTGGTTTCCCATCACAATTAGAATAATACTCAAACTTCTCACCGTGGCCAGAGGATCCACGTGATCTGGCTTCTGCTGGTGTCTCTCTCCTGAAGGGCTTTCTTACTTGCCGAGGCCAAGGGTTCCGGGCTGAGTCTGACCTGTCATGCTCATCCCCAACCTGGGGGACTCCACATGGCAGGTGCCTGTTCAGAAGTCACCTCCTCACAGAGGCACCCCTAGACCACCCTGCCTAAAATGTCAGCTTATCGCCATATGCTGCCCTAATCCTGAACCCAGCTTTACTTTTCTTTCTGGCATGTATCAATATTGGTCGCTAAGTCATACATATTTTTGCTTAGAGGTGTTTAGAGGTGAGGAAGCTGAGGAATGCCAAGTCCACAACAAACACAGAGTAGCCCCTGGGCGAGGGCCCAGGGCGGACCCCATGTGCCTTCCGCAGCACCACCCTGACTGAGTTTCTAAGGCAGGTTTTACTCAAGTCCACTTGGGTAGTTAGGGGGAGAATCCACCCAATATTTTTCCTGAGACCCACTGCCTGTTTCTAAGTCTTGGTGGCTTAATTAGCCCAAGAAAAGATGCTGGTAGTAGAGGTAGAGAGGCCCAGAGTATTGTGCTCACTGTCTCAGAGTAGAGCCACATCCTGCAGGTCCCTGTCCTCCTGCATCTCTGAGATGCTTCCTGGGACTGAGTCTCCTCTGGGAATTGGGAGCAAGCCTGGACATGCATCCCACCCAGACCCATGCAAGGAAAAAGTCAGTGGGCCTCACCTGCTGCTCCTTCCCTACAGCCACCTGTACAGAGGAGCAACAAGGTAGCAGGGGCCCAGGACCAGCCTGCCACATGGGAAAGTGTGTCACAGGCCCCTTCCAGACTACTGAAAAGCAAGGCACTGTCCTCCATTGCATTAAGCCATGGAAATGCCTACATTTCACTACCAGAGCAACTGGAATTACTAACTAGAACTATAAGATTGGGGCTATGTTCACCTCATTAGCGAGAAGCGAGTGCCTGACTCAGTCTCAGTGAAGGAGCCTGTAAACTGGTTAAGTGGGCCAGCCTTCCCTCTTATGGGCTCTTTCCAGGCAGATTGTCTCAGGACAAGGAAAGATGTTCTCTTTCTTTGTATTTCATAAATGTGTATGTTTTTATATATTTCAACAACAAAACTAATACATGCCCTCTAGTTTAAAAGTATACAGGAGGTCTAAAGTAAAAGGTGAAAATAGGTACGTCTCCTCCAAAAGCCTCCTCTCCAGAGGGAAGCAGGAGTTTGTCCATGTGAATACAAACACACACGTACACCTTGCTATATGCCTGCTTCGCAAGTTGTTTTCTGAACTTCACAATACACGTAAGTAGACCTGTCTTATTCTTTGAACAGTTGTAGAGTATTTCATAGCATGGAGGTACCCAAGTTTATTTTATCGGCCTCTTGTTGGTGAACATTGAAAAGAATTCCATTTGTTTTGTACCAACACATACAACATCGTTACAAAGATCCTTGAACATCTGCCTGTCTGCACTGGTGTGAGTCTTGCTGCAAGACAGTGTCCTAGAAGTGGGGTTTATGAGTCAATCAGTAGTGGCTGTTAACGCTGTGATAGATTTCCCCAGAGAAGGGGGTTGATTCTGTCGCAGAGTGACTCTGGATAAACCCTCCAGAGAGCTTTGCTTTCCTAGAGGAATTCAAAGGACTTTAAACAACCACCCACCAGTGTGCTGCAGAGGCGGTTCCCCCATCAAATTCTGGGTTGCCCTGGACAACATTTCATTTGTTTCCACTGGCAGATTTTATTTTTGTACAAACATTTTTGGGGGACAGATCCTGGTAGAGATCTGTACAAGTTTCCTTCATAGCCATGATCTGAAGTTCCTTCTCCTGGTGGCCTGCTGGAGAACCAGGGGAGTCTCCAGCAGAACACCCAGTGTAAGGGTGAAAAATCTCCCATACTCCCCTGGGAAGGCCCTGTGGAGTCCACACAAGCCTTGTAGAATCAGTGATACTGTGTGTCACCAGGTGTTTGGAGGCAGGGGTACTAATTTATGCAAGCAAATAGGAAGGGGTAGATGGAATGGCAGCTGCTAGGAGGATGGGCAGGATGGGCTGGGGAAGTGCATTGCAGGAGGAACTAAATGGAGGGGGACACGGAAATTTTAGGGTCTCCTAGCAATGACATGTAGTGAGCCTGAGAATAAGAATCTCTGATTTTATTACAAGATCCTATGATACTGTTGAAATTTTTGTCATCAGTTCCCTGAATTCTACACTGTTTTAAAATGCTCTAATCTAATAATTTTGAGCCTCTGATTAAAATTCCAGAGGGCCCACACAAGGCTTCAGAGTGAGGTTACTAGAGATCAAATCCAGTTCATACAAGTGTTAAGAACTTGGGCACAATGCTTTCCATTCCTCAACTTCCTGGCTGGTAAATGGGTATAGAATGATGTTGGTCCATAGTGTTCCTGGGAGGATTCAAGCACACATGGACCACCAAGAAGGGAGCCAGGCACCCAATGGGTGGACAGCAAAGGTGAGATATGTTTGTTCTTCAATTAGTTTTAATAGCCGGGGTTTCAAGATTGAATTCTGGGAGCTGAGGCTAGAGCTGGAGCTGTTGTTCTAAGCTGCCTCTCTGGGTCTGGAAGCATCTACCCCAGGCTCGGGCTGGGCTCGGGTCCATCGTGTGTCTAGTCCTGCACAACAGGCAGCTGCTGGGAAGCAAGGCAAACATGCAGAGAGAAGGAAGCTCCCTGGGGCTGCAGAAAAGCAAACAAGGGCCACTTCCTTCAACCACAAGCTTTGGACACCAACATTTCCCAGGGTTGTTCCTTGAGAGTCCTCCTCAGGCACCCAGCCCGTGTTTGGACAGCTTGAGTGGTGCAGGGGCAGTGAAAGCAGAGGTGCAGAGAGCCAGGCCTGGCCAGGCCAGCCTCAGCCCTGTCCTGCCTGCTCTCTCTGCAGGGCATGCTGTACCTTCCTGGCCCTATGCCCGGCTCTGGCCAGGATGGAGTGCCAGGGCTGGGAATACAATAACATCAATAATAACCATTAGCATTGACTAAATGCTTACCAGGGGCAGGCCAGACACTATTCTTAGTTCTACAGGCAGAATATTTTATTTAACCCTCCTAACAATAATGATAACAGCAGGCTATTTTACCATAATTTTGCAAATAAAGAAACTTGGGCAGGATCGAGTAATTTAACAAACCAGAGAGAACGGCTCTGGGCACTACACTCTCAATAAACCTCATATTGCCTTTCAAGAGATAATGATAAGGTTTACAATAGGGAACTGTTTCTGAATAATCTGTTTGCATGATCTCTCTCAAGTCCTTTAGTGACCCTATTAGGTGGGTATCACTATGGACCCTATTTTTCAGCTATGGTAAACTGAGGTATAGAGAAATTGAGCCACTTGCTCAAGATTACCCAGTCAGAAAAGGTAGTACCTGGGATTCAAACCTATTTTGGTCCAGTGCCAAAACTGGTGTTAACTGCTGTGCCAGTGTATTAGTTTCCTCTTGCTGCTGTAACAAATTATCACAAACTCAGTGGCTTACAATAGCACACATGTATATTCTCTTATAGTTCTGGAGGTCAGAAATCTCTTTTCCCAAAGCTAAAGTCAAGGTGTTGGCAGGGATGCTTTCTTCTGGAGCTTTTGAGAGGATAATCCCTTTCCTAGCTTTTTTCACCTTCTAGGGGGCACATTATTTCCTGGCTGCTGGGCCCTTCCTCCGTCTTCAGAGCACATCTCTCCATTCTCTGCTTCCATCATCACATCACCCTCCTGCCTTTCTATTCCAAGATGTTTATAATTATATCAGGCCCACCTACATAATCCAGGATACTCTCCTCATCTCAACATCCTTAATTTATTCACACATCCAAATTTCTTTTTTCCACATAAGGTAACATATGGTCAGGCTCCAGGGGAGCCTGGAGGCCTTATCCTGTCTACCACAGTGAGGTTAGGCTATGTCTTGCTGAAGTGGAGGTGCTGAACTCCTAATTCCTGGATGCATGAAGGCACATTTTAGGCCCACTCAAAACTCTGGTAGTGGGAGTTACGGGTGCTTACCTTAGAACTTGGAGGCCTCAAAACTCACTGTCAACCCATTTCATATTTCTGAATGAAGAAACAGAAGGACTCCTTACTCCAGTGAGGGTGACTTCTCCTCCTCCAGGCCCCAGCAGGTGGCCAGCACATTTCTCCAGGGGCTCCGCACACCCAGTTTTATGTTCCTGTGATATGCGGTCCAGCCTTCAGTTCGCTGCCTGCTGCAGGCTTGCCGAGGGCCGAGCTCAGGTGCCCTCCCTCTAGCTCCAGCACACAGTATGCATCTAATAAACGTGTGTGGAGAGAGCAGGCAAAGGATGTGGAGTTTGGCACGTTGTAGGTGCTTCACTAGTGCGCATCAAATTAAGTAACCCAGCTCTATACAGCAGTATCATCCAAGAGACCTTTCTGTGATGATAGAATGTTGCCATGCACGAGTGCTCATGTGGCCAGTGCAACCACTGAGAAATTACATTTTTAGTTTTCTTTTTAAATATAAGTATCTACATGTGACTAGCAGCTACTGTGTTGGAAAGAGCAACTCTAAAGTCTTCCCGGTACCTGGGCTGTCCTACAAACTCAGACCCTGCTTCAGGTCCAGGCTTCCACCTGGGCTGACTTCTCTCTCAAGGACCAGGATCCCGGCCAAAGTTGTAGCTCTGCAGTCTGCTCCCCACCACCCATAGGTGCAGGCAGACTTCAGAGAGCTTGCAGGTTCAGCTCCAGATCCCCACAGTAGAGAGAATGTTGAAAGAAAGAGTCACATGAACTTTTTGGTTTTGCAGTGCATATAAAAGTTATGTTGACACTATGCTATAATCTATGTGAATAGCACTATGTTTTTAAAAGTCATACAATAATTAAAAAATATTTTATTGCTAAAAAATTCTCAGTATCACCTGAGCCTGTTGGATAAATGCCACCAATAAGCTTGCTGGATACAGGGTTGCCACAAACCTTCAATTTATAAAATATATCTGCAAGTACAATAAAGCTAAGCTCAATAAAATAAGGCACACCTGTGTTATGAAGGTCTCCATCCCAATTTTTGGACCTGAGCTTGGTTCTTCTTATTGTCCTTAGGTAAAAAGCCTCCCCGCTGAAAGTCACAGTCTTGTTCCAGCCATGACAGGTATACCACCACCCTTGGCAGCATTAACTGAGGGCCTACTGTGTGCTGAATACTATCATTCAACCCTGGCTAGCAGGAGGTAGCACCAATCTCTCTCTATCTTTTACATGGGGAGGAGGTTTGGAGAGGTCCAGCGACTTCCCCAGTTAATCCAGAAAGAACGGCAGCACTAGAACACACACCCAGGCAGCTGCAGAGAAACTTCTACAGCAAATGAGCCCAGCCTCTTGGGACAGGAAAGAGATGGAATCAGGGCTACTTGAGGCAATAGCAGCACCCTTCACCCCCTCCTAAAACTCTCAATCCGCTTTCTGGCCTTGGAGCTGGTGTCCCACCAAGGACAGGTCAGGAGCCCAAGGGATTGCCCACAGGCGGATGGCTACATTGGCAGGAGCAGGGCAGACTCATGTCATGCCAGGCCCAGTTTCGACCAGAGCTGAGGAACAAAGGGCTTTCATGGGGTGTAACCCAGGCCGAGGGGAGAAGAATGGTCAGGTGTATGAGGAGGAAGGTTCACATGGAGGGAAAGAGGGAGCTCAACAGGCCTGGCTGGCATGGGAGCCTGGGTTCCGGCCCGTGCTCCCAGGGCGGCAGATGGTTGCTGGCAGCAAGTGAAGGCCCCATTTGTGCTATATGTCAGTAAGGAGGGCAGGCCTCTTAAGGGGTAAGATTATGTGGCCTGATAGCATGCCCTGGGCCTCTCCCTGGGGGGGCCCGGGCCCCCTGTGAGGACTGTCGACCATTGTTGACTGCACTTCACGTGAAGAAAAACGGGACACAGGTGGTCAGCTGATACCTGTGCGATCCGGCCGCTGGGACCAGCTCCATGGGCTGCGGCTCCAGTTACATAACGTGCTGAGCAGGCGAGGGGGGCATGCCAACCCTGGGAAGGGCCTGTGGAGCTGCTGGCTCAGCTGAAGGTCCTTGGCATGTCCACAGCAGAAGGGATGGGGTGCCCAGCCTAAAGTAAAAAGGTGAGAAGCATGAGGCCACAGGAGTGGTGATACTGGGGGCAGGGGCCATGCTGCCTGTGCAGCCTCGAAGCCCACGTAGGAGGAAGTAGAGAACATGAACACACTCTCCAGGACCGCATCTATCCAGCTCTCAACAAGGAAGAGGAGGAAAACCTGAGGAAATTAGGTGTTAAACTGTGTGTGGGGAATGAAGGTGACTCCAGTTTGTGGTTTTTGCAAATTTTTGTGGTGACAATGCCAGCTGGTGCTTGCTGCAGCATCACTGCTGACATTTAACTTCTAACCAACAACTAGATAATGGCTCTTGCTATTAAGTTGTTCATGTGCTTAGTCCCCCTTGATAGGTCTTATAATTACTACCATCTCCATTTTATAGGTGAGGCACAGAGAAGCTGACAAATGTGCTCAAGGTCACACAGCTGTGATATGGATGGTAGAGCTGAGATTTGAACCCGCTCTGTCTGGCTCAGGAGTCCATGTTCTCAACCACTAGCTTACCATATCCCCCTCCCCCACGACATGGGTAAATGACAGCCACGTACTGAGCACTAGTGGACAGCCAGCCATCTGCTAAATGAATCCTCTCACTTGACCTGTTCAACCGCCCTATGAGCTGGTTACTGTCATTGCTCCCAATTTACAGAAACCAAAACTCAGCTCTAGGAAGTGACATGCTTGGTGAGTCAGGCAGGGTTCTGGCAGGAAATAGACAGTATAGTCAGATGGGCAACTAATAACAAGGCTAGTTACAGAGACATGAGCAGGCTTCAAAGGAATCAGCAAGAAAGGGTGAGGCACCTGCAGTCTAGCTACAGTGGGGAGCTGTTCTCTCCCAAGGCTTGAGGCACAGAGAGCCATTCCTGAACCTACTGAGGTTCTGAAGGCAGGTGCAACTGGAGGAGCAGGCAGCTGGGCAGGAAGCACAGGCATTGGTGGACAGCCACAGCCACCCGTGCCCTGAGGGAGGGGCCAGGGCATTCTGCTCACCTTTTGACCCCCTTTCAGGTCAACAGAAACCAGAGGGCTGGGAGGTGGTGGGTGCAGCCATAGAGTCAGGCCCCAGGACACACAGAACAGTCCAAGAATAACTCTGGAGGAGCTGATGGAGAAGAGCCAGCCCACGGTCTCCACGAAGCTGGTGAGTGCCTGAACCTGGGCTCCCACAGAGCACATGCACTTCTCATCAGTCCAGTATCTCGCCACACTGCCTGGGGACCAGGCCCAGGGCTCAGGTCTGGAGTTGGCCACAGAGATGACAATAAGTCCCATGGACATATGGTGCCTCCACCTACTAAACTCTTCTTCATGCCAAGTAGGCTGTAGGCCTCATGCTGGATGCTTTGCTGGGCACGGAGTGAACAAAAAAAGATGTGGAGGCTGCAGGAAGCTTGTGCTTCTCCATCCACCACAAGTTCTCTTACCCAGTCATCAAACTGACATCGCCAGGGTGCAGAATGGACAGAGAGTCTGGACATGCATGTGGCACTTTAAAATAGATTTACAGATTGAAGATGTTCTCAATGTACATACATATATGTCTATGTGCATGTATAGAGATATGGATATATGAGTATGCCGATGTGTGCACACACATTAGGTGTATGTATGCACATGTTTGTGTGTACATATATACACATACATGTGCACACACACAGAGACATACATACAGACACCAGACTCTGGATATTCTGTATCACTTTATTTAGTCTGTCACTGAACAAAATGTACAGGCATTATCTGAGTGCCAGGTCCTGGATAGAGAAGATGGAAAAAGAACTGGACACAACCATGGTGTCTGAGAAGCCCTGGAGCCAGGTCACCAAGCAATGATCAGCTATGAGCTGTGGGTCAGACCAGGACCCAGTGAGAAGGCCAAGACTTATGGGAAACAATAATCATAAGGTGGCCTGCTATGACCTAGATGTATAGGGAGGGCTGCCAGGCCGAGGACAGTGGGATGAGGAAGGCCAAGGCCAAGGCCAGCAGCCAGAGCCAGGTGGCCAGTGGGCTCTAGGCCTTGGATGGGCTGTGGGTGGATTCATGCAGGTGTAGACAAGACACAGACATCCTCTCTCAGTGGAGACGATTGAAGAGCATCAGATGGAGGCACTACTTACAGGGGAGTGTGCAGGGCCTGGGAAGCCCCAGGGGACAGAGCAGCGTTGGGGCTAGCCGCAGAGGAATGCCATAGGCCCCAAAGGGCAGGGCAGGGACTGGTTCACAGAAAAGATCTGGAATCACGCAAGGGGGCCTCACATAGGAGCTGTGACTGCAGGTGGAGGAACACAGGCAGCTCACTGTGACACAGGCTGGAGGGAGATGGGTGAGCCCTGTCAGAAGCAGGGAGCTGGAGAGCCTGGGTGACAGGGTGCACAGAGGTCAGCCTCTGGAGCTGAGCAGGGCAGAGAAGGGCAGGGAGTGTGTGTATTGGGGCGGTTGGGGGTGGGAGGAGGCGATGGTTTGGGTAAATGAAAAGCGGCCAGCCCAGCAGGCAGCAGGCAGAGTGTTTTCAAGCAAGGTCTTTGGAGGCATTTAGATGGGATCTGGGCGGCAGCTCTACCCTTGGGACAAAGGGTAGAATCTCTGAACCAAATTTGGTCACAGACCAGAGTGTCATACAAGTTGCAGTGAGACAGCATACGTGTGGGCCAGGTCACCTCCACATAAACTGGACAGACTAGCAGGTAGAACCTGGATGTGACACCCACCTGGCTTAGCAGGTGACACTAGAGTTTCAGGGCAATGTGGCTGGTGATGGGGTTGGAGAAGTTTGGTGAGGACCCCTCAGGGCTCACTATGACCTAAAACCATGGAGGCCTGGGAGGCAATGAGCCATTACTACCAACCTGAACACCGGCCAAGACAAGTTGCCTGGCCTACCCCTCCCACCTCTGAAATCACTCATCTCTGCTCCAACCACAATGTCTGTTGGCTTTACTGAACTGAGATGGGAACCTGCTCCCAGCACCGCAGCACTGTGCCCTTCACAAGTCATTCCCGTCTCCAAGTCTCCTTTCCCTCCCTGTCATGAAGGAATACCAACGAATGCACACTGCAGCATTTCATCAGGGTGAGTCTGTGCTTTGTTCATGGTAGCTTTCACAAGTGTTAGTTCAATGCTATTTTCAATAGAAATATAATATGAGTCATGTAGGTCATTTAAAGTTTTCTAAAAAGGAAAAGGAAACTGGTGCAATTAATTTTAATTAACATATGTTATTTAACCCAATATATTCCAAATATTATTTCATCACTTGGCACCAGCCGCATTTCAAGGGTTCAAAAGACATGTGACTGCTGGCTACTGCATCAGATAGCACAGGGTGATGAACAAATGCAAACATGAGCGAATGAAGGAGTTACTTCAGGCTAGAGAAATCAAGAGACTTACTCTGGTAGGAAGTATCGGCATTGGATAGCCAAGGGTGAACTGGATTTGGACATGTGGAAATGGGAAGGGTCATACCAGGTCATGTCCTTTCTGTTCTACAGGTAGGGAAAATGAGGCCCACATAATTGTGAGCAAAAAGCTTTGTCATGAGTTATAAGGAGAAGGCACAGTGTTTAGAAGGTGAATAAGGAATAGGTATGGTCCCTAACACTAAGTATAGGCTCAGTGAGAGGAAGGGATGGAAGAAAAACAGAGGGGGAGAGAGGGGAACAGTGTTAAGGAGACAGGGTTACGGGGAAAGGGGAGGATGAGGAAGTAGAGAAAGGCACTGAAGAACCCTGAGGGGAAATCTTAAATGGCTTTCAAAGATCTGGCTGCATCCTACTGCTACTTAAGATGCTCAGCCTGCTGTCACCCTGGTAACAGGAGAAAAATCACAGAGCAATTTGTAATCAGTGGTGGTTCCTCCTGATCCCTGGGAACATTGGTCCCTGCTGGAGGCCACCTCTCTGAGCAGGATGGGCCCTGTGGATTCTGGAGTCTAGCCCACTACCCAATGCTAGAGCACCTTCCAC
This sequence comes from Desmodus rotundus, assembly GCF_022682495.2. NCBI lineage: Eukaryota > Metazoa > Chordata > Mammalia > Chiroptera > Phyllostomidae > Desmodus > Desmodus rotundus. The sequence goes on from NC_071388.1 coordinate 106,316,302, forward strand.
ATGAGGCTGTCCATTCACAGCTCACATAGCTCCCTGAGAGGGGAGCTCCCTCCTTACTTGTATGATGGCCTCATCCATTTGGAGCCTGCCTCACTGAGCTTTGGCCCTCTGGCCCCATAGTCTCATCTCCTTCCCCTGCAGAGGGTAGCCTGAAGGGACCCTAGACAGAGTGCAGCCTGTCCCCAGCCTGTTTAACAAATGCTGTCTGCAGGTTCCTCCCAATACGAGTTGCTTCCTCTCCACCAGCCCCAGGCACAGGATCCAGGAAGAGTCTGAACAGCATAAAATACAGGTGTCATTTCCCTCACTCTAGGACAGACCTTTATTAATGGTACCTGAGTACAAGTGGCCTAAGTGCAAGGCTGCCCTCCCTCTCTCCATGTCTGTCTGCAGGTGACCTTATTCATTTCTGAGATATCCACCCCGACGAGATCAAGCATTCCCTGCATATGTGTCCTGTACATTTGAGGGTCTCTCAGGTAACTTGACAAGGCCAACATGGAACTCCTGGTTATCCCCCAATGTCTTCCTGCTCAGACCATAACCTTCTGCATCTTTCCTCACTTGTCTTTTTTCCTCACCTCCCACATCTTATCCTTAAGCCTGCTGCTTCTCCTTCATAACTAGATCTTGAATTCATCTATTTCTGTTCCCCTCCACCACCACTATCTTGGACCCATGCAGGTGTCTGCAAGAGCCTCCTAGCAACTCCCCAGCTTCTCATACCTCCTACAGATATTTCCCACTGAGTAAGCAGAGATGCTATTATCCTGCTTGAAAACAGCCCAGTGCTTCCTAGCCCACTGGGAATAAAGTGTGACTGTTCCCCTTTGCCTCACTGAGTCCCCAGCATCTACTTCTGCCCTTGCCCCTCACCTCTGCACCCCAGCCACACAGGATGTTTCTGTTTCTGGGCCCCCCAAAGCTTTCTCCCACTGCAAGACCCTTGCACTTGCTGCTCCTTCTGCTTGGGATGCACTTTTCCCAACTCTGCTGTCCAATCTCAGCTTAAGTCTCCTCTCTGAGGGTCCCTCTTTGATCCCCAAACCCAGGGCTGTCCCCAACCCCTAATGCCCACCCCCACGCTCAGTGATTTAGACCACTAAATCTATGACCACTGAAATCTATGACCACTGCATAGATTTCATTTCTTCTGTCACTGATACAGGTTTTCACTGCATTTGTTCCTTTGTCCCTACCTAGTTGATGAGGTCCTGGCTGGGCTGGGAGCTCCTGAAGGCAGGGACTAGGACTGCTGTGCTTGGTCTATCCCAATGACTGGTACTCAATAAATGCTCCGAGAATGAGTGTGTGGCTCCCACATCCTCACTGTGTTTTAGGACCGGTAAGTGTGCCAACATTCTGCCTGGGCTGTTCACCCACTCTGTGACACCTGGCAGGCAACTTGCCTCTCTGGGGATCAGTTTCCCCTCTGAAGCTGCCTTCTTAGCTGGGTGATGAAGAGGAACAAAGTGATCCAAGAACCCTGGTTCATGGGTGTTCAGGTGTAGGCACCCTGGCAGGGCCTCTCTGGGACCCCTGGATCATCTGGCAGTGCTCCTCCCACCGCACCCAGGGTCCTTTCCTCCATACTGTGGCTGGGGTGGCTTCTTCACCCTTCAGGTACCAGAGAGCCCATAAAGTTTCTGTGGTCAAGGGCAACTTCCGGTTCTAGGCCAGAGAAGTTTCAGAGGGCAGGGGTACACTCTTCTCCTCTGGGTTAGCCCAGGGCTTGTCAGGACCCTCAGTCTGAATCTGGGGTCCAGGATGTCCCAGGGTCAAGGCTCAGGCAAGCATGTCCTGAAGGGCCCAAGGCTTTAATAGTCATACTCACATTGTTTCTGACAGCTCTGTGACCAGGTGCAAAAATCATTTTTCTGAATTCTATAGATGAGGAAATGGAGACTCAGTGAAAAGTGACTTGGCCAAAGTCACACGTGTAAAGGTGGGCAGCAATAGAACCAGCATCCTAAAGCAGGCATACTCAATCCAAAGTCAGGAAGAGAGCAGACTTGGGAGCCTCAAGGCTGGAGCTGATAGCACTGGAGCAGGTGTGAGGAGGGTTCATGGCTCAGGCCACTAGGAGGGTCCCCAGGCACCTCTGGACCAGAAATTGAAGGCCCTGGACTCTGGAGTTTCCTTATTGTGTGACTTTGGACAAGCCCCTTCCCTCCTCCAAGCCTCAGTGTCCAGTTCTGAAAAATGGAGTCACCAAGCCAATCTGGGAGGGCTGGAGAGTAGCTCAGAGGAGTATGGGGCATGGAGGAGGAGCTAGACAGAGGAGGAAAGGAGGCATGTCACACTTTAGCTATCCCCCATTGCTGCCCCCATTATCTTAGAAGTTGCCCCTCAAGACTCCATAACTCACTCTGTGGTCCATTACCACCTGTCCCGACTCCAGCCCTTGAAGTTGTCCAGTCGCAAATGGAAAAAAAAAAAACCCCAAAACCCAAGGGAGGCAGGGGTGGTCAGCAGAACAGGGAGTCTGTGGTTCTCAGGACAGGAGCCACCTTAGATCAGTGGGGTCTGGGGAGGGGAATGCGGGTGAGAGAAGGAGCTGTGTCCACACCTGCTCTCTTTGCTCTTCCACCCCTGACCTGGGAACTGCCCTTTACAGTTTGCAAATGTTGGTCTCCCTGTCCTTGATAAAGAGACCCAGGACTTACCTGTGAGGAGATCCCGTGATTTTACTGCCTGAAGTTGCCCATCATAGAAAATCAGCCGAGGTTGAGTTTAGGCAGCCCCGTTTGCTGCTCACAGCTCCTCTCAGCTGCCTCTCTGAATTTTCACCCTGGGCAGTGAAGGAGCCTCATAGCCTTAAAGAAACTGGGGCAAGCACAACTCTCCTAGCTAAACTTCCATAAGATTTCAGTAGAAGAGCAACTCAGCCACTACCTCTCCATGAGTATTTGGGTGAGCAAGCCTTTGTTTCCACATCTGAAAAATGGGTTCACCATGAAGAGGTTTAGCAAAAGAAAGCCATTTTGAGATTCTTCCACAGCCTAGGAGATATTTATATAGTTCACCCCGACCTACCATTGCACATGGCCCCACCCTCATATTCCAGAGGGACAGTGTACAGAGGCTGCAACGGCTAGCTCTGCTTGGCATGAAAAGAGAGTGGCTGCCTGAAGGGAGGAGAAGCCACCCAGCCACAGTCTGGAGGAAACGGCCCTGGGTGCAGTGGGGGGAGCACTGCCAGATGACCCAGGGGTCCCAGAGAGGCCCTGCCAGGGTGCCTACACCTGAACACCCATGAGCCAGGGTTCCTGGATCACTTTGTTCCTCCTCATCACCAGACTAAGAAGGCAGCTTCAGAGGGGAAACTGATCCCCAGAGAGGCAAGTGGCCTACCAGGGGTGTCTACCAGGTGTCACAGAGTAGGTGAACAGCCCAGGCAGAATGTGAGTGCATCTGCTGGTCCCCTTGGGAGCTGTGCATAGCATGACAAACACCAGCCACAGGTGCCCCAAGCACACGCTGTGAGGCAAGTCTGGATGGAGACATGCTGAGTGTCCAATACCCACTAGAGCATAAAGGCTTTGTATGAGATAAGAAATGTAGAATGTCTCATTAATATAAATATAGATTACATGTTTAAATGAAATTTGGAGTAGAGCTACATAACTTATACTATTAAAATTCATGTTACCTGTTTCTTTTATATATATATTTTAATGAGGCTACCAGAAAGTTTGAGATTACACACGTGATTTGCCCTCTATTTCTGATGGCTTGTGCTGCTTCCAGACTTTCACAGTATAGGGTTCACCCCCCAAACCACAGATATCCCTTGATGCCTGGTCCCTTCACTGCGGGGTCTCCTCTGTAAGCTGGAGGCAGAAAAAAATCCCATCCCAAGGTTACTGTGAGAATTACCAGAGAGAATGCATGCCAACTGCTTATGGCAAACTCAGTCACTCAGAAATATTCGTGATTGTGTGGTGATTATTACATTTGTCTCTGCAATTATTACTTGCTGAGATCCAGCACCTGGCCTAGGGTCACATAGCAGAGCAGTGGGATAAGCAGCCTCCCCAAGATGAAGGTCTGGGGGTCCCTGCACCCATACACTGGACATACAGGCCTTGATGGCAGGAAGTGAATGAAGGTGGAGGGAGGGAGGCAGCTGGGAGACCCTTTGAATTGCTCAGGTCCAAGTGCCTAACACAATGGAATTAATGACCAGGCCAAGGCCAGGTGGCCCAAAGCAAGCCTGGCCTCTTTCTGCTTAGCATATTAGGCGGACACCCCCTCCCCTTCCCCAAAAGGGTTCCAGTAGCAACCATAATGCCCAATTGTTGGGCAATGCCATGATGGAGGGCCCTGTCACATTTTTGTCTCGGTTACTGGGGTTCCCATTCACGGCTACTGTCACCGTGCTCAGAACAAGCCAGCCTGGCAGCCTCCTTTGCATTAAAATTGGATGAGAAATAAGCCTTGTCCAAAGTTCAGCAAGGCAGAAAATGAGATTAGGCCAAGGGACAGGGCTGAAGGCACCTAATGGGGGCTGACCCTGCAAAGGCCAGTGTCAGCTGCTGCCTGGCCCAGCCTCACACCCATGAAAGCACCTCTCACTGAGCCTCAGTTCCCCTGGATCTAAAACATGGTGGGGAAGAAAATTCCTGAGTAAATGAAAGCCTTAAAACGTGGTTCGGTACCTCAGAAGCTCCACATTTACAGTAAAAAATCCATATAAAACTGGCCAAAGCAGAGTTGCCCTGTTGGTGGTGGTGAGGCATGGAGTAGGGGCAGAGATGTGCCTATGCATCCCCCTTTTCACCCTCGAGAGTGTTTCCCATTAGCACCATGGAGCTTCCTATGGTGGGAAGCCACAGAGAGAAGGCTATATTTCTAAAGCAGTTTAGAATCAATACTTGGCAGCTAAGACATGTAAAATACCCAAAGACTGAAAGCAACCCAAATCCCAGGTGGGGGCCTGGCCCAGCACTCAGGGGACCTGACCAAGTCACTGCTAGTAGGTGCAAATGCTGAGATGTATGTACACATATGCTCAATCAGCCTGGCTTGGGGTAGCAAGAACCAGAAACCATCCAATGTCTATGAATAGTGGCCAGCTAAAGAAATCATGAGGCATCCATACCTTGGAACACCAGACCACACTGAAATGAATGGGGTAGGTCTGAGAGATTTGAATTAGAAGGATGTTCAAGAAATTAGTAAATGATAAAAAGAAATGTAGACAAGAGAGCTTGTTTAGAGGGGTTCATTTGCAGAGGAATGTACACTGTGTGAGGATACATGCATGGAGAATGTCTGCAGTGGAGGACAAGAAACTACTAATATTGGCTACCTCTGGAAAACTCAAGAGGTTGAGAATGAAATTTTTCTTTTATATAATATGTATTTCATTATGATTATATCTTTTTTCCCTTATTAACATGCATTTCTTTAAATTTTTTAATTAAAAAGTACCTATGCTAGCACAGAAGTCCTCTGGGGATCCTTCTTACTAACTCAATAAGATCATTTCAATCAAAATATAGCAAGTTCTTCTGAGGTCCATGCCCTGGTGGTTATGATGCCAGCCACCAACAGGACACCAGCACCCCCACTCAGAGACAGAGGAAAGCCAATGGCCTCCTGAGCGAGATGCCACAAGAGCAGTCAGCACCCAACAGATAGTGTTCCAGAAGAGGAAAGGGAGCAGCAAAGGCTAGACAGAGGAGAAACTGAAAGGATGAATAAGAGTTCCCCAGATAGATCAGCAAGGGAGAATTTCAAGGAGAGGGAGAGAAAGAGTGCGATGTGACTTGTATGCATGTGTGTGTATCTGAAGGAACTTGGCTTTTCCTCTCCTCCTCTCTATCCACAGCTCCCCAGCACATGGTAGGTACTCATGGTTAACATTTCTTGATTGCTACTGTGTACCAGGCACTATTCTAAGTCCTCATATTTCTGAACTCATTGAATAAACTTTCTTATGTAGATAGCAGTCTTTACAATTATCCCCATTTTACAGATGAAGAAATGAGAACTTCAAGAGGCGAAGAAGCACGCAGGTTGAGCAAGTTCACAGGTAGCAGGCTGGGCTGTGGTCCTGGGAAGTTGGCACTAGAACCCACATTCTTAACCACTACATTATGCTGCCTATTGTAGCTGGAGAACATGTTGGCCAAACCCTGCAAGCTGGGCATTGCATACATGTGTATAATCTCTCATACATGGGGAGGCTTGGAGAGATCCCTTTTTTCCCCCAAGGCCCCTCAGCTGTCAAGGGACAGAGTATAGATTTCAACCACTGGGTGTCTAGCCCCAGTGACCATGTCCATCTTACATTGGACACTGCCTCTGGGAAGGTGCAGGCAAATTGGTGCCAACCGAGCCCAGGTGGTAAAGGTGCAAGTACAAATGAAAGGAAGTGGACTGCGGGGGAGAGAGTCGCAGGGAGCAGTGTGAAGTGCAGTTGTAGGAGAGCATATACTCTTTCTAAGGATCTTCAGATTCCCTATTTTAGACAACTGTGCAGCCTGAATAAAACATATCAGGGGCCACCAGTTTTCAGTTTCTAATTTGGTTCACCCCACTTCAGGTACAAAGAAAGACAACCCAGACATACCCCTGACTCTGGGTCCCCCCACCCAGCCCAAGCTCAGCAGGAAGCCTACCTTCCTCTTCCACACCCCACCCTAAAACCCTTTCCAGGTTCAGTCTTCTGTGGCCAAAGTCCCTCTTGCTGCAGTTTAAACTAGGGCCTATGAGGAGGCTACCCTTCATGGGGAGTGGGGGTGTAGGAATTTGTGGCAGCTAGTGTTTGCAGCCCTGCTTCATGCTAGTCACCTTGGCATGGCATTACAGGCCACATGGAGGGTGTTCCCCAGTGCCCTGCCCTTGTTGAGTCCCAGAGACCTTGGCTGGAGAGCTCCCTTGTTGGACTGATGGGCATGTACAGTGGCTGTGAGCACGTCTGAGGTGATCGCCCTATAATTAGTATGCAGTTGCAGGTCGTTACCAAAATTACAATTAAACACTGTCGCCCTATAATTACATGTTTTATAAATTAGGTCCTGGGGTATTAATGTCACATTTCTAAATTCTACCCCTGGCAGCGGGGTCCCAAGGCCAACTTTGGTTCTTCGGAGGCCCTGGGCTGACTTCAGCCAGAGACTTTGCCACTTCACAGGCGGTGGTAACCAGTGTGGGCCTCCATTGTCATCCACAAGGATTCAGCTCCTCGAAAACAGAGATAGCTTCCCACACATATCTACTCCAAGACCATGGCATTCATTGTTCATTCTGTAAGTGTTTATTGAGAACCTTCTATGTGCAAAGCACTCACCAGGTGCTGGGGTTACAGCAGTGAATGTATTAGACAAAAATCCCTCTTCTGATGGAGCTGATAGTTGAATAACAACAACCACAAAAATGAATAACACATTTGGTGTGTTAGAGCACAATAAAGGTTAAAGAGAAATAATGAAACTGGGAAGGAAGATGGCACAAGATGCATGGAAGAGGTGCTGAAATTTTAGAGGTGGTAATCAGAGAAAGTCTCCCTGAGAAAGAAAAGCTCTTTGGAAATGAGCCAGTGCACCAATGAACTTGTGGGGAAGAGCTTTCCTAGAGCAAGAAGAGCCATGCAAACAGCCTACAGCACGAGTGTGCCGGGTTGGGCAGACTGCGGCCAGAACGCAGGGACCAGGAGCTGAGTGAAGGAGATGAGGTAAGAGGTCACAGGATCCAGACCATGGGGGCTTGTAGGCCAGGGAGAGACTTTGGCAGGAAGGTGAAAAAAAAAAAACACTTGTTGAAGGAATGAATGGATGAAACTGGAAGCAAAGTGAGAGGCAGTTTAATTCCATTTAGCTACCCAAAAAGGCTTTTTAAACATTTCTTTTCTTTTTCTTTCATTGTAAACTCTCATTTCCTGAGTGGTCCCTCCGTGCTGTGAGATCAGCTGAGAGCTGGGTGGATGTTGTCTCATACCACATGGGGAAACTGCTATTAAAGCAAACCACAGTGAGAAAAGCAAGTCTCCAAGGAAACTGGCCTGACCTAGTGTCATTGTTGGAGCCAAAACCTGTACCTCACGGCCTCTGGAAGAACCTTTTAAATGAAGAATATGGACCCAAACTGGTCTGCTGGAGTTCATATCGCAGCTTAGCCACACACTGATGCAGCTTAGGCAGGTTAATAAACCACCCTGTGCCTCAGTTTCCTTGCCTATAAAAGGGAGTAAAACAGCACCTATCTCAGAGGGTTGTAAGAGCGACTCAGCCCAATGCCCAGCACACAGTAAGTAAGCAATTAAAAAGTGCGAGTCAGCTTTATAATGAGCACTGCCTGTCTTTGGCCATGTAACCATGGGTTCATCTGTGTCTTTCAGACTTAGTTTCCTGATGTGGTGGTTAAGGGGCATCCATGAGATACCAGTAGGGAGAGCAGGTGTTGGCTTTGGTTATTGTTATGGCGAGATCATTACAGCCAGGCCCCCCAAAGATGTCCTCCTGATATCCTTGAACATCATGGGACTAAAAAGAGGCAAAAGTAAAATTCTCAAGAGTTGGAGGCCATATGTTATGTCAAGTGAAAAGAATTTTAAGTCCTACTTGAGAACTTATTGGAATCAACAATGGGATAGTGCTTCCAAGAAGGAAGGCCTAGTTCCAGTCATAGTTACTAAGATGTCTACCCAGCATAAGGGAGGTGATTACTCAGTTTTGTTCTGTACTATGGAGAGTATCCCTGAAATGGACTGAGTCTGACCCTAGCAGAGAAGCAGGAGGTTCTCTATCCTAGATAGTTTTCTGAGCTATCCTAGAGTATGTTCAGAAAAGAGGATGATATGGGCTGGTGACCCCAGCCTGGGAGGAGCCAGAAATATAAGGGAAGTCATAAGGAGGCAGACTCTAGCTCCTTCCAAGAAAGAGCACCCTCATTGTTAGAGCAATGTAGGATTTTTAAAAAAGTTTTTTAAAAGTAATTCTATGCAGCAGAGAGAAGGAAGGAGCTCATACCCTTTGCAACAGCATGGATGGAACTGGAGAGAATTATGCTAAGTGAAATAAGCCAGACGGTGAGGGACAAATACCATATGATCTCACCTTTAACTGGAACATAGTCAACAGAAGAAAAAAGCAAACAAAATATAACCAGAGACATTGAAGTTAAGAACAATCTAACAATAGCCAGGGGGGAGTGGGGAGGGGACAGTGAGGAGAGGGGATTACAGGAACTACTATAAAGGACACATGGACAAAATCTAGGGGGAGGGTGGAGGTGGGGGAGGGAGGTGGGTTCAGCTGGGGGGGGGTGGAGGGACGGGGAGAAAAGGCATACAAGTGTAATTGAATAACAATAAAAATTTTTTAAAAAGTATATTTTGATTATGCTATTACAGTTGTCCCATTTTTTCTCCCCTTTGTCCCTCTCCGCCCTACACCCTCCTCCCACCAGCATCCCCTCTACCTTAGTTCACGTGCATGGGTTACACATATAAGTTCTTTCGCTTTTCCATTCCCTATACTATTCTAAACCTTCCCCTGTCTGTTTTGTACCTACCATTTATACTTTATTCCCTGTACGTTTTCCCCCATTCCCCTTCCCCGCTGATAACCCTCCATGTGATCTCCATTTCTGTGATTCTGTTCCTGTTCTAGTTGTTTGCTTAGTTAGTTTTTGTTTTTGTTTTTTTAGGTTCGGTTGTTGATAGTTGTGAGTTTGTTGTCATTTTACTATTCATATTTTTGATTTTCTTTTTCTTAGATAAATCCCTTTAACATTTCATATAATAAGGGCTTAGTGATGATGAACTCCTTTAATTTGACCTTATCTGGGAAGCACTTTATCTGCCCTTCCATTCTAAGTGATAGCTTTGCTGGACAAAGTCATCTTGGATGTAGGTCCTTGCCTTTCATGACTTTAAATACTTCCTTCCAGCCCCTTCTTGACTGTAAGGTTTCTTTTGAGAAATCAGCTGATAGTCTTATGGGAACTCCTTTACAGGGAATTGTCTCTTTTCCTTTTGCTGCTTTTAAGATTCTCTCCTTTTCTTTAATCTTGGCTAATGTAATTATGATGTGTCTTGGTGTGTTCCTCCTTGGGTCCAATTTCTTTGGGACTTTCTGGGCTTCCTGGACTTCCTGGAAGTTTATTTCCTTTGCCAGACTGGGGAAGTTCTCCTTCATTATTTGTTCAAATAAGTTTTCAATTTCTTGCTGTTGTTCTTCTCCTTCTGGCACCCCTATGATTCAGATGTTGGAACATTTAAAATTGTCCCAGAGGTTCCCAAGCCTCTTCTCACTTTTTTGAATTCTTGTTTCTTCATTCCATTCCACTTCAATGTTTATTTCTTCCTTCTGTTCCAAGTCATTGATTTAAGTTCTGGTTTCCTTCCCTTCACTGTTATTTACCTCTATAGTTTCCTTTATTTCACTTTGCATAGGCTTCACTTCTTCCTCTATTTTGCATCTGTACTCAATAATTTCTCTGAGTATCCTGATTACCAGTGTTTTGAACTCTGTATGTGATAGGTTGGCTATCTCCTCGTTGCTAAGTTCTTTTTCCGGAGTTTTGATCCGGTCTTTTATTTGGGCCATATTTCTTTGTCTCTGGGTGCCTGTTACATTGTAAGGGGCAGAGCCTTAGATATTCACCAGGGCGGGGCAACTCACCGCTGCTGTGTTGTGGTGCTGAATGTGGGGGGAGGGGTCAGAGAGGGAACAACTTACTTACTTGGCTCTTGCCCTGCTTTCAGTCACTCCCCCTGCTACCCACAAGCAAATTTGGCCCTCCTGGTGCTGATTTCTGGGTGAGTGGTTTTGTGTACATTCTAGGACCCTGTGGGTCTCTCCAAGGAACTCTCCTGTGAGGCTGGGAGTTTCTCCTGCCACCGCGACCCCCACAGGTTTTTACAGCTAGAGGTTTTGAAGCTTTAGTTTCCCCTGCTGGAAGCCTGGGTTGCATAGTCTGTCTCCCTCTCCAGCTGTTCCTACATTTATCTGCATGCGAATGTGGGACTGCTGGCCTGCCAGCTGCCACCTGGCCTGCCTGGTCTGTCAGCTGCTGCCTTGCAGCATGTCCTGTCCACCCTGGCTGCCCATCTCCACCCCTCCTGTCAGTCTGGATGAATGTTTCTTCTTTAACTCCTTGGTTGTTGGGATTTCTATACAGTTCGATTTTCTGGTAGTTCTGGTTGTTTTTTGTTTTTAAACTGGTTGTTGTCCTTCTTTTGGTTGTGCAGGAAGCAAAGTGTATCTACCTATGCCTCCATCTTAGAGCCAGATAGGATCGAATGGGCTGCCTAAGGTGTGTGTCTTGGTTAGGGAGGAAGAAGAGGTGCAAGCAGGGGTAGAGGGCAACATGCATGGGGTACAGAGTAGCAAATTCCAGCTCAGGGTTGAGGTTTGGGCTCTTGATCCATGAGTGCTCACTCTCCATGAGACCCAGTTTGTGGAAGCAGCACAGCAGAAACCACAAGTTCTTCAGGCTGACTTCACAGGCTTGAATCCTGGCTTCTATGGGCCTCAGTTTCCACATTCTAATAGTTCCAGCATCATTGTTGGAGCCAAAATTGTGCCTCACAGTTTCTGGAGGTAGGACAGTTTTTGGATGAAGAACATGGACTGAAATCAGCCTGCTGGGGTTCAAATATCATAAGAGTTGTTATGAAGATTCAATGACTACATACAACTAAGGTGTTGAGAGTAGTGCCTGGCACAGTTATTTGGGGAGGGGCCTCTGCTGCAGGCTCTGTGTGGGAGTCCTAGAGGGGGAGCTTACACAAATCCCACCCCACTCAAGATGTTATGCCACACTGGCATGGAGCTGTCTGCTGGAAACTGGCTTCCCCTCTCCCCCAGGCTGATGAGGGATTCTGCTGGGAGATAGTGCATGGACTCTGTATGTCTCGACCACAGCCTGCAGCTGCATGCTCAGGCCCCTGTGCTCATGCCCTGGTTCCTTCTCAACTTTATGGTGCATGCCTTCTTCATCCCCAAGAGACAGAGCACCTCCGGTGGGCCCTGCCAGCCTACCCTCCTCCCACACTCCAGCCCCAGAATTGGCCTGGCTTCATGGATATCAGACTGGCAGGGCTCAAGAGCAGTCCCCACAGGGCCCAGCTTGCCTCCCCCACTCCAGAACACCTGGGCTCAAGCCTGGCAGAAGCGGGTCATCTTCTGGGTTGCTGTCCTGCTCCCCACCCAACCCCTTGCCAACTGGATGAATGTTTCCTCTTTAACTCTTTGTATCTGTGGAATATGGATACAGAGGTCCCAAGCTGCCTTGCCACTGGGCTGAGTGGCAGGGCAGCTTGGGACCTCTAAAGCAGGGGTCTCTGAGGGCCCTCCTGGGGTGCTGACAGCAGAATCACAGTGCAGGAACCTCGACTCAAGGATTCTCTGGGGCACCTCTGGGTCCACCTTTGCCCTGTAGTTACTAGAAAACTTCAGTGATCCAGTAGAGGCAGACCCGCCAATGGCACAAGCACCTCAGGAATGCAGCCACAAGTCTAAGAACCAAGGTCAGATGAGGGCTAAGGGCATATTGGACAGGGAGGGAAGAAGGAAATTACAAATACAGCTGAGGCCACATGACTGTTGCAGAAATGAAGACTGTACAATTTATGTATTTTTTCTTGCTTAAATATAAATATACTTGTATATATTAATCCATTATTTTTCTCTCCCCCCTCCAATTTTCATCCTGTCAAGATATAAGGTACACAAATGGTGGTAACCCTGTATCTTGGCATTTAAGTCGTGGACATCAAAGGGGCACGTGGCTCAGCTAGATGAGATCAAGTGCCACACGAGATGTTTGCACTTTGCAGGAGAGGTATAGCATGGCTTCAGGTGGCCAAAGTGTAGTTGTATCAGGTCACATCATGGTCTTTATTCAGAAGTTAATATGGTCACACTGTCTCAGAATGCCAACTGGATAAAACACAGCTATGATGGATTGCATGCCACAAAATCTGGGAACAGTGTTTCCCAGGATCTCTTTCTTGTCCAGTTCAGGAAGATGTTTCCAGTGAGTGGTGTGCCTGTGACACTGGGAAGCAGAGTGGATGTGGCTCTGGTGTGGTGGGGTCAGGAGTGGTGGCCTGGGCTGACATGGCAGCTTCCACAGATTCCAACATGAGCTTGCATTTGATGGTTTACTTTTGGGAGCCAGATCCTGTAGTTTCTCAGATTTCTCTGCTTTTCCTAAATGGAAATTTACATATCACCTGAGTATAATAAACACCTCTGCAGGATGCTGAAGGGACAGGAAAAGTTCAGCATGGGTGGAGATCTCATCTATGGGCAGGGGCTTGATAAAGTGGCTGAGTCTAGGACCTCACCCGAAAGCTACTAAGTGAGCTAATATTTCTTAGTTCCAAGAAAGCTGTCATGTTAACAAGCCATGGCCCTCCAGGCAAATGGGAAACTAAGGAAGCCAAGTTGGGAGGAGTGTGAGCCTGGAAGATTCACACCTTACCTTCTGAAAGTTCTCAGCTACTGAATCTAAGAGAAATTCAGCAAGTGAACAGTTCTGATGGTTCTGCTGATTCTTTGAAAATCAACATTGTGCAGTTCCAAAGAGCCTACATAATCTAAAGCAACATTTGTCCAAAGTGGTACACAGAGCCCTGGAGGTCACTGAGATGATTTTGAGTGGTACAAGGGAAAAAAAACCCCCAAAAACCTCTTTACTTTAATAGCTATAGCATATAGAACCTATCACAATTTGGGGGTAGTGTTTCTTATGGTTAGATTAAATCAGGCAGTAAGTTATGAAAAAGGACCAATTTAGATAAAAATATAAATGATAGCAGATGACCATAAGAAGATATCCTTTTATACCTCTGATAAGATACTTGCAGAAGCACTTAATGGCATTCTTGCCAAAAGTCCTCATTCTGATTGTGAGAAAACACCAGACAGATTTAAATTGAAGGTCACAAAGATCCAAACTCAGGAACAAAGCCTAGTGCAACATGAGCACAGAGCAGGCACTTCATTCACCTGACAACAACTACTGTATGTACTAGGGCCCAGCAGTGGGGACAGGCACACATCCTTGTCCTCCTCTTGAGGATGCCCTGCTAACAGCAGACCAGTGAACCTGTGATGCAGCCAGTGGACTGAGAGCTAGAAAGAAACAAAGATCAAGGTGAAGGTGCCACCCATGTAATTCTAAATTTTCTTGGGGCCACTTTGAAAATAGTACAGAGAATAAGATAAAATTAATGCTAATAGTATATTTAATCCAACAGATCCAAATATCATCATGGCAACATATAATCAACACAAAAAATTATTAATGAGCTATTTTGTAATACTAGGTCTGGAATCCAGTGTGTATTTGATCCTCACAGCATCTCTCTCTCTCTCTCTCTTTTTATTGGCTATTCCCTTTTTAAATATATTTAATTTAATCTGTATTGTATTTTTTCCATTACCATTTAGTTCCCCTACACCCCTCCCCCCACACTGTTGTCCATGTCCATGAGTCCTTTTTCCTTTTTGCTGAATCCCTCCAGCCCCTAATCTCCCTCCCCACTAGATGCCATCTGCTCTCCATCTATGAGTCTTTGTTTTGCTTGTTAGTTCAGTTACTTCATGAGATTCCACATATAAGTGAAATCATATGGTATTTGTCTTTCTCTGACTGACTTATTTCACTCAGCGTAATATTCTCCAGGTCCATCCATATGTTGCAAAAGGTAAAAGTTTCTTCATTTTTACCACCAAATAGTATTCTGTTGTGTAAATGTCCCATAGTTGTTTTTTCCACTCATCTACTGATGAACACTTGGGCTCCTTCCATATATTGGTGATTGTAAATAATGCTGCAATGAACATAGGGGTGCTTATGTTCTTTTGAATTAGTGTTTTGGGTTCCTTCAGATATATTCCCAGAGGTGGGATTGCTGGTTAAAAAGACAGATCCATTTTTAATTTTTTGAGATATCTCCATACTGCTTTCCACAGTGGCTGCACCAGTCTGCATTCCCACCAACAGTGCAAAAGGATCCCCCTTTCTCCACATCATCACCAGTGCTTGTTTTTTGTTGATTTATTGATGATGGCCATTCTGGCAGTTGTAAAATAGTATCTCATTGTGGTTTTAATTTGCATTTCTCTGATGATTAGTGACATTGAGCATCTTTTCATATGTCTGTTGGCCATCTATATGTCCCCTTTGAGAAGTGTCTATTTAGGTCCTTTTCCCATTTTTTAATTGGGTTGTTTGTTTTTTTGGTGTTGAGTTTTGTAACTACTTTAAAAATTTTGGATATTAACCCCTTATCAGATGTATCAGAGAATATGTTCTCTCATTCTGTGGGTTGTCTTTTTATTTTGTTGATGATTTACTTTGCTGAGCAAAAATTGTTTAGATTGATGTAGTCCCATTTGTTTATTTTTTCTTTTGTTTCCCTTGCCTGGGGAGATATACCTGATAAAAAATTTCTGTAAGTAATGTTTGAGATTTTGCTGCCTATGTTTTCTTCTAAGATTTTTATGGTTTCTGGTCTAATAGTTAAGTCTTTGATCCATTTTGAATTTATTCTTGTGTGTGGTATAAGAAGGTGGTCTAGTTTTATTTTTCTGCATGCACTCATTCAATTTTCCCAACATCATTTATTGAATACACTATCTTTAGCGCATTGTATGTACTTGCTTCCTCTGTCGAATATTGATTATAAAGGTGTTAGTTTATTTCTGGGGTCTCTGCTGTGTTCCATTGATCTACATGTCTGTTTTTATGCCAGTACCAAGCTGTTTTGATTACTATGGCCCTGTAGTATATTTGGATATTAGGTAGCATGATTTCTCCAATTTTGTTCTCTCTCACGATTGCTGTTGCTATGAGGTTCCATATAAATTTTTCAAATATTTGTTCTAGTTCTATGAAATATGTCATTGGAACCTTGATAGGAATTGTGTTTAATCTACAGATTCCTTTGGGTAGTATGGACATTTAATGATGTTAATTTTTCCTATCCATGAACACGGTATGTGCTTCCACTTATTTGCATATTCTTTTATTTCTTTTTTCAGTGTCCTATAATTTTCTGAGTATAGGTCTTTTACATCTTTGGTTAGGTTTATCCCTAGGTATTTTATTCTTTTTGAAGCAATCTCACAGCACATATCCATTCTGACTCGCCACCTTTCAAGTGCTCAGGAGCCACATGTGGCTGGTGCTGCTGTATTAGACAGAGCAAGTCTACACAGTGCTGGTCATAGAAAGGTGGTCAGGGAAGGCCTCTCAGAGGAGGTGATTTCTGAGCAGGGACCTGGAGGCAAGAAAGTAAGCCAAGCAGTTAAATAGGGGAGAAGCATCTCAGGCTGCAGGATTAGCAAGTGCAAAGATCCCCAGGCGGGCAGGTGTCTAAAGCTGGAGCAGAGTAGACAAAAGATGAGGCCAGAGAAGCACTGGCTCATTTGGTGCTGTGGCCACTGCACCGAATGAGCCGGCTGAGGAGTTTGGCCAGGAACTGAGCTTGTGGAAAGGGAGGAAGGGCTGGGCGGAGAGAACAATGTGGGGGAAAGCACGGGGTTCAGAAAGACCAGGTTGGGCAAGGAGTGGCTAGCAGAGGGTGATGGAGGGTGAGGATAACAAAGGGGTCAGAAGACCCAGGACGCTGTATTGCTCCTGTGGGCACTGGGGTGCCACTAATGGTGTTAAGAGAATGCTATGGTTAGAAGGAACAATGGGGCATCTCCCTGATTCCTCTTCCCTTCTCCTTTATGATAGTGATCTGTTCTTCTTTGTAGTATAACAATCCTCAGTATTCTCTGAAAGGCAGCATGACTCAGTGGTTGAAAGTTGTGGCTTTGGGACCTGTCAGTCTGTCACTCTTTCCCTGTGTGTTGTATCCTCAGGCTAGACCCCATCTCTCTGTGCTTCAGTTTCTCACCCCAAAACTGAGAATGGCCATCAAATACCAAATTCCTGGGATGGTGTGGTAAGAGGGCATTAGATGAGTTAAAACATGAATTAAAAGCATTTAATGCTTAAAAGCATTAGATGAGTTAAAAACATTTAAAACAGGGGCTGGAACATGGTAGGTACTCAATAAATAAATCTCCCATGGTACTTTGAGAGTTACTCAAGGGCAAAGGCCTGCTCAAAATCTGTCAGTAGGTAGACACTAACAACAGCTGTCCTGAGGCCCTGAGGAGATGGCATCCCCAAGCACATTCTCCTCTGATCCCCTGTGCCTTGCATAGGATGGGTCTATGGCTGCTGTGAACCATGGCCTGGGAACCCCCCTGATTCAGTGATTACTCTCTTTCATTTAAACTCCTCAGCACCCCTGTGGAGGGGGAGCATTCTTATCTCCATTTTACAGAAGAAGAAACTGAGTTTCAGAGAGGTGAGGGGCCTGTTCTAGACCAATTCCACCCATCCCTCCCACCCTCCCATTTTATCAATGGGCCCCCTTTACAGGTCTCACACTTACTAGGCACTTGTAATACATCTTTCAAGGCAGAAAGGACCCAGCTGGAGAGGAAAGGGGCATGTGTGGGAAGTGGAGTAAAGAGAACCACTTTGGTCTCCCAGAATTCACTCAGGTTCCAGAGCTCCGGGTGATGGAGCTGGTTGGGAGGGCACCCCTGGTCTTTCATCTGGATACTGAGGCCCCTCCCCCACTCCTTGGTGGGGGGTCCACAGTCACTCACCTGGTGCCATAAATGAGCTGGTTCTGAGGCCCACCTGTTGCCTGGCAGGTATGCCAGAACTTGAGAGGGGGAGGCATCCTCAAGAAGGAAGCATCACCCACTACAGCTGAACCACGCCAAACTTTGAAAGCCCCATAAAAGCTCACAGACCTTCCCTCTGCCAAACCTCATCTTCATGCCCACCTGTCAGCCAGCCAGCCACCATGCTCCCACCCAGCCTAGCTGAGGATCCATTAACCAGAGACTAGACCTCTCTGAGCCTCAGTTTCCATTTCCGGAAAGGGCAGGGGGAACATTCTAGGCCATCTCAAGATGATTCCAGTCTGGGGGTGTGATGCCAAGGATCCACTACGTTGCCCACCCCTGGCCTTGCCCGGCTGGGAATGGCCCTTCCAACTGTAGGGAGGAAGCTGGCATCCTTGCAGCTGTCAGCTGTTTCTGTGGTTCTGAGCTGGAGTTTGCCCTGTAGCAGGCAGGCTGGGTGGTCCCTGGGGAGGTACCTGGGAAACCAAGCCCAGACAACAGGCCTAGCCTTTATGTGGGGGGTATGTGGGCTCTGTCTGTTCTATCTTAAAAAAGTCAGAAGAGGCTGGGAACTCTGTTTATTGAACACCTGTTGTATGCCATTTCCCAAGGGAAGCATTACTATCCTTATTTTGCTGAAATATGGAGGTTTAGAGAGGGTAGGTCCAAGCCAGAGGTCACCTAGCTCAGGATCCTAAGTCACATCTGAATTCCTGGATCCCAGCATCAACCTGGAAGCAGTGTTTTTCCAGCTGGGGACCTGCCCAGAGAGGACTCCCACACACCTTTCCTCACACGGGGCACAGAAGCACCTGGGTTTCAGAAGTTGGATTTTCTAGAGAAACGACTATGGAGTACAATGGGGATAGACCCTGCCCTAGCAAAGAGGAGAAGTAGGCCTCAAGGTAATAATCTTGCCCATAAGAGATAAGTTCATGTATTCCCTCCCTCTCTCTCTTTTTTTTTAATTTTCAAATGATTTGTGGAACATTAATTTTGCCCAACTTATCAAGGACTGTCACCTGTTTCACTCTCCAGAGTCCCACTTCAGCCCCTGAGTCCTGAGTCCCAGGTGACAGAGAAGATAACTCAGCTGGCAGAGGCCTGGAGGAGAAACAATGGTGGGCCTGGCCCCCGGGAGGCTTCCTGCCCAATTTGATTTGGAGAGGGAAGTGGAGATTAAAGGAAGTGGAAAGTGGGAGGATGGGAAGCAGGAAGGTCTCCACCTGCAACCCCCTGCCCCCTCCCCCACACACAAGTAGCAAGGCCACCTGGTCTAGCTAGCCCTGAACACAGGAAAGACCAACCTTGCCTCTGCCTTCGGTATGGCAGCTGAGAAAATTAAAGCATTCATTCACTCGTTAATTCTACTCATTCACCTAACCAACAAAACTTGTTAGCCCCTGGTCTGAGCCCTCCAATCCTTGCATTAGGAACAAAGACCACAAATATAAATGAAACCTAGTCACTGGACTTGTGGAATGCCTAATGTGTGACAAGACAGACAATCAGATAATGGGAGTGAGTTGCAGGGCAGAAGAAAGAACAAAAGACACTGGAGCAAAGGCTTGGAGAAGTTTCACAGAAGAGGCAACACTTGATCTCTCACTGGGCTTTGAAGGGTGAGTAGGAGTTTACCAGAAAAGGGTGAGCACATAGGGCATTCAGGCAGAGAGAACAGCAAGTGCAAAGCGTAGAAATAGACAGGCTCTGGGTGTCTGGGGAATGGTGAGTAACTCTAAATGACTGCAGCAGAGGGTGATTGCTGAAGATGAGTGTGGTCGTCCACAGCAGGACACTCTACTCTCAGGGCCTCAAGCAGGGCTTCCCCAAACTCCACCCCATCCCTCCGTGGTACACAAAGAGATGATGGCACGAGTTGGCTGCTATGGGAACGAGTAGGCACTGCTTGAGGTCAGAGGCTAACAGCCTGGGAGCTCCAGACACTCAGCCCTCTCTAGCTGCCTGAGTTCTGAGGGAAGTCTCAGCACATCTATAACCAGTAAAGCACTCTACGAAGGAAATTTTATCTAAAAACATTAGTGTTTAGTGAACATGAAGTTCCAAGGGAAGGACCCTGAACTTATGCAGCAGTTCACTGAAGTCACTGAGGACACAGTTTTCTAATTTCCCACTCTGCCACTGTTTGCATGCCATGATATCTCCCCTTGTGGCCACAAGATGGCTACCACATCCCCTCATGAGAGCCTCTTGAGCAAAAGATAAGGGGAGTTATGGCAGAAGTGACTTTCTCTGTGTATGTCCCTTTCTAGGAAAACTATTCCCAGAAGCTCCTGGAAGTCATTCCCTTAAACACTTTTGGCCAGTGGGGTTACATGCCCATCCCTGGACCAATCCCAGGCAAAGGAGAGTAGTTCTGCCAAGTCCAGTCAGAATTCCTCATCAGAATTAGGCACAAAACTGCCACAGGAACAAAATCTGAATTCTTTTAAGCCAGGAAGGGCAAAGGTAAGCCATAAAATTTAAAATACATGCTTAAAACTCTTTCCCTAGTCTCTGTTCCCTGATACTGCTGTATTTGTCTTATCTGCTTTTAATTCCAACTGCTATCTTAGAGTTTTGTGTTTTCTTGATTGTCTGCCTCCCCACCATAATATCAGTTTCATGAGATCAGGAACTTCTGTTTGCGTTTTACTAATTACCTGGCCTCTAGAGAAAGATCTGGCACAAAGTAGCTGTTGAATGAAGAAAGAAATAAACTAGAAGGTGTGATCAGGAAGTAAATAGGTAGAGGCATTAACAATCAGCAGTCCAAGTCACCAAGAAACGGAACGTCCTGCAGGAGCCAGGAGCCAGGGAGAGTTTTAGCAGGGCTATGTAAGGTTAAACGTAAATTTGGGGAAGATTTCCTCTTGGCAGAAGGGATACATTGGAGCAGCATTGCTGGAGGCCAGGAGATCAGGGAGGTGTTGGTGCAGTGGTGCGGCCAGAGCAGATAGGAACTAAACTAGGCTAGTGACAAACAAAATGCTTTTCTAATTATTTTCCATGTCCCAGCTTTTCAGATGTTGACCTCTAACCCTTCTTCTACCCAGGATGCTCTTTTCTCCTCAGAACTTCATGTCAAAACCCCTCCTGCCCTTAGGGCTGTGCTCAGGTACTGCCTCCTCCAAGAAGCCCTCTCTGCTCTCTTCAGACAGCACAGCATTTGTGCTGAGCCTTGATTCTAAGCCCCAGTCCGTGACTCCTTTCACACCCTTACAGGGTTTTCAGTGCACACAGCAGGTGCAGAAACAATGTTTGTGTGAAAGATTTAAAGACCAACAGGAGTTCAGGCTTCTGGATGCCACAGGCTTTATGAAGGCAAAGGAGCTCACATACAATGCAAGGCCAACTCACAAGCTTCTGGAATCACGCAGGCCTAGGGGGGACTGCAGTGAGATTAAGGGTGGGTGTTGAGGCCTGACTGAAGACCATAGGGTAGTGAGGAGAGACCTCCTGCCCATTGAGGACCTGCCATGTGTCGCCACACCATCTTACCTCATATCAAAAAGCCCCATTTAATGGAGTGGAAAACTGAGGCTCAGGAAGTGGTTTTTCATTGCCATAGAGAGTCAATCCTGGTCCCCACAGCTGCCAGACTCTTTTCTAAACCAGGGCTTCTCAAAGGAAGGTTTTTCCCCCCTTTTTAAAAATATATTTTATTCATTATGCTATTACAGTTGTCCCATTTCCCCCCCTTTATTCCCCTCCTCCCTGCACAACCCCTTCCACCTGCATTCCTTCCCACCCCTTAGTTCATGTCATGTCCATGGGTTGCACATATAAGTTCTTTGGCTTCTCCATTTCCTATACTGTTCCTAACCTCCCCCTGTCTATTTTCTACCTATCACTTATGCTATTTATTCCCTGTACCTTTTCCCCTGTCCCTTCTCTCCTTTTCCCTGCTGATAACCCTCCATGTGATCTCCATTTCTGTGATTCTGTTCCTGTTCTAGTTGTTTCCTTAGTTCATTTGTGTTTTTGTTTTAGGTTCTGTTGTTGATAGTTGTGAGTTTGTTGTCATTTTACTGTTTGTATATTTGATCTTCTTCTTTTTCTTAGATAAGTCCCTTTAACATTTCATGTAATAAGGGCTTGGTGATGATGAACTCCTTGAACTTGACCTTATCTGGGAAGCACTTGATCTGCCCTTCCATTCTAAATAATTGCTTTCCTGGACAGAGTTATCTTGGATATAGGTCCTTGCCTTTCATGACTTGTAATACTTCTTTGCAGCCCCTTCTTGACTGTAAGTTTTCTTTTGAGAAATCAGCTGACAGTCTTATGGGAACTCCTTTGTAGGTAACTGTCTCCTTTTCTCTTACTGCTTTTAAGATTTCTCTCCTTCTCTTACATCTTGGCTAGTGTAATTGTGACGTGCCTTGGTGTGTGCTTCCTTGGGTCCAACTTTTGGGACTCTCTGAGCTTCCTGGACTTCCTGGAAGTCTATTTCCTTTGCCAGACTGGGGAAGTTCTCCTTCATTATTTGTTCAAATAAGTTTTCAATTTCTTGCTCTTCCTCTTCTCCTTCTGGTACCCCTATGATTTGGATATTGGAACATTTAAGGTTGTCCCAGAGGTTCCTAAGCCTTTCCTCATTTTTTTTTTTTTGAATTTTTGTTTCTTCATTCTGTTCTGGTTGAATGTTTACTTCTTCCTTCTGGTCCACACTGTTGATTTGAGTCCCGGTTTCCTTTCCATCACTGTTGTTTCCCTGTACATTTTCTTTTATTTCACTTTCATAGCCTTCACTTTTTCCTCTATTTTGCGACCATACTCAACCTATTTTGTGAGCATCCTGATTACCAGTGTTTGGAACTGTGCATCTAGGTGCAGATGGCTAGGTTGGCTATTTGTTCATTGCCTAGTTGTATTTTTTCTGGAGCTATGATCTGTTCTTTCATTTGGACCCCTCCCCACTTTTTTTGTCTTGGCGGGCCTGTTACATAGTAAGGGGCAGAGCCTTAGGTATTCTCCAGGGTGAGGCAACCCACTTGGCTGCAGTTGTGGTGCTGTATGTGGGTGAGGGGTCTGAGAGTTAACTATGCTGCTTGCTCAGCTCTTGGCCAGCTTTCAGTTACTTCTGCCCACTACCCACAAGCAAATTGGGCCTTTCTGGTGCCGATTCCTGAATGGGTGGTTTTGTGCATGTTCTAGGACCCCGTGGGTCCCTCCAGTGAACTCTCCTGTGAGGCTGGAAGTCTCTTCCACCACCTCAAGCCCCACAGATTTTTTCAGTCAGTGGTTTTGAGGCTTTATTACTCTGTGCTGGTACCCTGGGTTGTGAGGTCTGTCTTTTTCTCCAGTTGTTCCTCCTGGTTTATCCACAAGCGAATGTGGGATCACCCGCTCCACCAGCCCTGCCTTGTTGTGTGCCCTGTCTGCCCTGGCTGCTCATCTCTGCCCCTCGTAATGAATGTTTCTTCTTTACCTCTGGTTGTCAGACTTCCATAGAGTTCGATTTTCTGTCAGTTCTGGTTCTCAAAGGGAGTTTTATCACCACAGAGACATGTGGACTTTTACAGTGTGTTTATGTTCATCGCCATAGTTGGGGGTGGAGTGAGTCTCCTTTGACAGACAAGATTCTGGAAGCTGGGACACCTCAATGGCACACTGTCCCACCCAGGCAGAATGTCGGCAGCCCTCTTTGTCATTACCAGAGCCTAGAATCTCACTCTACTTTGCACTTAAACACAAAGTCGTTTTATTATTTTTTGCAAGGTTGTTTAACACACATGAACTTGCCAGGGATGGAACTACTGTGTAGCTCAAGGGAAGGCAATGCTTTTTATCTCCCAGGACTTTCCTAAAAGCTTTTCTCCCTTTCAGAATGTCCCCAGCAGCCCCCAGTCCCCATAGAGCAGAACCGTGTCCCTCTGCACTTGCAGCAGTTAGACCCGGGGTTCGTCCACTGCCTGGGTGCAAACACACGGTTTACTCTCACGCACTCATTATAAACAGGCACAATCATTTGACAACTTTATCATCTCTTCTAGTGTAGTTCAGCCCAAGAGGGCAAATTATGTCACCAGTACTGATTTCTCTCACATTATCTATGGGATCTACCCCCTCTGCACTGGCTCTATTCTTGGGAAGGCTCTCCTATTTGGGTGAAGGAGGGCTAGAGAGTCACGCTCCACTTTTCCAGCTTTAGGTCCCTGGGGCCAAGAGAGATCAAAGACCTAGAATTGAGTCTTGTTATTTCTGATTACCCAAACCTCAATCATGTGACCATTCTGGAATGAACCACTGGGTAGGCAGGTGATGCACAAATTGTGATAGGCCAGGGTCATGGACTAAGGTGGAGCCCACCAGGACCATGGGAGAGGGTGAATTCACAAATGGAATGGGGCTCTTACCAAAGAAGGAGTGCTGTAGAAACAAGCAAATGTGTCCACTCTATAGACACAAATTCATTCAACTCACAAACATGTTTCCCATTATGGAGAAGGTCTAGATGATGATAATGATGATGGTGATGATGATGACGATAACTCAAACTTGACATTTATTAACATTTACCATGTGCTGGGGACTCTTCTAAGCATTAACACATTCCTTATGTCATTTACTCCTCTCTACCACAGTTGGGGGTAGGTACTATTGATAACATCTTTATTTTACAAATGGAAAAACTGAGACATAGGTGTTGTAAATAACTTTCCCAGTATTCCAAAGCTATATAAGTAGCTCAAGGTCAACACTCTCTCCACCAGATCCTATGGCCACCCTAAGGAGATGGTATCTTCACTGAAGCTTATTATGGAGTCAGACACAAATAACTGACACACAGTGGCAGAAGAGAAACCACTAACACAGTGGCAATGGGTTTGGAGAATGGAGGGGAGTTCAGAGAAGGAGAGTCTTCCAAAAGGAGGTGATAGGAGCCTCAGTTTCCTCATCCATAGACTATTAGACAAATTTCCTCAGTGCCAAATGTGGAGCAGGGTCTGGTTTCCAATTTCCCTGCTTCTGATCATAAACCTCAAGTGTCAGGGAGCTCCGTGCTGCCTGAGGCAACCATCCTAACAAAAGGCAGGGCAGGGCAGGACAACATTGGGGCTGAGCCCTCAGGTCTGAATCTTGACTCCTCTGTAAGTTAGCTGTTGGGGATTGAACAAGTTCTCTTAGTTGCATCATTCACAACCAATTGTTTCCTGTGGCATGAAACTGCGATCTTTTTAGGGTATACTTCTGGCAAGGGGGGCACTTTGCCCCTAAACTACCTGACCCCTGCCTTCTTTGATTTGAGTTCTTACATCTGCTTTTTTGTGTCTTCCTGAATCCTTCTACATCATCACTGTCACCAGCTACAGTTTGTCTTGCTCAATTCATCTACTCCCTGGAAAAACACTTCCCTGTGCCAAGCCCTAGGGGTACAGAGAGGGATGAGCCAGCGCCCCTGCCCTCAGGGAGCTCTCTGAGAAGGATACTGTACCTGTCACGAGGTGGCAGCCGGCCTGCAGCTCTCACTGCCTAGGCTTGTGTGAGCTAGGCCAAGGCTGTTCGTTTGTCATCACTCTGTTGAGGCTTGTGCATTGTTGGAATTACACATGTTGCTTTTAATTGCCACTTAAAATGTCTTCAACAAGATTACATTATGATTTGGCATTCAAGTGAGAAGTTGTATATGCAAAAAGAGGGAACGGAGTATAAAGATGACCTTTGTACAAAGCAAATGTTTGTCATAGGAGAAATAACCATATTTTCTTGCAAAGCAGTCACTGAATGTTTTACCATTTCCAGAAAGAGAAGCCTTGTGCACAGAGATGGAGCTGTCACTTTCTGTTACAGATACAGGAAGGTGGTTGGCCATCACATGCCACATGAGAAAACACCAGCATCAAAACTCCCAGAATGTGTGCCAGAAATTTGGAAGAGGGCCCCAGAGATAACAGTGGAGCACTCTTGTTAGAAGTGCTGCAACCTCAGTAGTCTTAATGACACAGAGGACAATATTATTTAGAAAACCACAGATATCTCCAACCAAGACAAACATTATTCAAAACAGACTCTGAAAGTGAACAACTTTTAGGACTAATTTAAGCAACTTATTTTTCTTATGTTTTTATGCACAAGAGTAAAAAATGATAAACTCTGGTCTAAAGAGGTCTTTCAATGACAATGAAATAAGAATTCCAAGAGATAAGAAAGCATAAACTGTCATTCCCTGGCTGGTGTGGCTCAGTGGATTGAGGGCTGTCCTGCAGACCAAGGGGTCTCCAGTTCAATTCCCAGTCAGGGTACATGCCTGGGTTGTGGGCTGGGTCTCCAGTGGGGTGTGCATGAGAGGCAACCACACATCGATGTTTCTCTCCCTTTCTTTCTCCCTCCCTTCCCATCTCTTTAAGAATAAATAAATGAAATCTTTTTTTAAAAAGCTTAACTGGCAGCATTTTTCTTTTTCAAGTGCACATAAAATAAAGGTTTATCTTACAACCAGTGACATTTTCAATTCAGTGGAATATACCAGATTTTGAAGTCAGTTTTCTATCCAGGCAAATGTGGCCTGACATTTCCAATGAAACTGTATCATGAAGAGGGATGGACAAGAAAGAACTTGGGGAAGTTCTGCCTCAAAGAACTGCACTTGGTTCAATGTGGCAGAGAAGAGGCCAGGAGCAGTGCAACCAGGGCAGGAAAGGTGCGTTGGGAGCAGCACTGTACTGAAATATTACTGGAGATATCCAAACAGTGGCTGGTTGACACTGATAAAGATGAAGAAGAAGACTTCATCTTTATCTATGTGGCATGAGTCACATAGAACCACATAGAGTCATACAGTATGTGCCCGTATGTACAGGCTATGAGACAGGTTTGGGATTCAATTGCCCAAGTTCAGTTCTGACTCAGTTCCCAATTACTATGGCTGAGAACTCAGGCAAGGACATAACCTCTCTGAGCCTCAGCCTCTGGGTCTATAAAGTGAGGATCATAATGTACCTAGCTCACAGGGTTGTTGTGAGGATTAAATGGCTTACTGCATTTTTAAATACTAGTGATCCCTAACCTGTAGTGAACTTTCAGTGAATGTAAGCTGGTTTTATTCCAGAAGTATCCCTGTGAAAATTGGTAATTTATCCTTCTAATAAATATTGTCAGTCTCAACCATATGCCAAGCCCAGCACAGGGCTCTAAAGGTAGAGAAGAATTCCACCCCTGACCTTAAGCTCACATGTATAACATCTTGACCAAAGTCACAGAAGCCCCTTTGAGAGAGACTAAGCAAAAAAGAAAAAGAAAAAACTTCAAAAATTTAATTTAAAGTGACTTTTTGAAAAGATCCAAAGTAAAAATATAAATAAAAAGATCCAAGACCTGATTTGGAGGGAACCTGAGCAGATTCTCTCTACTCTGTCCAGGGATGCACTGTTCTCGGCTGGGAAGGCACAGATGACATAGCAGTTGAGAATTGAAGACCACACCTGAAAGCTGAGGTCTTGGGATCTGCCTTTGCTCTGCTGGTGACTGATCCTGTTCTTCCACTTCTTGGAGGACAGTGCTTAGAATAGTGCTGTGCCCAGAGTAAGTGCCCCATAAATGGTAATTCTGGAATGCAACACGGATGGCGTGTCCTGGAGCTATTCAAGGCAGTGCTCTACCCACTTCTCCCAGGAGCTGATTCCAGATGCAAGTGTTCTGGGTCTTGGCTTGAGGAGTGAAGGATGATGTCTCCTCACTCAGAATCACCCATGGCTGTGGTCTATAGCCCCTGAAATCTCTGCACCTGAAGATAAGGATCTTCAACAGCTTTGAGGAGGAGTCTTTTATTGGTTGAGTACAAAAAGAAAATGAATCCCCCACTGCATGGCACCATGAAACTTCCCATCTAACATCATTAACTGCCCTGCCCCCTGAAACTTTAACTGGGAGAGGCTTAGGGCCACTAATGTTTCACTTCTTCCTGTCCAGCACTCTGTGGGCTCCATCTCCACCCATGGTGAAGATAAGACCCTGCACCTATTGAATTATATCCAAGCCCGTGATCAGTAAAAGAAGCAATAAAGATAAAGTTTTCAATGGCATGGCCCATGCTACTGCACAGCTTGCATGTTTAAAGTTCAGTGATACTATCAGCGAACAAATGACATATTTCTTACATTGATATCAGCTTTGGCTCTTTCCTTTCTTTCAGTCTCAAACGTCCAGAATTGGACTAATTTTAATATTTGATTAATAGGACCTCATAGAACCTATAGAAAAGTTACTAAACACAATTGGAAATAAATTGAAAGGCAATTGTATTTTATATACCAACAAAAAACATTTCAAAGCGTTATTTTTCAAAGACAAATTTGTAAACTCAAGAAAAATTAAAACTACCAAGGGATAAACTCAAGAATACACGTGCAAGACTTGTACACAAGAAATTAAAATGGAACCTAAAAGCATTAAGATGACCTAAAGAACCAGAGAGGTATTTGATAAGAAAATTTAAATATTACAAAGATGTCAATTCAACTCCAAATTGTCTATAGATTCAGTCCAATTCCAATCAAAATTTCAACAGGTTTCTTTGGGGACCCTGACAAGATGATTATAAATTTTATATAGTCCACAACATAAAACCCATTAATACTAATAAATGAGTTTAGCAAGATTAATGGAAACAAAAATCAATATACAAAATTAAGTTGTGCTCCTACACACTGGCAATAAACAATCCAAAGAGGAAGTAAAGAAAACAATTCAATTCGAAATATCATCAAGCGGAGGAAAGATGCCGGCAAGATAGGTGGGAGCAGAGTCCACTTCCCCCCGCACATGGGTGAAACACCTAGCTGATCTACTGAGGAACAAAGTGAACAGCCAATAGCACCCCAGCATTTAGGAAGATAGGAGACCAAAAAGTATTGAGGACACTGAAAAAACAGAAGGTAAGGGGATTGCTTCAGAACAAAAAGGTCCCTGGGACCAGCGCAGGGACCAGGGCAACTGCAGCCCCAGGCCAATGCGCGCCACCGGGCCTGCCTCAGGACTCCTGGGAGAGAGCCGGGTTAACAGCTCCCTCCCCTGCAAAACAGGCTTGAGTAGCACTGAGAGAGACCTGGTTGCTTGAAGGCCCAAGGAGGGGAATAAGGACAAAGTGTGGTAAACACACGGAGACTGTGGGCGCTGGCTGGGGAGACTTGAGAGTTGGGCCATGTGGAGCCCTGACCTGGACAGTCCCGGTCTAGCCAGAGAGGGGGCCTGTGTAAGAGGACAGGCCCTTCCTTGTATGGAGAGGCAGGACTGAGCAGGAGGATTTTCTCAAAAAGAAAAAGACCCTCAGGGGCGCTTTGGGGAACTCTCCTGCAGCAGCAGCTCCAGTCTCCTCTCCACCCGGATGCCTAGCACTCCCGCAGGGCTGTGGGGGATATCAAGCCCAAATCCTAAGGGCGGGGGTGGGGGGAGTGCACAACTGAGACCACAGGCACCGACCCAGGAGAGTGTAGCTCAAGAGTGATGTGAGACCAAAGGCACCAGGGAGAGTGCAAATCAAGAAAGGCCCGGAGCATGCACACCCATAGCCCGGAGGATGGTGAATGCCTGAACCTGTGGGTCCAGGGGCTGCTGGAGAGCTGTGCTGGAGGCTGCCGGAGGCTGCCCGAGTGCTGGTTAGGGTGGAGAAGAGCTGGGCTAGGCTGCCTGAGTTGGCTACAGCCAAAAAAGACCAGCAAAACTGGCTTGGCCAGCAGGCTTGTTTTTGTTTGTTTGTTTGTTTAAGTAATTCTTTATTATTTTTTCTTTCTTTTAACACCTTCTTCCTCTATTTCCTTCTTGCTTGTTCTACTCCTTCTTTCTCTGCCTTTATATCTCTTCTTCCTTCTGTCTTTTTTTTTTTTTTAAATACCCACAAGTGAGAACATAAAACCTGGAACTCTGAAAAGACCAAAGTGGAACCTAAAGAGGTGGCATCCAACAGCTGAGACAGTGAAACAAATTTCACTTTGTTACTCCAGAGAACTTACAAGATATTGTATGTTTGTATTATTATTTCTTTTCATTACCCTTACATCACTCATTTTATTAATATTTTTGTATCTCTCTTCTTTCTGTTTAGTCTTCTTCGCTTGACTGGTTAATTTGCATTGTTTGACTGGTTTCCCCTTGTTCTCTCTTTCACAGTGTATTGTTAATTAACTGTCTTTCACTTCACTTGGGTTCCATTAGAACACTACTCTAGGACTCCCTATTCTAGCTACCCAGATCACATAGATTCTGTCATATGACTGTTGCTCCATTACTATTGTAAATAATAGCTGTCCCATACATCTATAAATACTACACAGAACTTCTCCCAAATCTCAGCCCACTTCACTGTTTCCTGAACTTTATTACCAGTGTGGTTAAATCTATTCTATCATGTATTACACCTATTTTCTACCCTTTACTCTCACTTTACCTCATAATCTGACCTCCCATAAGCTCACAGCTTTCTAGATCCAACTCACAATCCTTCCCTGCCTCAACAAGAGTCTTATCTTCTTTCCACTCTTTCTAAAAGTGGCTAGGTGGGTGAAATATCACGGTTAACACTATATATATATCCAAAGAATCTCCTATCTCTTTTCTAAGGGCTGGTACTTTAAATATCATATACTACACTCCTGCTCTCTTAAACCATTTTGCCTTCTCCCTACAACCTACCATAAAAAAGACTAGGTAGAAGCCGTGAACAACAGGATACCTCTTGGAAGAGGAAACCCACCAACAAAGGTAATACCAACACAGCTAAGAATAGGAGAAGGTGAAGGAGGGAGTGGAAGTCACACTAACTCAACCCAGGACCTATCTGGAAACACAACTAAACAGTGAAGAAATTACTAAGAACAAATGACTGAACAAGAGCAAGAAAAAAGCCTCAAAACCTTGTACACACAGAGGAACCAGCTCCAACACAATCTGCCCACACCTGCACAGCAGAAAACAAGAGGTGGGGGACAGACTGACCCTCAGATAACCACCTGGTGGGAAAGACCCACCAAAGAAAGTTCAACAAGAACCAAAAACCAAAGACATACACAGAGCCAACATAAACCAAAGCCCAAGATCAGTAAGACTGGGAGATCAAGGAGACTGTACCACTGAATCTCACAGGAGTTCTACCACAGACGTTCACACCATAAACCCAGGGGGACAGAACAGAGCAACTTAAGAAGCAGAGGCTAACAGGAAGAGTCTCACAAACAATGGGAAGAAAAAGAAACAAGCCCCAAATGAAAGAAAAGGAGGAAATCTCAGAAACAGTGCTAAATGCAAGAGAGGCAAGTCAACTATCAGATATTGAGTTCAAAGAATGGGTTATAAGGAAGGTTGTTGAGCTCACACAGATCACCAAAAACTACAGGGAAACTAAAATGAACTCACTACAAACTATATCAACGTGAAAAAGGAAATAGAAACTATCAACAAGGGCCAAGAGGAAACGAAGAATACAATTTCTGAATTGAAGAACACAGTAGAGGAATCAAAAGCAGCCTCGATGAAGCAGAGAATCGGATCCGTGAACTGGAGGACTAGGTTGAAAAAAACACCCAGAATGAGCAAGAAAAGGAAAAGAGGCTCAGAAAGAATGAAGAGGGGTTAAGGGAAATGCAGGACAAAATGAAACGAAATAATATCCGTATAATAGGGATGCTAGAAGGAGAAAAGGAAGAGCAAGGGATAGAAAACCTGTTTGAAAAAGTAATGATGGAAAATTTCCCTAATTAGATGAGAGAAAAACTCACACAAATCCAGGAATCACAGAGAGTCCCAAGCAAGACGAACTCAAAGAGGCCCACTGCAAGACACATCATAATTAAAATGGCAAATCTCCAAGACAAAGAGAGGATCTTAAAGGCAGCAAGGGAGAAACAGGAAGGAACATACAAGGGAGCCCCAATAAGGTTAGCAACCGACTTCTCAATGGAAATGCTCCAAGCCAGAAGAGAATGGCAAAAAATATTCTAAGTAATAAGAACCAGAGGCCTGTAACCAAGACTACTTTACCCAGCAAGACTTTCAATCAAGATAGAAGGCCCAGACAAAAGAAGTCTAAAAGAATACACCTCCACCAAACCATATCTGCAAGAGATGCTAAATGGACTGCTTTAAGGAAAGGAATGAAAAGAGAGAGAGAGGAACATAGGTACAAAAAATCGGCAATAAATAAGCACCTATCAATAATAACCTTAAATGTAAATGGATTAAGTGCTTTCTTCAAAAGACATAGAATGGCTAAATGGATAAGAAAGCATGACCCACACATATGCTGCCTACAAGAGACCCATCTCAGCACAGAAGTCCTACACAGACTGAAAGTGAGGGGCTGGAAACAAATTTCCAAGCAAACAGACAGGAAAAAAAAGCAGGAGTAGCAATACTCATATCAGACAAAGTAGACTTCCAAAGAAGGGCCATAAAGAGAGACCCAGAAGGTCACTTTATAATACTCAAAGGAAGAATCCACGAAGAAGATATAAACATTCTAAATATATATGCTCCCAACATAGGAGCACCCAAATACATTAAGAAAATCCTGGAGGACTTGAAGAAAGATATTGACAGCAACATAATTATAGTAGGAGATTTTAACACCCACTGTCAAAGATAAACAGGTCTTCCAAACAAAATATCAACAAATATATTGTGGCACTGAACAATGCCCTAGATGAGATGGACTTAAATGATATATATAGAGAGCCTTTCATCCCAAAGAAGCAAAATACACGTTCTTTTCAAATGCGCATGGAGCATTTTCAAAGATAGACCACATGAGAGGACACAAAACAAGCCTCAACAAGTTCAAGAAAATTGAAATCCTATCCAGCATTTTCTCTGACCACAAGGGACTGAAACTAGAAACAAATCTCAAGATAAAAACCCCAAACCCCTCAAAAACATGGAGATCGAATAGCATGCTATTAAACAATGAATGAGTGAAGAATGAGATTAGGGAAGAAATCAAAACGTTTCTGGAAACAAATGAAAATGAACTCACAACAATCCAAAACCTATGGGACACAGCAAAGGCAGTCCTGAGAGGGAAGTTCATAGCAATACAGGCCTACCTAAAAAGAATAGAAACATTTCAAATAAACAGCCTAACCCTACACCTACAAGAACTTGAGGAACCACAACAAAGACAACCCAGAGCAAGTAGAAGGAAGGGAAGTAACCAAGATCAGAGCAGAATTAAATGACATAGAGACTAAAAGCACAATTGTAAGGATCAATGAATCCAGGAGCTGGTTCTTTGAAAACATAAACAAAATCGACAAGCCTTTAAGTAGGCTCATCAAGAAAAAAAGAGCGAGGATCCAAATAAACACAATTAGAAATGAAAGAGGAGAGATTACAATTGATACCATAGAAATACAAAGGATTGTAAGAAATTACTACAAAGAACTGTATGCCAAGCAATTTGAAAACCTAGGTGAAATGGACACATTTCTAGAAAAATATAACCTTCCAAAACTCAATGAAGAAAAAGCAGAAAGCCTGAACAGACCAATAACAGCTAATGAAAATGGAACAGTAATCAAAAAGCTTCTGACACACAAAAGCCCTGGACCAGACAGTTACACAGGAGAATTCTACAGAGCTTTTAAGGGGGAGCTAACCCCTATCCTTCACAGACTATTCCAAAAAATCCAAAATGATGGAAGACTCCCAAACTCTTTTTATGAAGCCAGCATCATCCTAATCCCAAAACCAGATAAAGACACAAAGAAGAAAAAAAACTTCAGGCCAATATCGCTGATGAACATAGACGCTAAAATTCTCAACAAAATATTAGCAAATCGCATCCAGCAATACATTAAAAAGATCATCCACCATGACCAAGTGGGATTCATCCCAGGGATGCAAGGATGGTACAATATTCGCAAATCAATAAATGTAATACATCACATCAACAACAGCAAAGACAAAAAATCACATGATCATTTCAATAGATGCGGAAAAAGCGTTCGATAAGATACAGCACCCATTTCTGATAAAAACACTCAGCAAAGTGGGAATAAAGGGAGCAGTCCTCAACATAATAAAGGCCATATATGAGAGACCTACAGCCAACATCATACTCAATGGACAAAAACTTAGAGCTTTCCCACTAAGACCAGGAACAAGACAAGGATGCCCTCTCTCACCACTCCTATTCAACATAGTATTGGAAGTCCTAGCCACAACAATCAGACAAGAAAAAGACATAAAAGGCATCCAAATTGGAAAGGAGGAAATGAAACTGTCACTGTTTGCAGACGACATGATAGTGTACATGGAAAACCCTATAGACTCCACCAAAAAACTACTCGACCTAATAAATGAATTTGGCAAAACAGCTGGATACAGAGTCAATACCCAGAAATCAAAAGCATTCCTGTACACCAGCAACGAAACTGCAGAAACAGAAATCAGGAAAAAAATCCCATTTGATATAGCAACAAGGAAAATAAAGTACCTAGGAATAAACCTAACCAAGGAGGTAAAAGACCTGTACTCAGAAAACTACACAACACCGAAGAAAGAAATTATGGAAGACACAAACAAATGGAAGCATATACCGTGTTCATGGATTGGAAGAATTACCATCATCAAAATGGCCATACTACCCAAAGCAATTTATAGATTCAGTGCAATCCCTATTAGAGTACCCATGACATATTTCACAGATATAGAACAAACACTTCAGAAATTCATATGGAACCATAAATGACCCGGAATAGCTGCAGCAATTTTGAGAAAGAAGAACAAAGCAGGAGGGATCACAATACCTGATATCAAACTGTATTACAAGGCCACGGTAATCAAAACAGCCTGGTACTGGCATAAAAACAGGCACATAGACCAATGGAACAGAACAGAGAGCCCAGAAATAAACTCAAGTCTTTACGGTCAATTAACATTTGACAAAGGAGGCAGGAGCATAAAATGGAGCAAAAACAGCCTCTTCAACAAATGGTGTTGGGAGATCTGGACAGCTACATGCAAAAAAATGAAACTGGATCACCAACTTACACCATACACAAAAATAAATTCAGATGGATAAAAGACTGAAATATAAGTTGTAACACCATAAAACTCCTAGAGGGAAACATTGGCAGGAAAATCTCAGACATTCCACGTAGCAACATCCTCACAGACACGTCCCCTAAAGCAAGGGACATAGAGGAAAGAATAAACAAATGGGACCTCATCAAAATTAAAAGCTCTGCATGGCTAAAGAAAACAGCATTAAAGTACAAAGAGAACCAACAGTATGGGAAAACATATTTACCAATGATACCTCAGACAAGGGTCTGATCTCCAAAATATATAAAGAACTCACACAACTCCACTCCAGGAAGACCAACAATCCAATTAAAAAACGGCATACGTCTTAAGCAGACACTTCTCCAAGGAAGACATACAGAGGGCCCAGAGACATATGAAAAGATGCTCAGAGAGAGATGCAAAGCCATCAGAGAGATGCATATTAAAACCACAATGAGGTACCACCTCACACCGTCAGAGTGGCCAACATAAACAAATTAGCAAACAAATGTTGGCGAGGATGCAGAAAAAAGGGAACCCTAGTACATTTTGGTGGGAATGCAGACTGGTGAGGCCACTGTGGAAAACAGTATGGAATTTCCTCAGAAAACTAAAAATGGAACTGCCCTTTGACCCAGCAATTCCACTGCTGGGATTATACCCAAGAACCCTGAAACACCAATCCAAAAGAACCTATGTACACCAATGTTCATAGCAGCACAATTTACAATAGCCAAGTGCTGTAAGCAATGTAAGTGCCCATCAGCAAAAGAGTGGATCCAAAAACTATGGTACACTTACACAATGGAATTCTACACAGCAGAGAGAAAGAAGGAGCTTATACCCTTTGCAAAAGCAGGGATGGACCTGGAGAGCATTATGCTAAGTGAAATAAGCCAGATGGTGAGGGACAAATACCATATGATCTCATCTTTAACTGGATCTTAATCAACAAAAGAAAAAAGCAAACAAAATATAACCAGAGACATTGAAGTTAAGAGGAATCTAACAATAACCAGAGGGGAGTGGGGAGGGGATAGTGGGGAGAAGGGTTTTCAAGAACTACTATAAAGGACACATAGGCAAAACCAAGGGGGAGGGTGGAGGTGGGGGAGGGAGGTGGGTTTGGCTGGGGTGGGGTGGAGGGGTGGGGAGAAAATGCAGACAACTGTAATTGAACAACAATAAAAAAAAGTTTAATTAATAAAAAAAGAAATATCATCAAAAAGATAAAGCACTTAGGAATAAATTATTTTTAAAAAGTGCAAGGCCTATATACTGAAAATACAAATCATTTTTGTATTGAAAGAACGAAGAATCTAAATGAAAGGAAAATGATCAGTGTTCATAGATGTTAGTAATGGTAAGATGACAATACTTCCCTATATTTTGGTCTACAGATTCAGTGAATTCTCAATCAAAGTTTCAATTGAAATTTTTAGTGAAACTTCTAAGTTGATCCTAAAATCTATGTGAAAATGCAAGAGACTCTGAATAGCCAAAACAATCCATAAAAAAAATTAAAAAACAAGGTTGGAGGATTCATCTTACCACAAAGTTACAGTGATGAGGATAGTGTGGTGTTGGAATGGGGTGGACATATGGATCAATGGAATAGCACTGACAGCCCAGGTATAAACCCTTGTATCTATGACAAAGATGCCAAGGCCATTCGATGAATAAATAATAGTTTTTTCAACAAATTATATTGGGCAATTGGGTAATCACAGAAAATCAATAAATTTGGACCCTTACCTTAGGGTATACACAAAAATTAACTCAAAATGGACCAAAGGTCTACATGTAAGAGTTTAAACTATAAAGCACTTGGAGGATGACTTTAGATAATGTAACAGTTCTTTCTTTCTTTCTTTTTTCTTTTTTTTTTTTTTTTTACTTATGAGAAACAAATTCTAATTTAGGTAATAGGGGCTTTCCTTAATGACAGTTAAAGCACAAGCAGCCAAAGGAAAAACAGATAAATTGAACTTCATCAGAATTAACCACGTGCTTCCAAGGACACCATCAAGAAAGTGAAAAGACAATGCACAAAGTGGGATAAAATATTTGCAGATCATGTATCTGATAAGGGTCTAATAGTCAGAATGTAAAAGGAACTCTTACAATCAAAAGACAAATAAGCAAATTAAAAATGTACAAAGAATTTGAATAGACAGCTCTACAAAGGTGTAGAAATGGTCAATAAGCATATGAAAATACTCAACATAATTAGTCATAAGGTAAAGTAAATAAAAACCACAACAGCATTACACTGCACACCCGCTGGCACAGCTTTAATTTCAGAGTGCTGGAGAGAATGTGAAGAAATTGAAAATCTCATACATTTCTAGTGGAACTGCAAAATGTTGCAGCTGTGGTGTGAAACCGTTTGCAGGGTCCTCACAGAATTAAACAGAAGTTATCATATGACCCAGCAATTCTACTCCTAGGTATATACTCAAGATAAATAAAAACCTATGTCCACACAAAGACTTGTACACAAATATTCACAGAAGCACTATTCACAGTAGCCAAAAGGTGGCCAATATGTGTTCCTTGCACACTTTCCCACATCCCAAATTTCCACAAACTACTAAGTAGATAAAATGTGGTCTATCCACACAATGGAATATTATTTACCCATAAAAACAAATGAGGTCTGACACATGCTACAACATGGATGAACCTTGAAAACATGAAACTAAAGAAGCCAGGCACAAAGGCCACATATTTCATGATTTCATTTATATGAAATGTCCAGCATAGATAAATCCATAGAGATTAGAAATCCACTAATCCAAAGTTCATTAGTGGTTGCCTGGGGGAAAGGACAACGGAAGTGACCACTAAAAATTCCAGGGGTTTTTTTGAGAGATGATGGCATTCTGGAAGTAGATAGTGGTAAATAGTGGTGCATAACCCTGAGTATACTAAACAAACCTGACTTGTACACTTTAAAATGATAAATTTTATTGTATGGAAATTATATATCAATTTAAAAGAAGAATAAATAGCACACAAAAAATTATATGAAACCCAAAAGAGCCATGACACACTTAAAGAAGGCTTGCCTTATCAGATACCAGCAGGTGCTTTAAAACTCCAATAATCAAGACAGGGCTGTCTGGTGTTGCATTAAAACCCAGTGTTAAGTACCACACTAAGTATGCACATTTTCATTCCATGATTGGCCTCCATGACAGTACCATTGATGGCATTCCAAAAATATCTGTGTGCATCTCATTCCAGTGACCCACAGAGTAATAAATCGTCCTGTCAGTGGTATACCTCACACTGAAGGAAAACAGACAAGCTGCAAATAGCTGTTTCTCAAAGTGTGGTCCATGGGCCTCCTGCACTGGAACCAGCAGTGTTGAGAAAACAGGTTTCTGAGCCTCACTCCACACCTCCTGCTCCAAAAGCATAATGGGTTCACCGTTTGATTCTCCTGCTGGGTGAGGCTTAAGGACAATGATGTGAGATTATGACAATGGATACTGCACTGGTCAAGTTCACCCTACGTACTCTTGAGTTTGAACTCCTTTGAAGGATATTTGAGAATAAAATAGCTTGCCTTAAGTTCTTTAAGATGAAAAGAGTTGAAATGTGTCCTTCAGCATGTTGAAGGCCTAAAGGTTTTAGAACCTTTTTTAAATATTGGAAAAGACAAACTGATTCACAGGTGTTAGCAGTAGTTAGACAAGATATTTGGCTAAAAGGATGGACTTTGTGGAATCATGAATTGATACTTAGAGAATAATGCCACTGCCTTTTAAAGAAATACATAAAAATACCTTTTTAAATTCTTATTTCCCACATTCTAAATTCCCTTGGACAAAATTTTGATGGGCACTGATGATGTCACAGACATTTCTTGTATCATCTAATTCTTCCCATTAACCTGAGGAAAGCCTGAACACCAAATCCCTAGTCTATGGTCAATTTTTCAGTCACGTTGGACTGTTGGATTTTTTTAATATTATATTTTATTGATTATGCTATTAGTTGTCCCATTTCCCCCCGTCTATTCCCCTCCGCCCTGCACACCCCCTCCCACTCACATTCCCCCCCTTTAGTTCATGTCCATGGGTCACACATATAAGTTCTTTGGCTTCTACATTTCCTACAATATTCTTACCCTCCCCCTGTCTATATTCTACCTACCATTTATGCTACTTATTCTCTGTACCTTTCCCCCCTCTCTCCCCCTCCCATTCCCCTGTTGATAACCCTCCATGTGATCTCCATTTCCGTGGTTCTGTTCCTGCTCTAGTTGTTTGCTTAGTTTGCTTTTGTTTTTGTTTTAGGTGTGGTTGTTAATAACTGTGAGTTTGCTGTCATTTTTACTGTTCATATTTTTTATCTTCTTTTTCTTAGATAAATCCCTTCAACATTTCATATAATAATGGCTTGGTGATGATGAACTTTTTGAACTTGACCTTATCTGGGAAGCACTTTATCTGCCCTTTCATTCTAAATGAAAGCTTTGCTGGATAGAGCAATCTTGGATGTAGGTTCTTGCCTTTCATGACTTGGAATACTTCTTTCCAGCCCCTTCTTGCCTGAAAGGTCTCTTTTGAGAAAGCAGCTGACAGTCCTATGGGAACTCCTTTGTAGGTAACTGTCTCCTTTTCTCTTGTGGCTTTTAAGATTCTCTCCTTCTGTTTAATCTTGGGAAATGTAATTATGATGTGCCTTGGTGTGTTCCTCCTTGGGTCCAGCTTCTTTGGGACTCTCTGAGCTTCCTGGACTTCCTGGAAGTCTATTTCCTTTGCCAGACTGGGGAAGTTCTCCTTCATTATTTGTTCAAATAAGTTTTCAATATTTTGTTCTTCCTCTTCTCCTTCTGGCACCCCTATAATTTGAATGTTGGAACATTTCAAGATATCCTGGAGGTTCCTAAGCCTCTTCTTATTTTTTTGAATTCTTTCTTCATTCTTTTCTGGTTGAATGTTTCTTTCTTCCCTCTGGTCCACACCATTGATTTGAGTCCCAGTTTCCTTCCCATCACTGTTGGTTCCCTGTACATTTTCCTTCATTTCACTCAGCATAGCCTTCATGTTTTCATCTAATTTGTGACCAAATTGAACCAATTCTGTGAGCATCCTGATTACCAGTGTTTTGAACTGTGCATCTGGTAGGTTGGCTATCTCTTCGTTGCTTAGTTGTATTTTTTCTGGAGCTTTGATCTGTTCTTTCATTTGGGACATTTTTTTGTTTGTCTTGGGGTGCCTGAGCCACGAAAGGTTAAGTGCCTAAGGCAGGTTCTGCTGAAAGGACCAATGTGCCCGACTGTATCGGAACATGCAGGTAAAAATGCTGGAAGAACTTGTCCCCGTGTAAAAAGTCTACCTGCTTTTGCTCCATTTTATGCTCCTGTCTCCTTTGTCAAATATTAATTGACCATAAAGACTTGAGTTTATTTCTGGGCTCTCTATTCTGTTCCATTGGTCTATGTGCCTGTTTTTATGCCAGTACCAGGCTGTTTTGATGACAGTGGCCTTGTAATACAGTTTGATATCAGGTATTGTGATCGCTCCTGCTTTGTTCTTCTTTCTCAAAATTGCTGCAGCTATTCGGGGTCGTTTATGGGTCCATATAAATTTCTGAAATGTTTGTTCTATATCTGTGAAATATGTCATGGATACTCTAATGGGGATTGCATTGAATCTATAAATTGCTTTGGGTAGTATGGCCATTTTGATAATGTTAATTCTCCCAATCCATGAGCATGGTACATGCTTCCATTTGTTTGTGTCTTCCTTAATTTCTTTCTTCAGTGTTGTGTAGTTTTACCTCCTTGGTTAGGTTTATTCCTAGGTACTTTATTTTTCTTGTTGTTATATCAAATGGGATTTTTTTCCTGATTTCTGTTTCTGCAGTTTCAAAAACAGCCTCTTCAACAGATGGTGTTGGGAGATCTGGACAGCTATGTGCAAAAAAAATGAAACTCGATCACCAACTTACGCCATACACAAAAATAAACTCAAGATGGATGAAAGACTTAAATATGAGTCGTAACACCATAAATGTCCTCGAGGAAAACATTGGCAGGAAAATCTCAGACATTCTATGCAGCAACATCCTCACAGACATGTCCCCTAAAGCAAGGGACATAAAGGAAAGAATAAACAAGTGAGACCTCATGAGAATAAAAAGCTTCTGCATGGCTAAAGAAAACGGCACCAAATTACAAAGAGAACCAACAGTATGGGAAAACATAT
Source organism: Desmodus rotundus (assembly GCF_022682495.2). Classification (NCBI taxonomy): domain Eukaryota; kingdom Metazoa; phylum Chordata; class Mammalia; order Chiroptera; family Phyllostomidae; genus Desmodus; species Desmodus rotundus. Next base: position 106,357,190 of record NC_071388.1, read on the forward strand.
TTGCTAATGATACCTCAGACAAGGGCCTGATCTCCAAAATATATAAAGAACTCACATGACTCCACTCCAGGAAGACAAACAACCCAATTAAAAAATGGGCAAAGAACTTGAACAGACACTTCTCCAAGGAAGACATACAGAGGGCCCAGAGACATATGAAAAGATGCTCAGCATCACTGGCCATCAGAGAGATGCAAATTAAAACCACAATGAGTACCATCTCACACCAGTCAGAGTGGCCAACATAAACAAATCCACAAACAAATGTTGGAGAGGATGCGGAGAAAAGGGAACCCTAGTGCACTGTTGGTGGGAATGCAGACTGGTGAGGCCACTGTGGAAAACAGTATGGAATTTCCTCAGAAAACTAAAAATGGAACTGCCCTTTGACCCAGCAATTCCACTGCTGGGATTATACCCTAAGAACCCTGAAACACCAATGTAAAAGAACCTGTGCACCCCAATGTTCATAGCAGCACAATTTACAATAGCCAAGTACCAGAAGCAACCTAAGTGCCCATCAGCCAACAAGTGGATCCAAAAACTACGGTATATTTACACAATGGAATTCTACACAGAAGAGAGAAAGAAGGAGCTTCTACCCTTTGCAACAGCATGGATGGAACTGGAGAGCATTATGTTAAGTGAAACAAGCCAGACGGTGAGGGACAAATACCATATGATCTCACCTTTAACTGGAAAATAATAAATAGAAGAAAAAGGGAAACAAAATGTAACCAGAGACATTGAAGTTAAGACAATCTAACAATGGGTAGGGGGGAGTGGGGAGGGGACAGTGAGGAGAGGAGATTAGAGGAACTACTGTAAAGGACACATGGACAAAATCAAGGGGGAGGGTGGAGGTGGGGGAGGGAGGGGGGTTCAGCTGGGGTGGGGTGGAGGGATGGGGAGAAAAGGCACACAACTGTAATTGAATAACAATATAAAATAAAAATTAAAATTAAAAAAAAAAAGTCTACCCACATCCACACAACCGCGGTTCCTTGGAAAAAAGTACTTCTGGGTGGAATGGATCACTGCTCTTTTCTTTCCAAGTTTTCTGCCTGCCGCATTCCTTCCCTTCAGCGCATCAGCGTGTGCTGATGTCATGGACTGTTGGATTTTGTAAGTATACTAATTAGAACAGGATTTCAAAGGCTTTTGCAGTTTTATTCTATTCATTTTAATTTTGAAAACATCAGAAAATTTCAGATGAACTGTCAGAATCATTACAAATGCAATGGCGCTCTGCAGGAAGCATTTTAAAAATCATACAGAGGAACTTCAAGTCACCATTGAGTCGGGGCTTAGAGTGCTCTTATGATACTGAGTCATACATCCCATTTTTTTCTCAAGTGTTTTATTTAATTATTGACAACTCCCATCACACCATTTACGACAGGATACCTTTGCACCTAATTAATAATAATGTGTAACACACTAATGAGGGCCAAAATAATTTTTTTTAAGGTTTACAAGGCAAGACTCCTTATTTGAGAGACTCTGGGCAATTGAAAAACCTAAAAACCTGGGATTCCAGACTTCCAATCAAGATGGTGGCACAGATAAACATGGCTCACCTCTTCACACAACCACATCAAAATTATAAGTAAACTATAGAACAACCATCATTCAGAAACATCAGAAATTGAGGTGAATGGAAGTCCTACCACTACAGAATTAAAGAAGCCACATAGAGTCTGATAAAAAGGGGTGGAGATGCAGTATGGGCTGGTCCCACACCCACATGTGGAGGATAAGAATCGGGAGGGATACCTCAGGAGTGAGGGGTCCCAGCCCCACACCAGGTCACCTAGTCCAAGGTTTCGGTGCCAGGAAGATAAGTATCCATAACTTCTGGCTGAAAAAGACCAGCAAGGATTGAGACTGTGGATGACAGATTGCTAGAGTCCCAGGCAATTCCTCTTAAAGGGTCCATGCATAGAATTACTTGGACTACCTCTAAGCTCCAGCATGGGGGCAGCAGACTGAAATGCATCAGAGACATACTGGGAGAAACTGAATTATCCAGTATCAGTGTGAGAGCTGGGGGGCAGCTTTCTCCCAGAAAGAAGTACTGGCAGAGGCCATTTTCCTTTTCTGAGACCTCCCCTCACAGAGCCAGCAGGCAGGTGCCATATCTGAGCCTCTGCTAACCTGACTCATACTGTCTGGTCCACCCTGATGATTCCCTGAGGCCCTGCCCCACCGAACTTTCAGACCCATTCAAGTTGTTTCCCCTGGCTTTTCCATGTGAATGGCTTGTCTTGGCCCATGCTTCAGATTTTTCTAAATTCTCTCAAACCAGTAGCCTCTGGCTTCAGGGAACCCACACCTCCCTCTAAGTTGCCCCAGGCCTGGCACTAGTAGCAGCCAACCTTGATTAACTGACTGGCCTTGCCTGGGCACCTCCAAGCCCAGTATAAGTAGCAGCCATCTGCAGACTGCTTTGTAGCTAATTCTGTGCGACCCTGGAGAGAACACAGGCAGTGGCTGTCCTTGTACATGCCAATAGCAAACAAGGCTCAACTACAAGGAGAGGGTATACACAGCCCACCCAGTAGGTGTACCTAGAGTACCTAGCTTGGGTAATAGGGGAGGCTGTGCCACTGAACGCTACAGGACACCTACTACATAAAGCACTCCTTTAAGCCTGGAAGATGTAGTAGCTCTACCTAATACATAAAAACAAACACAGGGAAGCTGCCAAAATGAGGAGACAAAGAAACATGTCCTCCCCGGACCCCCCCAAAAAACAGAACAAAACACCAGAAAAAGAACTAAACAAAATGGAAAAAGGCAATCTATCAGATGCAGAGTTCAAAACACTGGTTATAAAGATGCTCAAGGAACTTAGTAAGTACCTCAAAAGTATAAAAAAGATCCAGTCAGAAATGAAGGATACACTAGTTAAAATAAAGAACAATTTACAGGGAATCAACAGTAGAGGGGATAAAGCTGAGAATCAAAGCAGTGATTTGGAACTTAAGGAAGCAAAAACAACCAATCAGAACAGCAAGAAGAAAAAGAATCAAAAAGAAAAATGAAGATAGTGTAAGGAGTCCATGGGACAACTTCAAGTGTACCAACATTTACATTATAGGGGTGCCAGATGGAGCAGAGAAAGAGCAAGAAATTGGAAATTATTTGAAAAAATAGTGAAAGAAAACTTTCCCAACTTGATGAAAGAAATAGACATACAAGTCGAGGAAGCACGGAGAGTCCCAAACAAGATGGACCCAAACTGGCCCACATCAATACACATCATAATTAAAATATCAAAGGTTAAATACAAAGAAAGAATCTTAAAACAGCAAAAGAAAAGTAGTTAGTTACCTACTAGGGTACTCCCATAAGACTGTCAGCTGATTGCTCAACAGATACTTTTTAGACTGGAAGGGATTGGCAAGAAATATTCAAAATGATGAAACTCAAGGATGTAAAACCAAGATTACCCAGCAGAGCTATGATTCATAATTGAAGGACAGATAAAGACTTCCCAGACAAAACAAAGCTAAAGGAGTTCAACATCACCAAACCAGTATTATATGAAATGTTAAAGGATCTTCTTTAAGAAGAAAAAGATAAAAAATATGAACAATAAAATGACAATAACTACATATCTATCAACATTTGAATCTAAAAAACAAACAAGAAGAGCAGAAACAGATCATATATAGAGAGAATGTTTAGCTGGATGCCACATGGGAGGAGGGTTGGGGGATGGATGAAGGGATTAAGAAGTACAAATTGGTTGTTACAGAACAGTCATTAGGATGTAAAGTACAGCATAGGAAATAGAGTAGACAAAGAACATATATGCATGACCCATGGACATGGACAACAGTTGGGATTGCCTGAGGAAGTGGGGTCGGGGAGGAACCTGGATAGAGGAGGACAAAGGGGAACATCTTAATTTAAAAAAATTAAAAAATAAAGACCTAACAGTTCCTATATGTCAATCAATGGCTTTGCTCATGTCAAATCAGGCCAAAGGCCACCTGGCATTTGAAGTATAACTATAGCTCAACATCTTTACAATCATCTTGAGTATCTAATATGCACAAAGCAATAAAAAGATAAAGGCTGGAAAAATGTAGCTTTAAAATGCCCATATTCTTGTTTGATGTTTTCTCCACCTACCCTCCACATAGATTGTTAATGCAAAAGGCATCACTAATGGTTTGGCAATATTAATTTGATAGCCATTGATGCCTTCCATAAATTTATTTTCATTAAATACTTATTAGAAGGTTTTTAAACTGTTTTTATATCATTTGAAATATTGAACATTGATGTCTTTTATATTAAAGTAATTAAAGAAAAAAGTTAATGTGAAAACTTTTAAATGTGTTTGCATTGAAGAAGCATCTGTTTAAATATATTGCTGTATTATTTCTCAGCTTCTGATTTTGTTTATACAATTATTCTTTTATTGAAAAGAAAGACAAATGAGTAATGGGTGGGAGTGGCACTGACACAGCACATTCCCTTTGGGGATGTGTGAAGACAGAGGAGGAGCTCCATTTTGCTTCAAGTTTCTTTGAACATAATTAGCAAATGACTTGTACACTGTTTTGCTCTGATCTGGTAGGTCAGGGGTTTCTTTTCTATGACATTTAAGATCCTTTTCTTATGAATTTAAATTCCTAGAAAATATTTTACATGTAACATAATAATGTCTAATTATTATTATTATTAACTCTTTTTAATATGACAGTAGTAATCTGCTTTCTACTTATTGAGCACTTACCAGCCTATCCTCTGCTAGAGGATTTAGACCTCATTTTTGAGAAAAACAGGTGCTCTTTTATAGATGAGCAAACTAAAGTTCAGCAATAAAGCAAATCATCCAAAATCATGCTGCTTGTAAATCTGAACCCCAGACCCATTTGATTCTGACCACTGGTCTCTCCCTCACAGAGAGAGATTCTGAGTCCCTTAAAAACTGTAAAGCAGGCAATATAGATTATACAACACAACCATTTCCAAATGAGCCATGCTGTGATGTCCTGAGGAACTTGTTACACATACAGATTTCTGAGTCCCTTCCTCCATGATCCCAGTGTGACCGGACTGGGATAGGTCCAGGGATTCTATATCTATATCTATATCTATATCTATATCTATATCTATATCTATATCTATATCTATATCTATGTCTCTATATCTATATCGATCTATCTATATATCTCTATATAGATAGACATAGATATAGACAGATAGATAGATAGATAGATATAGTCATGTGCTGCATAATGATGGTGATGTGTTCTGAGAAATTCATTGTTAAGTGTTTGCATTATTGTGCAAACATCACAGAGTGCATGTACACACACCTAGATGGTCTAGCCTACTACCCATCTAGGTTGTATGGTATAGCCTACTGCTCTTAGGCTCCAAGCTTATACCACAAGGAACAAGCTTTGCTGTAAGCATGTTACTATAAAACAACATGAGAGTAAAGAAAATACAAGAGAAAATGATGCAATCAAGAGCTGCAGTAAGCACAAGATGCATGCAGCTCTGCCAGCGTAATACAGTGTATTGTTTCATGGCAAGCATTTTCATAAATAGAAAGCACACACTCTAAAATAACAATAAAAAGTATAGTGTAATAACCAGTAACATAATCTTTTATTATCATTATCAATGTTATGTAGTGTACATAATTGTATGTGCTATGCTTTTATCCAACTGGCAGCACAGTAGGTTTGTTTACAGCAGTGTCAACCCAAACACATGAGGAATACATTGTACTATGACTTTACAATGGCTACATCACAAATAAGAAATTTTCAGCTCCATTTTATTCTTATGGGACCACCATCTTGTATATGGTTGAGCAGAATGTTATTATGTGGCACAGGCATATACAGCTGGATATGTGTGTGTGTATGTGTATATATATATGTATATAGATAGATACATACATACATACAGGTGATTCTGATGTAGTCTGCCCACAGATTAGTCAGGGGAAAAAATCATCCTGGAAGCCAGGAATTGAGGCTACCAATTTGGGCAGAGGATGAATGGGTTATGACCCTGACAAGTAAATCTTTGGCCAGAAGCTGCTCAGGTTTCCAGTTCCTGGAGTCCTGAGCCTCCTCCTCCAACAGGCAAAATACATTGTCTCCCATTGAGTCATCCAAGCCTCTGACCCCAGTGCTGTATGGTGTTATTCTATTGTACTGACAGGGAACCCGATCTGGTCACACACAAGTTAGAGGCAGTGCTCAGACAGCCCCAAGAGCAGAGGAGATGATGACAAAATTTCTCTCTGAAGTCCTCACTCTTTGACTTTCTGATGCTGGCCACTATTTTTCTCTTATTTCCAAGAAGAAGTTATTTTCCTAATAGTAACAGTGAACAAGGCACCAGGCCCTGTTGTAAGCACTTTATAGAGATGGTCTCGTTTACTCCTCACCACAACCCTATGAAGCAGAGCCTATTCCATCTCCACTTTACAGATGAGAAAAGTGTGGTTCAGAGACATTAAGCAACTTGCCCCAGTTACTAAGTGAACTTGCCCAGCTAATAAATGAAGAAGGCACCAAACAATATGGTCCCAGAGCCTCTGCTCTGAATATCACAAGTCATGAGCATCCACTCATTTCCTCATCCAAAGTGGATTGGATTCCAAAACAGGATGTGCAGTCCCAGAGGTTGTATAAGATCCACTGTGGAAAAGAAGAAAGCAGAAACGCACCTCTTTATCTTCATCCATCTCTTTAATATTTCTATTTTTGTGCACATTTGTATAGAAATATTAATATATATATAATTTATAAATTAATAGATTGCAGATAATTGGGGTCTACACTCAAAATTTTTTTTTACCAATAAGGTGTGGACCCTATGATTAACAGAACCTCTGTTTTTGGTGAAATGGGCATAATGATAACAATATGGCTATTGCTTCGCAGGGCTATTTTGAGATAAAATAGATGTAGGAAGGGTGCATAGCACCTGGCCTTGGGACACTCTAGATTAATTGTAGCGGCAATTATTTTTTGCTTTCCCTTGCTCACCCACCTTCCCAATCCCCTTCATGCCCTCACTTCTCTAGAAACATGTGTTCAACACTTGCTAGGATCCAGGGCCATGTGCAATCCTTAGGGATTCAGAGGACATTCAGCCTTGGGCCTGGCTTTGGTGGAGTCCCCAGGGACAGTTTCAGGAACAGATGGTGAATGAGTAGTGGGAGGTCAAGTGTCTTTAACAGACCTTAACAGGGAAGGGTGTGACCCACTGGAAATTCCAGGGAGCCTTCCTAGAGGAGGGGGCCTCTGGGTAGAACCTTGGTGATGACCAGAACTTCATATGCAAGCCAGCTTTGTGTCATTTTTTGAGCACCTGCTGTGTGATAGACACTTGTTCTAGACATTTGGGGTATAGCTGCGAACCAGCCATACCAAAACCTCTGACCTCATGGAGCAAACAGCCTTGTGGGGAAAACAGAGAGTAATTAGTAAAATACATGGGGAGTGAGAAGGCAATAAGCCAAGAAGAAAAGTAAAGGAGGGCAGGGGAATAGGAAGTGCTGAAGGTTCCTGAGAAAGGAGCATCTGAGTCAGGATGAGAAGAGAAAGTGAGCACTTGATGTACAAGCATTCTGGGAGGAGGAAACAGCAAAAGCCCTGAGGCAGGAATGTGGGGGCATGTGCTTAGGGAGTGGGCCTGGGCAGAGTGAGAAAGGGGAAGGTAGAAGAAGGTGGAGAGGGACATGCAGCACTGGAGACCATCAGGGGTTTTGTCTCTGACTCTAAGAACAATGGAAGTCATGGAGGGTGCAGAGCAGAGGAGGGACATGATATGACTTCCAGGTTAGCTCCATGTTTTCTGGCTGCTTGTGGAGAATGGACTATAGAGGGTATGGGAGCAGAGAAGATGGACTAGGAGGCTAGAGCACTGACCAGGCAGTGACTCCAGGTGGTCCCTCACCTCAGCTCAGAGGGAGGCTCCTCTAGATTTTGTCCCCCACCCCTCCAACCGCAGCCTGCATCCCATCCCAGGCAGTGTTTGCTCAGAAAGTCCTGCCAGCTCCCCCACCGGGAAAGCCCAGGCTAGCGGAAAGAGACATTCAGAAACCACCAACCCTACAATTACCTATAAGATGGATTCTTCTCCCTGACAGAGTGCAGGAGATACTGAGCCTGTTATTAACCAAGGCCTAATTACAGTGTCTCAGGCTGCAATGTTCATTGCAAGAGAAATACCAGCGGCCTGCAAAGCGAGGCTAATTGTTCCCTACTCCCTCCTTCTTTTTGTCAGAAGCATTCAATCTGCCTGAAATAATTACACATCTTCTCCCACAAGAGGCTCAGAGACAGGCTTTGCTGTTCTCCCAGGGCTGGAAATTTAACATCCTGAATCTGAAATTGCCAGCAGCCAGCTTGGCAATCAAGGGCAAGCCTTATCTCCTTAGACCAGTGTCCCAGGTCTGAGACCCAGCACTGCTTTGTGCCAGCCAGGAGCCTCCATCTCATGCAGTATCCAGAGCATCTCTTAATGTTTGAGCAAATGACTTCATATCTCGAAGCCTCAGGTTTCTCACTGGCTAATTGTTATATAGTATCTATCACCTGGACTGTGGTTAGATGCTCCAACACATGTGCTGATGTGGAGTGGGTTCTAATATCTGGTGCTTATTACATCACAAAGTCATTTTTTAGAGGTAAAAGAGGTTCCATGTGTGGAGCACCTATGTGCTGGACATGCAATGTTTAGTAAGTATCCACGAATGAATGATCTCCTTTTAACAACATCTCACAACCAACCTGGAAAAAGGAGACTTATTGTTCCTATTGTACAGTAGAGAAAAATCAAGGCAGAGAGGGCAGGCAGCTCTCCCAGGATCGTGGCCACATACTAGCAGGTATGTGTGGTCACTAGAGTCTAGCAGATTGCAGGGAAGCAGAGTGACCTTCCTAGAAGGAAGGCTCTCAGAAGCAGCATCCTGCTATTGACCTTGAGTGAGTCTGTCCTCTGTGTTGGGCCTGAGTCTCCTCACTGACCTTAGAGTTTCCCATCTGTAAGATGCCATTGGGACCTGGATATTAGCTTGGCATCACTCATGACAAGCAGGTTGTTTCCATGATCTTTTCTTTGCTACTAAGGGAAAGTCTCCACCTGGTACCTGCCTGTCATTAGCACCCTCTAACACTTGCCTTCTGCTTTTACTTAACAAGAGAACAGACCTTAGTCTCGGAATCCTGAGATGACCCTGCTGGCTTCTATGCACCACCATCACTTAGAAGTCACTGAGTCTATTTCCACTATTACTTTCCACATATAGTGTGCAAAGTTGGATTGGTTGGTTTGTTATTAAGGTAATCTATCAAGTTTCCACTTCTTTAAGTGAAAAAAAGTTAACGCACTTAAAGAAAGATCAGTCCTAGGACAAGTGCTCCATGATATGGCCAAAGCTCCAAGACAACTCAGGAGAACCTTGAACAGTGGACACCAGAAACCCTCCCACATGGGTCCTTAGTCATATAGAGAACTATCATTCTACGGTCCCTTGAGCTGAAACTTGGCCCAATCAGACTCTGCCACCGAACCACTGCCATTTCTCTGCAGTGTTTCCTGCAGAGGTCTCTGGGCCTCAGTTTCCCCCAAGGGGAAAGGACTGGCCATTGTAGCCTTCCCATCTCCCAGGCCTGGAGTCCCCAGCCAGATGCCAGGGCTAAGTGAGATGTCAGTGCTCAATGGCTCTGATTAAGCTGATGCGCTAATGAGGGGGCACCTGACAGCCCTGAAGACCTAACATGTCTATTTTCAGGAAATGTAACACCTGGTTCTGAGCCCTGTCCTTCCTTGAACCATCTGCCCAGCCTCAGCACTCACCACCAACGTCTGCAACTGACAGATTGCCCTTCTGATATCTTTATTATTGCTTTGAAAATATGCCATTGGGACTACTGACCCACCATTCCTTCCTGGAGTAACTCTCCCCCCAGGGCATTCCAATGTCAGCCAGGTTAAGGATGTGACACCACAGGCAGTTCCTGGCCAGAAGTTTCCCCTGTCACTAGGATGTCTCCATAAATAATGCTCAGCCTCTTCGAGAACTCCCGCTCAGAATAGAGAGTTACAGATGCTTGAGAAAGGCACTGCCATTTCCACATTTCCTGCCAGAGGTCATTTGCTCAGGCGAGTTTCAGGAAACAAGGATTTCTGAAAAAAAAAAACCCAAAAAACCCAAAACCAAAAAACTCCCAGCAAATATACTAAAGTACCACAGGGTGTACACACTGTCGAAGAACTAAGGTTGAACTCAATATTCTCTCACTTTTCCTGCAAAATGCCCTGTAAGAATGCACATGAGCTGTCATTCATGCATTAACTCATTTATTCATTGTAAAGCATGTGTTAGTCTACAGGACAAATAAACTGATATTCAAGTAATATATGGCATTAATATAAAAAGGGGGGACATGTTATAGATTATAAGACACTTAAGGGACTTAAAAACCAAATGCAATATGAAGTCTTATTTGAATCCTGATTTGATTAAATCTGTTGTGAAAAAAAACTTTTGAACAAAATGATTGAATACCTTTCAAGTTAGAAAATAGTAAGTGATTATTGTCCAATTATTTAGACACAATGATGGCTTTGTTGTTACATTTTTGTGATGATATTTTTTATCACTTTCTATTGTTCAAATACAGTAGTCTCCATTTTCCCACCACTACTTTCCTCCACCCCACTCACCCTCACCTCACACTCTCAATACTACCCCTCTTTGGCTTTGTCAGTGGGTCCTTTATACATGTTACTTGACGACCCTTTCCATTCTTTCCCCCATCATCTCTCTCTCCCCTCCCCTCTGGTTACTGTCAGTTTGTTCTTTATTTCAATGTTTCTGGTCATAGTTTGCTTGCTTGTTTGTTTTGTTAATGAGGTTCCACTGATAGGTGAGATCATATGGTATTTCTCTTTCACCACCTGGCTTATTTCACTTAGCATAGTGCTCTCCAGTTCCATCCACGCTGTTGCAAAGGGTAGGAGCTCCTTCTTTCTTTCTGCTGCATAGTATTCCATCGTACCATACTTTTTTGATCCACTCACTTACTGATGGGCATCTAGGTTGCTTCCAGCACTTGGCTATTGTAAATTGTGCTGCTATGAACACTGGGGTGCATAGGTTTTTCTGAATGAGTGTTTCAGGATTCTTAAGGTATAATTCCAGCAGTGGAATTTCTGGGTCAAAAGGCAGTTCTGCTTTTAGTTTTTTGAGGAAGTTCCATACTGTTTTCCACAGTGGCTATACCAGTCTGCATTCCCACCAAAAATGTATTAGGGTTCCCTTTTCTCCACATCCTCACCAGCACTTATTATTTGTTAATTTGTTTATTATGGCCATTCTGACTGGTATGAAGTGGTATCTCATTGTAGTTTAATTTGCATTTCTCTGATGGCTAGTGATGCTGAGCATCTTTTCATATGTCTCTTGGCTCTTTGTATGTCCTCTTTGGAGAAGTGTCTGTCCAAGTCCTTTGCCCATTTTTTAATTGGGTTGCTTGTCTTCCTGGAGTGGAGTTCATGTGAGTTCTTTATATATTTTGGAGATCAAACCCAGCCCAAGGTATCATTGGCAAATATATTTTCCTATAGAGTTGTTTCATTTTTCATTTTGCAGATGTCTTCTTTAGCTGTGCAGAAGCTTTTTAATTTGATGTAATCCCATTTGTTTATTCTTTCCTTTATGTCCTTTGTGCTAGAGGACATATCAGTGAAAATATTGCTGTGTGGAATATCTGAGGTTTTCCTGCCTATGTTCTCCTCTAGGACTTTTTGTTGTTACTTTTTAAAAATCTGTATCTTTGAAGTCTGGGATTTCCTTGAAATTATTCCAGGCAACCCCTTTCCCCCAAACCCACACACCAATAGGGATTTTTGGAGAAAACAAAATTAACAGAGTTTGATAATGGTTGGCTCTGCTAAGAAGTATGGGAGGGTGCAGTATTGTATAATTCTCTCTAATTCTGAATACTTTTTAAATGTCCAAACCTTTTTTTTTTTTTTAGTTAAAAAAGAATGGTGGCTCTAACAATGTAGGCTGTTAGCTAAGTCTCACTTTGCTGTCTGTAAGAATTAAGTAGTACACAGTAGTCACTTATTATCACTCGCTTGTTTCCTTTTCATGTCATCAGTCCCACAACCTTCTAGGTAGGTACTTTACTTCCTCTGTGCAGGGAAGGACTGAGACTCAGAGACATGCAGTCACCATGGAAGTGACCGCTATGGAATGAGGGCTGAGGCTATGTGGCATCTTAGGCTTCGGAAGGGGGAAGGCACCAAAAGCATGTCCCATAATCCCACTGAAGCTGGCCCTGAACCTGCCTGCAGGAGGTCAGAACTTTGTATGAATATACAGTAGAAACACAATACCATATATTATTATATATAATCATTATATAGTTTATTATATAATATTTATTATATCATAGTTATATATTATAATTACCTATATACTATCACATAACATATTATATTATATAACATTTTACTTATTCCACTTAGCATAAAACCCTTTAGGTCCATCTATGTTTTTAAAAATAGCAGGATTCCTTCTTTCTCATGACTAAATAGTATTCTCTTGTATGTATATTATTTTAAATTGTAGATGGTCCCTGCAGTCTTTTCTCCCTCACCCTATTTTATTCTAACAGCTATTAATAGGATATTAAGTGATTTTATATAATGGAGTTATTTATCCTGTTTACCCAGAACAGCAGGAAATTTAGTCAGTTTTGTTCACTCCTGGCAGAGAATAGGCCCCCAATAGAGCTTTCTTGGGTAATTAAACAAAGCCTGTGTTTATACACACACACACAAATTTCACTATTTCTCTCCTGGGTAGAGGCATGATGCCCCATCCTGTCCTCATGCCACATAAAGACTGACCCCTCACAGAAGAACTTTATATAAAGGTGCTCAGGGATCATTTGCTGACTCATTCAATTACTCACTCATGTACTCGTTCCTCTATTTAGTTTTTCATTCCACATTCATTGGTGTGTCTGTTGTCTCCACATCAGCTCCAGCACTGGGGACTCAGATATGAAGGACATACAGGTCCCTAAGTCTGGAGACCTTTCTTTTATAAAGGTAAAAGCAAATGAGAAACACATAGTTAAATACTTGATATAATTGCAGATGGAAACTAGAGAAATAAAAAAAGAATTAAAAACTGATTTGTGATGGATAATGAGGGAGACACACTTTAGACTGGTTAGTGCCTCAAGCAGGTGGCCTTCATGGTAAGACCTGTGAACCATGCAGGACCATTCCAGTCCCAAGAAGGGCAGGCAAAAGGCCCTAAAGTACAGGAAACAAAGAGAGGGCTATAGGGCATAAGCAGATAGGGGATGGGCTTCAGGCATCACCCCTACCACAGTGGGATGGCAGGGTAGAAGCACTTACTCTTTTCATGGATTAGAGACTTTAAGAGTCATAGAACTTGACACTGAGGTGGTTATTGGCCTGGGAGAACAACAATCAGGATTCTAGTTCCATGCTTTCCATTCATAAGTTTTCTTCTTCGCACTAGGTAGGTCCCAGTTTCTGCAGCTGTAATTCTTTCCCAAAGTGGCACAAATGACATTTGTGGTCCTAGGGAGCAGTCTGAGGGATTGTTCAGCCAATTATATGATATCCTTTCTTCCAGGAGGTCAGAATCACATAGCCCTTAAGGGAATCTAGTTCCCTGCCTCTCCTACTCCCATTCATTGCCAAGAATCCAAGAAGCTTTTATGTTTGAAAAACTGCTGAGATTCAGATAAGAAGAGTGGAAGGGTATGGCCTTAGTGTTTAGACTGTTTCCAGTATACCCACATCAGCTGGTATAGAGATTCTTCCAGGGTGGGTCAGGCCTTGAGGACCAGCAGCTAAGGACCATGATTAAAGGTGGTCCTTAGTACTTCTGGTTGAAGTAGTGGGTGATGTCCATGGCAATAGACACTGGCAATGGAAATGATGATCTCAGAATTGAGGAAAACAAAGGGACCAATGGAGCTATTATCCTGAGTTGTTGTTATTGGGCAAAGATATTCCTGGCTGAGACTTCATGAGTAAAGCAAAGAATAGAGAAAGTACAAGCTATTCACATACTTCTTGTCAACCCCAAGTCTCTGTGCAGCTATATAAGAGATATAAACATTCCCAAAAGAAAGCAAAAGCAAGGGCAGACTTGAAAATATCATGAACTTTGAATGTATTCTCTCCTCCATACACACATAAACACTAGGAGAAGGCAGAAGCCTTACTGGTTCAAAGTGTTTTAGCACAACCTTTGTCCAACCATTGAATTACAATTAAACTATCCAGACACAGAAATGTACCACAGAAAGTTAAACTTAAAAGTAAAAACAAAAATTAAAACAAATAAACAAAGATAGTAACCACATTGTGTGTGTGTGTGTGTGTGTGTGTGTGTGTAGGGCAGGCAAGGACAAAGATTTCAATTTTAGCCAGGCCAGTTACTAAACAAACAAAAAAATATTAACTTTCAGGGTGAAAATATCAGAATCCAGAGTTAACACAATGTGTTACCTAAAATACTCATATTCAGCAAAATTATAAGATATGGAAAAAAAAAATCCAGTAGAGTTTGACCCATACTAAGGAGAAAGACATTCAGTACAAACTGTTGCTGAATGTCCCTGGATGTTGAATTTAGAAGAAAAACACCCCAAAGAAACTTTTGTAAAAGTGTTCAAATAACTAATAAAATCATATTTAAAGAGCTAAAAGAATGTATAAAAGTAGTAAATGAACAAGAGGGTTATTGATTAGGATATATAAATTATAAAAAAATCAAAATTAAATTGTGGAGTTGAAGAACACAATAGCTGAAATGAAAAAATAAATCACTGGAAGAATTCAACATCAAACTTGAAATAGCAGAAAAAGAATCAGTAAACATGAAGAAAATATTTAGAAATTATTCAACCTGAAAAACAGAGTGGAAAAAAATTGAAAAAAATAAAAAGGGCCTCAGAGTCCCAGCAGACGATATCAGGTATATGTATATGTAATGGGAGCAGAGAAAGAAAAAGGCAGAAAATTTTTTTAGGGAATAGTAGCCCAAACTTCCCAAATTTGATGAAAAATGTTAAACTACACATCCAAGAAACTCAACAATTTCAAAATTCAAAATACACAGAGATACACATATAGACGCATCATTGTAAAACTATTGAAAGCCAAAGAGAAAGCAAAAACCTTGAAAGCATCAAAAGAAAAATAACTCATAATGTATAGGGGAGAAACAATAAGATTAATAATAGATTTTTCATCAGAAACAGTAGAAACCATAAGCCAGTGGTATGCCATATTCTAAGTGATGAAAATAAAATACAATCAATCAAAATTACTATATCCAGCAAAACTTACCTTCAAAAATTAAGGCAAAGTTAAAACATCCCCACATAGCAACAGTGACAAAATTCATTGCTGACTAGCCTGCCTTAAAAGAAATTCAAAAAGAAGTCTCCCAGGCTGAGAAAAAAAGACCCATAGATCCATAGGAAGAAATAAAAAACACCAGAAATTGTAAATATATGATTTGCTATAAAATGCTATGTAAGTATAAATTTCTCATTTCTTCTTCTAACATCTTTAAAATACATAATATTGCATAAAGCAATAATTATAACACTATGTTGTTGAGCTTGTAATATATCTAGATGTAATGTATTATGGAAATATCAGCATAAACAATAGGGAAGGAAATAGAGCTATAGTGAAGCAAAGTTTCAAAGAAACTTGCAAAGAAATCCAAAGAAATCCAAACCACGAATTCAAAAAATATATGCATCCTATTGTTTATTGCAGCATTATTTACAATAGCCAAGCCATGAAAGTAACCTAAGTGTCCACTGATAGATGATTTAGTAAAGAAGAGGTGGTACATATATCCAAAAAAAAAAATCTCAGCCATAAAAAAAAATGTGACAACATTTTTGTGACAACATGGGTGGACCTACAAAATATTATGTTAAGTGAAATAAGTCAGACAGAAAAAGACAAATCCCAAATAATTTCACTTATGTGTGGAATCTGAAAAGCGAAATAAACACATAAACAAAACAGAAACAAACTCGTAGGTATAGAAAACAAACCAATGGTTGCCAGGTTGGGGGGCTAGCTGAGTGGAAAAACTGAAGTGATTAAAACATACAAATTGGCAGTTACAAAATAGTCACAGGATGTGAAGTACAGCATAGAGAATATAGTCAATAACATTGCAATAACTATACATACTTCCAGGTAGGTACTAGACTTATCATGGAGATCACTTTGTAAATTATATTAATGCATAATGACTATACTATATACTTGCAACTAATATAATATTGAATATCAATTATAATTGAAAAAATTAATTTAACAAATAAATAAAATAAAGACAGTGATTGTCAGACTGGATAAAAAGGAAATATCAACTATAGCTATAAACTGTTGATGGAAGACAAAACTTTGACATAAAGGCACAAATAAGTTGAAAGCAAAATAATAACAAAATACATACTATAAAATAGCAAGCATAGAAAGCTAAAGTGGTTATATTAATATCAGACAAAACTGACTTTAAAAAAATTTTTTTATTGTTATTCAATTACAGTTTTGTGCCTTTTCTCCCCATCCCTCCCCCACCTATACCCTCCCCCTTGATTTTGTCCATGTGTCCTTTATAGTAGTTCCTGTAATCCCCTCTCCTCACTGTCCCCTCCCCACTCCCCCCTGCCCATTGTTAGATTGTTCTTAACTTCAATGTCTCTGGTTATATTTCGCTTCCTTTTTTCTTCTATTTATTATGTTCCAGTTAAAGGTGAGATCATATGGTATTTTTCCCTCACCGTCTGGCTTGTTCCACTTAACATAATGCTCTCCAGTTCCATCCATGCTGTTGCAAAGGGTATAAGCTCCTTCTTTCTCTCCGCTGCATAAAACTCCTTTGTGTGGGAGGGAGGGGGGTGGGTAGGATGGAGTGGAGTGGGGGGGGAAATGGGACAACTGTAATAGCATAATCAATAAACATATTAAAAAAAAAACTCCTTTGTGTAAATATACTGTAGTTTTTGGATTCACTCATTTGCTGATGGGCACTTATGTTGCTTCCAGTACTTGGCTATTGTAAATTGTGCTGCTATGAACATTGGGGTGCACAGGTTCTTTTGCATTGGTGTTTCAGGGTTCTTAGAGTATAATCCCATCAGCAGAATTGCTGGGTCAAAGGGCAGTTCCATTTTTAGTTTTCTGAGGAAATTCCATACTGTTTTCCACAATGGCCACACCAGTCTGCATTCACACCAACAGTGCACTAGGGTTCATTTTTCTCCGCATCCTCTCCAATATTTGTTTGTGGATTTGTTTATGTTGGCCACTCTGACTGGTGTGAGATGGTACCTCATTGTAGTTTTAATTTGCATCTCTCTGATGGCTAGTGATGCTGAGCATCTTTTCATGTCTCTGGGCCCTCTGTATGTCTTCCTTGGTGAAGTGTCTGTTCAAGTCCTTTGCCCCTTTTTTAATTGGGTTGTTTGTCTTCCTGGAGTGGAGTTGTGTGAGTTCTTTATATATTTTGGAGATCAGGCCCCTGTCTGAGGTATCATTGGCAAATATGGTTTCCCATACCGTTGGTCCTCTTTTTATTGTAATGCTGTTTTCTTTAGCCATGCAGAAGCTTTTTATTTTGATGAGGTCCCATTTGTTTATTCTTTCCTTTATGTCCCTTGCTTTAGGGGACATGTCTGTGACGATGTAGCTGCGTGGAATGTCTGAGATTTTCCTGCCAATGTTTTCCTCGAGGACTTTTATGGTGTCACAACTTATATTTAAGTCTTTTTTGCATCTTGAATTTATTTTTGTGTATGTTGTAAGTTGGTGATCCAGTTTCATTTTTTTGCATGTAGCTGTCCAGATCTCCCAACAGCATTTGTTGAAGAGGCTGTTTTTGCTCCATTTTATGCTCCTGCCTCCTTTGTCAAATATTAATTGACCATAAAGACTTGAGTTTATTTCTGGGCTCTCTGTTCTGTTCCATTGGCCTATGTACCTGTTTTTATGCCAATACCAGGCTGTTTTGATTACCGTGGCCTTGTAATACAGTTTGATATCAGGTATTGTGATCCCTCCTGCTTTGTTCTTCTTTCTCAAAATTGCTGCAGCTATTCGGGGTCATTTATGGGTCCATATAAATTTCTGAAATGTTTGTTCTATATCTGTGAAATATGTCGTGGGTACTCTTAATAGGGATTGCATTGAATCTATAAATTGCTTTGGGTAGTATGGCCATTTTGATGATGTTAATTCTTCCAATCCATGAGCATGGTACATGCTTCCATTTGTTTGTGTCTTCCTTAATTTCTTTCTTCAGTGTTGTGTAGTCTTCTGAGTACAGGTCTTTTACCTCCTTGGTTAGGTTTATTCCTAGGTACTTTATTTTTCTTGTTGCTATATCAAATGGGATTTTTTTCCTGATTTCTGTTTCTGCAGTTTCATTGTTGGTATACAGGAATGCCTTTGATTTCTGAGTATTGACTTTGTATCCAGCTGTTTTGCCAAATTCATTTATTAGGTCGAGTAGTTTTTTGGTGGAGTCTATAGGATTTTCCATGTACACTATCATGTCATCTACAAACAGTGACAGTTTCATTTCCTCCTTTCCAATTTGGATGCCTTTTATTTCTTTTTCTTGTCTGATTGCTGCAGCTAGGACTTCCAATACTATGTTGAATAGGAGTGGTGAGAGAGGGCATCCTTGTCTTTTTCCTGATCTTAGTGGGAAAGCTCTAAGTTTTTGTCCATTGAGTATGATGTTGGCTGTAGGTCTCTTATCTATGGTCTTTATTATGTTGAGGAATGCTCCCTCTATTCCCACTTTGCTGAGTGTTTTTATCAGAAATGGGTGCTATATCTTATCAAATGCTGTTTCTACATCTATTGATATGATCATGTGACTTTTGTCTTTGCTGTTGTTTATGTGATGTATTATGTTTATTGATTTGCGAATATTGTACCATCCTTGCATCCCTGGATGAATCCCACTTGGTCATGGTGGATGATCTTTTTAATGTATTGCTGGATGTGGTTTGCCAATATTTTGTTGAGAATTTTAGCATCTATGTTCATCAGCGATATTGGCCTGAAGTTTCTTTTTCCTTCGTTGTGTCTTAATCTGGTTTTGGGATTAGGATGATGCTGGCTTCATAAAAAGTGTTTGGGAATCTTCCATCAGTTTGGATTTTTTTGAATAGTCTGTGAAGGATAGGGGTTAGCTCTTCCTTAAATGCTTTGTAGAATTCTCCTGTAAAACCATCTGGTCCAGGGCTTTTTTGTGTTGGGAGTTTTTTGATGACTGCTTCAATTTCGTCTGCTGTTATTGGTCTGTTCAGGTTGTTTTCTGCTTCTTCATTCAGTTCTGGAAGATTATATTTTTCTAGAAATGTGTCCATTTCACCTAGGTTTTCAAATTTCTTGGCATACAGTTCTTCGTAGTAATTTCTTACAATCTTTTGTATTTCTGTGGTATCAGTTGTAATCTCTCCTCTTTCATTTCTAATTGTGTTTATTTGGATCCTCCCTCTTTTCTTCTTGATGAGCCTACTTAAGGCTTGTCAATTTTGTTTATCTTTTCAAAGAACCAGCTCCTGGATTCATTGACCCTTAGAATTGTGCTTTCAGTCTCTATGTCATTTAACTCTGCTCTGATCTTGGTTATTTCCTTCCTTCTCCTTGCTCTGGGCTGTCTTTGTTGTTGTTCCTTGACTTCTTGTAGGCGTAGGGTTAGGTTGTTTGTTTGAAATGTTTCTATCTTTTGAAGGTAGGCCTGTATTGCTATGAACTTCCCTCTCAGGACTGCCTTTGCTGTGTCCCATAGGTTTTGGGTTGTTGTGAGTTCGTTTTCATTTTTTTCCAGAATGTTTTTGATTTCTTCCCTAATCTCGTTCTTGACCCATTCATTGTTTAATAGCATGCTATTCAGTCTCCATGATTTTGAGTGTTTTGGGTTTTTTCCTTTGGGGTTGGTTTCTAGTTTCAGCCCCTTGTGGTCAGAGAAAATGCTTGATATGATTTCAATTTTCTTGAATTAGTTGAGGCTTCCTTTGTGTCCTATCATGTGTTCTATCTTTGAAAAAGTTCCATGGACACTTGAAAAGAATGTGTATTTTGCTTCTTTGGGATGAAAAGCTCTATAGATATCAGTTAAGTCCATTTCCTCTGGGGTATTGTTAAGTGACACAATATCCTTGTTGATATTTTGTTTGGAAGACCGGTCCATTTTTGACAGTGGGGTGTTAAAGTCTCCTACTATAATTGTGTTGCTGTCAATATCTTTCTTGAAGTCCTCCAAGATTTTCTTGATGTATTTGGGTGCTCCTATGTTGGGTGCATACATATTTACAATGTTTATGTCTTCTTGGTGGATTCTTCCTTTGAGTATTATGAAGTGACCTTCTGGGTCTCTCTTTATGGCCCTTCTTTGGAAGTCTACTTTGTCTGATATGAGTATTGCTACCCCTGCTTTTTTTCCTGTCAATTTGCTTGGAAGTGTTGTTTCCAGCCCTTCACTTTCAGTCTGTGTAGGTCTTTTGTCCTGAGATGGGTCTCTTGTAGGCAGCATATGTGTGGGTCATGTTTTCTTATCCATTCAGCTATTCTATGTCTTTTGATTGGAGCATTTAATTCATTTACATTTAAGGTTATTATCGATAGGTAGTTATTCATTGCCATTTTTTCCTACCTGTGTTCCTCTGTCTTTCTCTTTTCCTTCCTTTCCTTAAAGCAGTCCCTTTAGCATCCCTTGCAGAGATGGTTTGGTGGAGCTGTATTCTTTTAGACTTGTTTTGTCTGGGAAACTGTTTATTTGGCTTTTATCTTGATTGAGAGCCTTGCTGGGTAAAGTAGTCTTGGTTGCATGCCTCTGGTTCTCGTTACTTTGAATATATTTTGCCATTCTCTTCTGGTTTGGAGCGTTTCCATTGAGAAGTCGGTTGTTAACCTTATTGGGGCTCCCTTGTATGTTCCTTCCTGTTTCTCCCTTGCTGCCTTTAAGATCCTCTCTTTGTCTTGGAATTTTGCCATTTTAATTATGATGTGTCTTGCAGTGGGCCTCTTTGAGTTCGTCTTGCTTGGGACTCTCTGTGATTCCTGGATTTGTGTGACTGTTTCTCTCATCTAATTAGGGAAGTTTTCCATCATTACTTTTTCAAACAGGTTTTCTATCCCTTGCTCTTCCTTTTCTCCTTCTAGCATCCCTATTATACGGATATTATTTCGTTTCATTTTGTCCTGCATTTCCCTTAACCCCTCTTCATTCTTTCTGAGCCTCTTTTCCTTTTCTTGCTCATTCTGGGTGTTTTTTTCAACCTAGTCCTCCAGTTCACGGATCCGATCCTCTGCTTCATCGAGACTGCTTTTGATTCCTCTACTGTGTTCTTCAATTCAGAAATTGTATTCTTCGTTTCCTCTTGGCCCTTGTTGATAGTTTCTATTTCCTTTTTCACGTTGATATAGTTTGTAGTGAGTTCATTGTAGTTTCCCTGTAGTTTTTGGTAATTCTGTGTGAGCTCAGTGAGCTTCCTGATAACCATTGCTTTGAACTCAGTATCTGATAGTTGACTTGCCTGTTTTTCAGTTAGCATTCTTTCTGAGGCTTCCTCCTCTCCTTTCATTTGGGAATTGTTTCTTTGTCTTCCCATTGTTTGTGAGACTCTTCTTGTTAGCCTCTGCTTCTTAAATTGATCTATTCTGACTCCCTGGGTTTATGGGATGAACTTCTATGGTAGAATGCCAATGGGATTCAGTGGTGCTGTCTCCTTAATCTCCTCTGCTCACTGGTCTTGAGCTGATGTTTATGGGTGTAACACAGTCTAACTCTGGTCTTTTCAGCACTCCAGGTTTTATTGTCTCACCTGTGGAAAAAAGAGAAAGGGGTGGGGAGGGAAGTAGGGAAAAAGGGAATAGAAAAGGAAAGGAAGGGAGAAGGAATAAAGAAAGATCAGAGGCAAGGTAAGAAGGAATTTTAACTAAAGTTAAAACAAAAGAATAAATAAAAGAAGACAGGAAGAAGGAATAAAAAAAGAAAGAAGGACAGAAAGGAAGAAGGAATTCAAGGGGAAAGGAGGAAAGAAAAATAAAAAAGTCTTGTGCTGGCTTTAAACCGGTCAGGTTAGTTCTGCTGGTCATCCTGTCTGTGGAACAGCAGGGGGTGGTTGGAAGGATTGGTTTCACTTTTCTCCCTTCCTGAGTCACACTCTTCGCCGTTGTTCAGCCTCCAGTCCAGCTCCTCGGGGTCCTTCTGCTCCCCACTAGTCCTTTAGTTCACCAGCTGTGCTGTCCTTGAATTTCACCAATTAGGGGCAACTCACACTCCCCCTTCTTGCTCTTTGCTGTCTTAGATGCTTGGGGCTCTCGGTGCTGCTATGGGGTAGTTCAGCCCCCTACTGGGTCGAGTCCTTCCGGGGAATGCAGTCTCCCCTAGCCCTGCAGATCCCCTCTGCTGGGTGTTCTGTCTTTGTCCTAGAGAGCCAGTAGGCCCTGCAGGGCTCTATGCGCAGGGGCTATGTAGGAGTTGTTCAGAACCGGTACTTTTAGGTGTGGTCCCTGGAAGGCAGTCAGGCGTTTGATCAGCCGATCTGCGGCTTTGGGCCTGGGTGGCCTGCGGCCAGTCTTTCCGCTGCTTTGGGCCTCCGTGGCGTGCACGGCCGATCTGTAGCTTTGGGCCTTAGTTGTGCGTGGCAGTCTTTCTGCTACTTTGGCTCTGGTTTGCGCTCGGCAGGCAGGTGTGCCGCCTTGGGCCTGTGGGTGGGTCAGCTAGCCTCTGCTCCCAGTGCACACCCACTCGAGGTTTCCATTGTGGGCGCCCTGCCAGGGTTTCAGGTGTGGGCCCCCAGTCCGCTAATCTGGGTGTGCACAACTGGGCTTCAGGTGAGTGCTGGGGCTGGTTATCCCGCGTTCACCATCCAGGGGCTGAGGGGGAGGGGCGCCAGAGGCCACAGCTGCTGCTGAGAGTTCTCTAATTAGCCCCTGAGTGCCTCTATTTTCTTTTTCTTTTTGAGAAATT
Organism: Desmodus rotundus; assembly: GCF_022682495.2. NCBI lineage: Eukaryota > Metazoa > Chordata > Mammalia > Chiroptera > Phyllostomidae > Desmodus > Desmodus rotundus. The sequence goes on from NC_071388.1 coordinate 106,380,273, forward strand.
CTTTCTATTCACGCCCCCCTGGTCCAAACAAGCACCTCGCTGCTCACACAGCTCAGCCTGGCTCTCTCCCAAGAATCCTACAGCAGACCCTGCGCCCGGGCCAGGGCTTCAGCCGCCCTGGTCCCTACGCTGGTCCCAGGGACCTTATTGTCCTTAAGCACTCTTCTTACTGTCAGATCTTTCAATGTCCTCTATCTTTGGTCTCTGATCTTCATATATGCTGGAATACCGTTGGCTGTTCGCTCTGCTCCTCAGATCAGCTAGGTGTTTCATTGGTGTTGAGGGGAAGTGGACTCTGCTCCCACCTCTCTCGCCACCATCTTCCCCCCAATAGGACAAAATTGACTTTAAGGGAAGAAATATTACTAGAGACAAAGAGAAACATGTCAGAATAATAAAATGGTTAAATATATCAGGAAGTTATAATAATTACAAATACCTAATAAGAGCCTAAATACAATATTCCTTCAAAATATTTGAAGAAAAAACTGACAAAAATAAAAGAAAATGTAGACAATTCAACAATAATAGTTGGAGACAAAACTTGTTCCTAGGGGGGAAAAAACATCTGAATAATGGCAAAGGGCAAATCCATCAGGAGGACGTAGCAAATAAAAACATTTGCACCTAACATTAGAACCCTAAAATAAAGAAAACAAATCTAAAAAATAAAAGAAATAAAGGGAGAAAAAGATATTCAACAATAATAATTGGATTTCAATACCTCCACTTTCAATAATGACTAGAACAACTAAGAAGATCAAAGAGGAATTAGGACACTGTAACTCAACCAGTTAAACATACTTCTTTAGAGCACTCCACCCAACAACAGTAGAATATGTTTCCTTCTCAAGCACACATGGAATAGCGTATGGATAGATAATATGATACATCAGAAAAGCATATATCGTGTTCATGGATTGGAAGAATTAGCATCATTAAAATGTCCATACTACCCAAAGCAATCTATACATTCAGTGCAATCCCTATTAAAACACCAATGATGTATTTCACAGATTTAGAACAAATATTTCAAAAATTGATATGGAACAAAAAATGACACCAAATATCTGCAACAATCTTGAGAAAGAAGAACAAAATAGGAGAGATCACAATACCTGATATTAAGTTACATTAAAAGGCTACTATAACCTAAACAGTCTGGTACTGGCATAAAAACAGACACCTAGATCAATGGAACAGAATAGAGAGCCCAGAAATAAAACCATGTCTCTATGGTCAATTAATATTTGACAAAGGGGGCAGAAGCATAAAATGGAGTAAAAATAGCCTCTTTAAAAAATAGTGTTGGGAGATCTGGACAGAAGCTAGACCACTAACTGACTATACACCAGGATAAACTCAAGATGGATAAAAGACTTAAATATAAGTCATGCCACCATAAAAGTCCTAAAGGAAAACATAGGCAGTAAAATTTCAGATATTTTACACAGCAATATTTTTGCCAATATATCTCCGAGGGCAAGGGATGTAAAGGAAAGAATAAACAAATAGAACTTCATCAAAATAAAAAGGGAACCAATCATATGGGGAAAATATTTGTCAATGACACCTCAGACAAGGGCTTGATCCCCCAAATATGTATAGAACTGATATGATTCAACACCAGGAAGACAAATAATCCCCCCCAAAAATGGACAAAGGACCTGAACAGACACTTCTTGATGGGGGGCATACAGAGGGCCCAGAGACATAGAAAAGGATGCTCAGCATCACTCACCATCAGAGAGATGCAAACTAAAACCACTATAGACACCACTTCATACTGGTCAGAATGGCCATTATAAACAAGTCAACAAACCACAAGTCCTGGCAAGGATGTGGAGAAAAGGAAACCCTAGTACATTGTTGGTGGGAATGCAGACTGGTGCGGCCACTGTGGAAAACAGTATGGAATTTCCTCAGAAAACTAAACATGGAACTGCCCTTTGACCCGGCAATTCCACTGCTGCGATTATATACTAAGAATCATGAAACACCAATTCAAAAGAGCCTATGCATTCATAGCAGTGTTATTTACAATTGCCAACTACTGGAAAAAGCCTAAGAGTCACTCAGTAAATGAGTGGATCAAAACACTATGATACAAGAGAACCAAGATGGCGGCATAGGTAGACACACTGCGCCTCCTCGCACAACCAGAACTGACAGAAAATCGCATGGCAAGGAAGTCCAACGCCAAGTAGATAAAAAAGAAACACACATCCAGACCGGTAGGAGGGGCGGAGATGGGCACTGGGGCGGAGAGGACTCGTGTTGCTGTGGCGGTACCAAGACTGTCAGAGTGTGGGACCAACGGGGCAGGCAGTCTGGCTACTAGAAGACCCTGCGGCCCCACACTCGTGCACAGATAAACCAGGATGAAGGGCAGGGAGCTAAGCAGACCCCGTAACCCAGGGTTCCAGTGCGAGGGGAAATAAAGCCTCAGACCTCTGATTGAAAACGCCCATGGGGGTTGGGGCGGAAGCAGGAGAGACTCCCAGCCTCACAGGAGAGTTCATTGGAGAGACTCACAGGGGCCTAGAGTGTGCACAAGCACACCCACTCGGGAACCAGCACCAGAAGGGCCCAATTTGATTGTGGGTAGTGGCAGGAGTGACTTCATTCCAGTGGAGAGTGGAGTGGGTGCCATTGCTCCCTCTCAGCCCCTCCCCCACATACGCGCAGCAACCAGCCTTACCCTGCCCCGCCCCAAGAACACCTAAGGCTCCGCCCCTTTAAGTAACAGACTCGCCAAGACACACACACACAAAAATGGCCCAAATGACAGAACACTTCAAAGCTCCAGAAAAAATACAACTAAGCGAGGAAGAGATAGCCAACCTATCGGATGCACAGTTCAAAACACTGGTTATCAAGACGCTCACAGAATTGGTTGAATCTGTTTGAAAACCAGATGAAAAAATGAAGGCTATGCTAAGAGAAACAAAGGAAAATGTACAGGGAACCAATAGTGATGCGAAGGAAACTGGGACTCAAATCAATGGTGTGGACCAGAAGGAAGAAAGAAACATCCAACCAGAAAAGAATGAAGAAACAAGAATTTGGAAAAATGAGGAGAGGCTTAGGAACCTCCAGGACATCTTGAAACGTTCCAACATCCGAATTATAGGGGTGCCAGAAGGAGAAGAGGAAGAACAAAAAATTGAAAACTTATTTGAACAGATAATGAAGGAGAACTTCCCCAGTCTGGCAAAGGAAATAGACTTCCAGGAAGTCCAGGAAGCTCAGAGAGTCCCAAAGAAGCTGGACCCAAGGAGGAACACACCAAGGCACATCATAATTACATTCCCCAAGATGAAAGAGAAGGAGAGAATCTTAGAAGCAGCAGGAGAAAAGGAGACAGTTACCTACAAAGGGGTTCCCATAAGACTGTCAGCTGATTTCTCCAAAGAGACCTTACAGACAAGAAGGGACTGGTAAGAAGTATTCCAAGTCATGAAAGGCAAGGGCCTACATCCAAGATTACTGTATCCAGCAAAGCTATCATTTAGAATGAAAGGACAGATAAAGTGCTTCTCAGATAAGGTCAAGTTCAAGGAGTTCATCATCACCAAGCCCTTATTATATGAAATGTTAAAGGGACTTATCTAAGAAAAAGAAGATAAAAAAATAGGAACAGTAAAAATGACAGCAAACTCACAGTTATTAACAACCACACCTAAAACCAAAACAAAAGAAAACTAAGCAAACAATTAGAACAGAAACAGAACCACAGAAATGGAGATCACATGGAGGGTTATCAATAGGGGATTGGGAGGGGGAGAGAGGGCGGAAAGGTACAGAGAATAAATAGCATAAATGATCGGTGGAAAATAGACAGGGGGAGGGTAAGAATAGTATAAGAAATGTAGAAGCCAAGGAACTTATAAGTATGACCCATGGACATGAACTATAGGGGGGGAATGTGGGAGTGAGGGAGTGGGCAGGATGGAGTTGAGTGAAGGGGCGGAAATGGGACAACTGTAATAGCATAATCAATAAATATATAAAAATAACACTATGGTACATTTACACATTGGAATACTATGCAGCAGAAAAAAAGAAAGAACTCCTACCTTTCTTGACAGCATGGATGGAACTGGAGATGATTATATTAAGTAAATAAGTGTAAGACAAATACCAAATTATCTCACCTATAATAGGAACCTAATGGGCAAAACAAACAAGCAGGCAAAATAGAACCAAAGGCATGGAAGCAAGGAACAGACTGACAGGGACCAGAAGGGAGGATGGAGGGGAACAAGGGAGGAAAGAAGCAGCAGAGTCTAATAAAAAAAACAGGTATGAATGACCCATCGACATGGACTACAGGGTGGGGATTGGGTGTGGGAGTGGGGCGTGGGAGGTATAAGGGAGAGTGACGGGGGAAAATGGTGACAACTGTAACTGAACAACAATGAGAAAAAAGAGAGAATCCAACTTAAAAATGGGCAGAGGAACTGAATAGACATACAGAAGGCCAAGAGATGTATGAAAAGGTGCCATATGTCACTAGTCATCAAAGAAATGCAAATTAAAACCACAATGAGATATCAGCTCATACCTGTCAGAATGGGTGTCATCAATAAATCCACAAATGACAAGTGCTGGTGGGAATGTAGACAAAAGTGAACCTTCATGTACTGTTGGTAAAAATTCAAACTGGCTACACCACTATGGAAAGAAGTATGGAGTTTCCTCAAAAAATTAAAAGTGGATCTTCCTTAAAACCCAGTGATTCCCCTTCTAGGAATTTTTCTGAAGAAACTGAAAGCACTGATTTGAAAAACATATATGCATTCCTATGTTCATTGCAGTGTTATTTACATTAGACAAGCTAAGGAAGCAACCCAAGCGCCCATTAATAGACAACTGGATAAAAAAAGCTGTGGTAATTATGCAGTGGAATACTACTTGGCCATAAAAAGGAACAAAATCTTACTTTTTGTTACAGCATGGATAGACATAGAGTGTATTATGCTCAGTGAAATAAGTCAGTCCAAGAACAACAAATACCATGTGATTTCACTTATGTGTGGAATCTAAAGAACAAAATAAACTAACAAATTGAAACAGACTCATAGATACAGAGAGAAAACCAGTAGCTGCCAGAGAGATTGGGGGTTGGGAACTGGATGAAAAAGTTGAAAGAACTAATAACCACATATTGGTAGTTACAAACTAGTCATGGGGAAGTAAGTAAAGCATAGGAAGTATAGCCAATAATATTGTGATAAGTATATACGGTGACAGATGGGGTACTGGAAATATCAAGGGGAACACTATGTAAAGTATATAATTGTCTAACCACTAAGCTGTACACCCAAAACCAATACAAAATAAATTTAAAAAATAAAATAAATAAGAAAAGATAAAGATATTAGAGCAGGATTAATAAAATGGAAAATAGACAAACAATAGAGAAACACAATAAATCTAAAATTTAGATCTTTGAAAAAGTCAACAAATTTGACAAACTTTAAGCTAGATGTACCAAGAAAAAAGATGGAAGACACAAATAAATAAAATCAGGAATGAGAGAGAGAACATTCCTACTCATCCTGTAATAACATTGCTCATGGGAATATAAAAAGCTATAGTTACTCAGGAAAATAGTTTGGCAGTTTCTTTTATAACTACAACACAGCCTTGGCCAGTGTGGCTCAGTTAGTTGGAATGTCATCCTGTAGACTAAAAGGCCACAGGTTTGATTCCTGGTCAAGGCATATATCCAGGTTGCGGGCTCAATACCTGGCTGTGGTGCATACAAGAAGGCAACCAATTGATTTCTCTCTCTCTCTCTCTCTGTCTCTCTCTCTCTCTCTCTTCATTCCCTTCTCTCTAAAAGAAATGAGAAAATGTCCTTGGATGAGGATAAAAAGGAAAACTACAATATAATTCAACAGCCAAACTGCTGGGCGTTTTACTCCAGAGAAATGAGAATTTATTCCACCCAAAATCCTACACAACATTCTCAGCAACTTTATTTGTAATAGGCAAAAACTGGAAACAACCAGAATGTTCCTCAATGGATGAATAATTAAATTAACTTTGATACATCCATACCATGGAATACTCCTCAGTAATAAAAAGAAATGAACTATTGGTACCTGCAACAACTTGAATAGATCTCAAAAGCATTATACAGAGTTGGGGGGGGGAACCAATCTCAGAAGACCACATAATACATAATTCCATTTAATAACACTCTCAAAATGACAAGTTCTAATTATAAAGAACAGATTAGTGGTTGGCAGAGGTTAGAGTTGAGTGACAGGTATGACTAAAAAAGGACAGCATCTGAGAGTTTCTCTGTGATAATAAAACATTTTTGTATTCTGATTATGATCATGGTTACATGATTCTACACATGTAAAATTTCATAGAACTGTAAACAACCCCTTGACACAGATGAGTGCATGCAAACATTTGGTGAATTTAAATGAGGTCTATAGTTTCATTCGTTGTATCACTTAATTGTTTATTGCCTGGTCTTGATTGTTAAACTATGGTTATGAAAATAATGTCATGGGGTGGGTAGCTGGGTGAAGGGTACAGGGGAGCTCTCTAAACTATTTTTGTAATACCACATAAGTCCAAAAATGTTTCCAAACAAAAGGCTTAGAAATATGCATACAACTCTAATGAATACCAATAATACTAATATTATTACAATAGTATCTAGAGTTTTAAATATATAAAGAACTGAAATAAATGATAGCAACTACATAAAAGTCAGGAGGACAGTTTGAATTCAAATATGCCAAAATCCTTGCACTGTCCTCGAAAGGGGTAAAAGTTATCAATTAGTATTAGACTTTGATATATGAATAATGTGTATGGTTAATCTCTAGGGTAACTACTGAAAAATAGTAAAACAATGTATAATTTCCAAACTAACAGAGGAAATAGAATAATTAAGTGACACTTAAATAAGTACAAAAGTAGTCACCAAAGTAGAGAATAAAGGAAATAGCACAGGTTGGACACATAAAAAGCACTTGGTAACATGCTAAGTATACCAGCATTACATCAAGTATAAATTGACTAAAAACTTCCAACTATAAGAAAAACATTGTCAGATCGTTTTTTGAAAAAGTATAACTATATGCTATTTTCAAAAGATACATCTAAAGTAAAATATAACTAATAGATTAAAGGTTAATGATAGAGCATATACAGGCAAACAACAAGACAAAAAGTCAGCAGGTGCATGTATGTTAACACCAAGCAAAGTAAATATTAAAGCAAAAAGCATTAGTAAGCATATACAGTGGGGCACTTTATATTATTAAAAATTCAATTTACCCAGATTATATAGCAATTCTAAATTTGCAAACACCTAATGAACTGACCTCAAAGTATATAAAGAAAAAATTGTCAGAACTACAAGGAAAAAAATAAACAAATCCATGGTTATATAGGCAGATTGTAAAAACACTTCTCTCAGTAACTGATAAAACAAAAACAAAAAAATTAATAAGGATACATAAGATTTGAATAGTTTGGAAAACAGACATGACCAAATTAACATGTATGGAACTGTACACACAAAAATGTTTCTTTTTTCCAGCACAGTTGGAACATTGATAAAAAAAAAATTGACCATATTCTAGTCTGTAAAGCTATTTTTACACATACCAAACATTTGAAATCATCCCCCAGAGTACACTTCCTGACTACAATGCAATTAGGGTAGAAATCAATAATTCAGAAATCCTCACTTTTTTGGAAATTAAAATATACCATTCCAAATAATCCTTGGGTCAAAAAAGAACATGACAAAAATTAGGAAATATATTTCACTGAATAAGAATTGGGTTTGGTCAAGAAAAGATCATCAAAAAGATCCCTGTGAAAACCACTGTCATTCCAGAGTGACTCTGGGCATATCCAAGTTTTTACTTCCTGAAGAGTAACATCAGAGGCTACATACTGCAGGAGTGGGGAGAAACAAACTTCAGTAACATAACCCAACAAGTCACAAAACAAGTGAAGAAGAATTATCAATAACAAGTCCTCAGAGGAGGACTCGCATGCAAATTTACCCCAATACGTTATTCAACATGTCTAGCTTTCAACAACAACAAAAAATGAAACATATTAATACAAAGACATTCATATCAGGAGTAGGGGGTAGTAACTGTCTGTGAACATGACCAGATGTTGGGTTTAAAAAACAAAGACTTCAAAATAGCAATTGTAAATATGTTCAAAGAATAAAAGGAAACTGAAAGTTAACAAGTAAAGAAAGGTATAATGATAATGCCACATCAAATTGAGAATATCAATAAAAATTATAAAACCAATAGAAATTATTTTAAAAGATCCAGATGGAACTTCTGGAGTCTAAAATTACAGTAATTAAAATGAAAATTCCCTGAAGGGGCTCAACAATATATTTGAGCTGGCATAAGAAAGAATTAGTAAACCTGAAGACAAAGATTATAAAATTTTGAAGAGCAGAGAGAAAAACTAACAAAAAATGAACAGAGCCTCATAGAATTGTGTGATATCACTGAGGACAAGAATATATGTATAATAGGAATATCAAAAGAAAACTGAGAAAAAATATTTAAAGAAACAAAAGCTGAAAAATGCTCAAAATAAATCTACACATTCAGGAGACTCAATGAACTCCAAGCAGGATAAACACAGAGAGATCCACAAACAGACACATCATAGTAAAATTACTGAAATCCAACACAAAGAGAAAATCTTGAAAGTAGGAAGAGAAAAATGACATAATTTGCAAGGGAGTCCCAAAAAGATTAACACCTGGCTTCTCATCTGAAACAATGGAGGCAAGAAGGCATTTAGATAATATATTTGTAATGCTCAAAAGAAAAAAAAAACTGTCAAGCAAGAATTCTATATGCAGCAAAACTGTCTTTTGAAAATGAAGTTGAATTGAAAACATTAGAAGATAAAAACTGAGAAAATTTGTTGCTAGCAGATGTGCTTTACAAGTAATACTAAAGGATGTTCTTCAGGATGAAAGCAGATGACCCCAGACAATAATTGTACACACACACACACCACTGGTAATAGTAATTATGTAATTAGCTTTGGGTGAGTTGTGGCCAAGATGGAGGCATAGGTAGAAACCCTTTGCTTTATCGCACAACCAAAAAGAGGATAGCAACCAATCTAAAATCAATAAACAACTAGAAGTACCAGAAGATCAAACTGCATGGAACTCCAACAGCCAAGGAATTAAAGACAAAGTCAACCAGAGCAACCAGATGGGTAAGAACCTGCAGAGAGACAGCGGACTGTGTGGGTGGGGCCAGCTGAGAAAAACAGCTGCAAGGCAGCAGACCATGTAGCTGGGGCTGGCTGAAGGCGAAACTGAGACTCAGAGTTGACTGTGGACTACAGCAGTTGCCCTGGTGGGAGAAACTCCCAGTCTCACACGATAGTTCATTGGAAAGTGGGCTAGAGACAAGCAGGCGAGCTTCATTGTTCCCTCTCTGGCCCCTCCCCGCCCAGGCAGCACTGCAGCAGAGCAAAGAGGATTGCCCAGCCCTGGTGAATACCTAAGGCCCCGCCCCCTTACAATTTAACAGGTGCACCTAGACAAAGAAATATAGCCCAAATGAAAGAACAGAGCAAAACTTCAGAAAGAGAGCTAAGTGATGAGGAGATAGCCAACCTATCTGATGGAGAACTTAAAGCCCTGGTAATCAAAATGCTCACAGAACTGATTGAGCTTGGTCAAAAATGAAAAGACAAATGAAAGATACCCAAAATGAAATAAAGCAAAATATTCAGGGAACCAACAGTGACAGGAAGGAAACCAGGACTCAAAGCAACGATTTGGAACAAAAGGAAGAAATAAACATACAACCAGAACAGAATGAAGAAACAAGAATTCAAAAAAGTGAAGAGAAACTTACAAACCTCTGGGGCAACCTGAAATGTTCCAATATCCGAATTATAGGGGTATCAGATGGAGAAGAACAACAGCAAGAAATTGAAAACTTATTTGAACAAATAATGAAGGAGAACTTCCCCAGTCTGGCAAAGGAAATAGACTTCCAGGAAGTCCAGGAAGCCCAGAGAGTCCCAAAGAAGTTGGACCCAAAGAGGAACACACCAAGGCTCATCATTAAGTTACCCAAGATTAAAGATAAAGAGAAAATCCTAAAAGAAGCAAAAGGTAGAGAAAGAGTTACTTACAAAGGAGTGCCCATAAGACTATCAGCTGATTTCTCAAAAGAGACCTTACAGGCAAGAAGGGGCTGGAAAGAAGTATTCAAAGTCATGAAAGGCAAGGACCTACATCCAAGATTACTGTATCCAGCAAAACTATCATTTAGAATGGAAGGGCAGATAAAGTGCTTCCCTGGTAAGGTCAAGTTAAAGGAGTTCATCATCACCAAGCCATTATTATATGAAAGGTTAGAAGGACTTATCTAAGAAAAAGAAGGTCAAAAAATATGAACAGTAAAAAGACAACAAACTCACAACTATCAACAAATGAACCTAAAAGAAAAGAAAAACAATGACAACAAAACTAAGCAAACAACTAGAACAGGAACAAAATCAGAGAAATGGATATCACATGGACAGATTTCAGTGGGAAGGGGAAAGAGAGGAATAGAGGGGAAATGTACAGGGAAGACGAAGCATAATTAGTAGGCATAAAATAGATGGAGAGAGGTAAAAAATGGTATAGGAAACAGAGAACTCAAAGAACTTATATCTACAACCCATGGACATGAACTAAGTGGGGGGAATGCCAGAGGGTTGGGGGTGCAGGGCAGAGAGGGGACAAAGAGGGAAAAATGGGAAAACTGTAATAGCATAATCAATAAAAAATACTTAAAAAATAATTATGTAATTGGAAAAGACAGTGAAAGTTTATATTTCTTCTCTATTATATTAAAAGCAATTATATAAAGTAATATGCATATAATGCATTGTTGGACCAAAACATATAGAAATGTAATATATTTGTCAATAATGGCACAAGGAGGGTGAGAGCAAAGCAGTATTGCACTAAGAAATTGAATCTAAATGGTAAGTCAGTTCCATAGAAACAAATGAAAAAAAAACAGTACTGATAAATAAGAAGCTTAACATAACAAAAACTACAAACATATACAGTCACCTCTCATTATCATGGGGGATTGTTTCCAGGACCCCCTGTAGATACCAAAATCCATGGATGCCAAGTACCTTATATAAAATATCATAGAACAGTATGTACAATCTAAAGCCCTTCACATCTATGGATTCCCAACTGCGTATCAAAAATACTGTTGCCCTCGCTAGTGTGGCTCAGTTGGTTGGGTGTTGTCCTGCAAAGCGACATGTCATTGGTTCTATTCCCAGTCAGGGTACACACCTGGGTTTTGGATTTGGTCCCTTGTTGGGGCATATATGAGAGGCAACCAATTGATGGTTCTCTCTCACATTGATGTTTCTCTCCCTCTCTTTTTCCCTCCCTTCCCCTCCTCTATAAATAAATAAATAAATAATAAATAAATACTCTTTTTCTATCTGCAGTTGGTTGAATCTGTGGATCCTGCAAATACAAACGGTCAACTGGACTTGCTCTCTTTTCTTCTCTTAGTTTTTTAAAAGACATATAAACGAATAATTGTAGCAATGTATTGTTGTGTTAATAATATTTATAGATATATAGAAAAATAATATCACAAAAAAGAGAGAAAAAACAGAGCTACATAGAAGTAACAGTTCTATTTCTCACTGGAATTAAGCTATTATGCACCTGAAGCTTAGCCCTGGCTGGTTGCTCAGTTGGTTGGAGCATCATCCCATACACCGAAAGGTTGTGGGTTTGATCCCTGGTCAGAGCACATACCTAGGATGCAGGTTCACACCCCGGTTGGTGTATACAGTGCATACAGGAGGCAAATGATTGATGTTTCTCTCACACATCAATGTCTCTCTCTCAAATCAATAAAAAAATATCCTCAGGTGAGGATTAAGTAAATAAATCTGAAGCTTATTCTGCACAGTTAAGATGTATATAGTAAGCCCTAGGGCAACCACTGTGTAAATAATTCAAAAATATGTAGTAAAAAATGATTAAAGAATCATTTTGAAGGAAATGATTACAATTATTAGAAAATATTTACTACATGCAAAAGAAAGCAGGAAAAAAGGAATAGAGGAACAGAAAAGACATGAGACATATATAAAACAAATCGTAAAGTGGCAGATGTAAATCCAACCATGTTAATAACAACATAAACTGAATTAAACAATCCAATCAAAAGGCAGAGATTGGACTTTAAAAATGAGGTCCAGCTCTCTGCTATCTCCATGAAGAACACTTAGATTTAAAGACATAAATAGATTGAAAGTAAAAGGATAGAAAAGACATGTCATATAAACATCAACCATAGAACGCTGAAATGGCTATACTAGTATCAGACAAAATAGAGTTTAAAACAAAAAAAATTTTTACTAGAGATAAAGATGGAGTTTAAAGTCAATCCATCAGGAAGGTATAACAAATGTAAATATATGTGTACCTAACAACAAAGCCCCAAAGTATAAAGGGAAAAATGACAGAATTGAAGGGAAACTAGACAATGCGATAAAAAAAAACCTGGAAAATTACAATATCCTATTTTCAGTAATGACTATGATAACTAGGTAAAAAGTCAAAGAGGAAATAAATTACTTGAATAGCAGTCTAATCCAACTAGACCCGAGACGTTTATAAAACATGTCACCCAAAACAACAGAATATATATTCTGTTCAAGTGCATGTGGAATATTCTTCAGAATAGACTGTATGTTAGGTGCAAACAAAGCAAACCTCATAAATTTAAAAGGGTATAAACAACGTAAAGTATGTTCTCAAATCACAATGAAATGAAATTAGATATCAATAACAGAAAGACATTTGAAAAACTCACAAATATGTGGATATTAATTAAAAGCAATCCTTAAAAACCAATGTGTCAAAGAAATCACAGGGAAAATTCAAAAATACTTTGATGAAATGAAGACACTTTGAATAAATAAAAATTAAGATATAATATTCCAAAACTTACAGAATGCAGCTAAAGCAATGCTCAGAAGGAAATTTATAGTTGTAAATGCCTAGATTCAAAAAGGAGAAAGACCTCAAATAAATAACCAAAATTTCCACCTTAAGAAACTAAGAGCACAGTAAACCTAAAGTAAGCAGAAGGAAGAAAATAATAAATATCAGAAAGGAAATTAATGAAATAGGGAATAGAAAAAAAATAAAGAAAAATCAGTGAAACTGAAAGCTGATTCTTTGAAAAAGATCAACAAAATTGACAAACTACTAGGTTGATTGGCCAAAAAATATATATGTTGAAGACTCATATTATTAAAATCAAAAATAAAAGAGGAGACATCACTGATTTTATTTCTGTGAGATCATTTACTGATCTCACAGAAATAAACTGGAATGCCATGAAAAATTGTGTGCCAACAGATTAGATGACAGATTAAACAGTAGAGGTTGGTCAAATACAGTTTTGGGGTGGGGGAGAGAGTAGATACATTTGTTCCCAAACAAACCCCATTCATCCTGACCCTGGTGGTACAAACAGGGCTTTGGTGATCTGAGTTTTCTTTCAGGCTTTGCCACCAACTAACTGGATCTCTTTAAGTCCTCCCACCTTTCTGACCCTCAGTTTACCCCCATTTAAGATACCCAGGTTTTTGAACTACATGAGGTTTTCCCAAAGTGTGGGCTTACACCACTGACAAGATTGCATTGCTGCATTAAAAGCATCAAATTCCAAGGTGGAAAACATGTTTCTAGTCCAAACCTTTTTAGTCCTTCTGATTATCCCACAAAAATAGTGTCAGCTTAGTGCTGGGTGGCTCAACTTCCCTCCAACATTTGCTAGTCCCTCTGGAAGAGAGAGAAGGCAGAACTTGAGCTCAGGGACCCCACCAGCAATAGGACCCATTTAAATTTATTGGCTTTAATCTATTGCCATATGCTTATTGTCATGGCTACCTGCTGTTTACAGAAGTGGTGGGGTACTTTTTTCATTTATATTCACTGAAATAGAAAAGTTGATTTTAAAAATAATATTTTCTAAAAAAGAGAAAAAGTATCTTATAGGACAGTGTGCATTTCATACTTTGAATTGTCTTTACAATGGGGAAATATATTAAATACATTATATTTGTTGATGTAGAACAATAGCCATGGTCCATGAGGAGGGGCTAGGTGATGGAAGTCAAGGCCAGAGGCAGACTCTATCCAAAGTGCTTAAGAAACTTTTTGATTTTTGAACCATGTGAGCATAGCTAAAATGAAAAAAAATAAATGAAAAAGTAAATTTAAAATCAAGACAAGCATGAAATAAATTATAGTAATGCTAATTTGTAAGGCAAAAATCTCAAAGGTGGCACCCAAATGGCTGAGGTTGGAGCAGTGCCCGGCTGGCTGGGAGCTTCAGACCCCTCCAGCTCTGCCCATGGCAGTGAGTCCACATTCTCAGGCACACTGCCCACTCCCCACCCTCTGCTGACAGCCCTGGTTCCCAGCAGGTACCCCGGCATGGCTCCCTCAGCACAATGTCCTGTCTGTTCCCAGTGCCTGGCCAGATCTGGCCTTCCCACAGCCATACTATCCCACCTGTCCTTTCCCCCAGACCCCTGGCCCCTACCTCCCTGCCAACCTCAGTCCCTGAGCAGGGACTATGGCCTGAAGATAAGCAGCTAGCTGGAGTCAGCATTCGATTTGAGGGCCGTCATCCTGAGCTGCCTCCCTCCCCTTCTTTGAGTCTCTTTTCTCATGTTCACTCTAGAAGATAATAACGAACACAAAACAGCTCCTCTTCTGTGCCAGGCACTGTTCTAAACACTTTTCATATATTTATTCATTTCATCTGCACAGCAGCCCAATGAAGCATCATCATCATTGTTGTCATCATCCTGTTTTCCAGGTGAGCACATGGAGGCAGGTTGAATAACTTGCCCCTAGGTTACACATCTGAAAAAGCAGAACCTGAATTTAAACCCAGGCCTCATTACCCAGAATCCTGGGTCGCTACCCCTGCCCAACCAGCTTATAGAATCCAAGGCTCTAAGAGGGTTTGAGTGTCAGTTCCAAGAGTTCCACATGGGACACAGAGGCTGGAGGGAACGGCCCTATACAAAGTCAACAGCAAGACAGTGACTGGCAGAGCAGAAAAAGGCCAGAACCCAGTCATGAGTGAAGAAGACTACCCTTAAAACACTGCCCTGTCCACAGAGGCATTCTTTTATGCACCTGTTTGCTTCCGTGTGGGTACGTGCGTGCATGTGCATGTTTGTGTCTGGCCCAAGAAGTTCAACTCGACAGTTCCACTGCCAGCTGTCCATGCCCCCATCCCACACACAGCCCCTGCCCATGTAGCCAGGCCCTTCTTCCCCCTATTGTTCCCCTCTCACCTAAGAGAACACAGACATATTTCTGCTGGAGACACACCTCTCCCTACAGCAATCCACTGGAGAAATGGAAAAGAAGAAAAGCTGGCAGGAGAAGATTCAGGTTGAGATGTATGTAGCAAGGACACTCAGTCAGGTAGTTGAGAAAGGCTGAGATTGGGGATCATTTGGACTTAAGTTGGGTCTCTGACCCTCAGTTTCCTCATTTGTAAATGGGGTCCCCAAAATATCCTTTGTATCTTTGTCAGGCTTTAGAAAAATGTGTGTGAAATGGCTCAGCTAGCTCAGTGCCTAACACATAGTAGGTGCTAATATCTGAGACTTCCTTTTCTCTGTGTCTCCATTTCCTCATCTGGAAAATGGAGGTTATAGCAGCTCCCTTTATGAGGTTTTTCAGGAGAATTAAACAAATTAATAATTGTAAAGTTCATGGTAGGTGCTGCTATGTGACCATATGCCCTCATTTATATACCTCTAGTCCTGGGGCAACTATTGCCAGTGTCTCCTGTGTTCTTGAACTGTCCTAGTTTAGAGAGAAAACTATAAAGGCCCAATGTCAAAATGGTCAGTAAATAAGCAGCGAATACATAGGATACCATGCCCTGCCAAAGCTGTGTCCCTATGTGCCGCTTTTCTGCACAGAAACCAGTCTCCAACCTATCCCTCACAGAGCACCAGGGTCAGGGGGTGGCTGGAGAGGGGTATGTCTGCACAGCCCCACTGTCACTTCTCTCTAGACCAAGGTGCATCTGCAGACATGGTTTCTCAGCCCACGCACAGCTCTCTCAGGTCCTGCCTCTGTCTCTCAGGCTGTGGTTTTCCTCCCTTAGCTGGCTCCTATGCTAGGGAATAATGTAGACCTGTGGTTTCCACTGGGATGCCCCTGGCTGGGCCACTCTGGTTTCTTCCTCTTGCCGCAAGCCTGCACATGCTGCTGCCACTGATTCTTTGCCTGGTGGACTCCTATGCATCTTTCAAAGACCAGATCAAACTGCCCCTCCTCCGAAAAACCTTCCCTTGCCCCTGGTGGTTATAATTACTCCCTTCTCAGGGTTCCCTCACTGCACTGAGATCTGCCACTTACTAGCTTTCTGACCCACAGAATGTTTTCTAATCTCTCAGTTTCTTAATCCCTCAGTTTCTTTACCTATAAACTGGAAACAAAACCCATAAGACTTTCTTCATAGGGCCGTGACCTGTTGTGAGAATTATATGAGATAGTACATGTAAGTGCTTAGAAATGTGCCTGAGACATAGTAAGCCCTTTGTTATCATAATTACCCTCACTATCATCGCCAGAGCTCTCACCACCTCACACTGCCACTGACGGCTTTTCTGTCTGGCTCCCTCATACAATGCGAAGCACTTTAAGGGTAGAAGCTGGGGGCCCATCTCTGGACCCTCAGTTTACAGCACTGGGATAGGCATGAAACAGGTCCACATGAATGAACTGACGAATACTCAGATCCCTGGGCCTCCCTTTGGACAGAGCATCAGCAGATAGACCCGCCTGGGTGAGATTCCACACCTTCCAAAGCCAGATTTGTCCCACAGCTATATTAAAATGTCTTGGATTTCCAATCAGAAGATTGGCTGTTATCAGTCATCTATTGCTGTGTAACATACTCCATCTCAAAACACAATGTATTAAAATATCAATGATTTATTATTTCTTTCTGCTGTGTGGGTTGGCAAGTTTAGGCATGTCCTTGGCTGGTCCTGCTGGGGCTCACTCATGCAGCTTCATTCAGCTGGGCTAGAAGTTTCCAGAGGCAGGTGGTGCTGGCTACTGTCTGGAACATCTGTTTCCCCCACCCCAATGAACAGGTCAGCCTCTGTTCCTGGCAGTCTGAGGGCCCCGCTACCAGGGCACAAGGTGGGGTTGCAAAGCCTCTCTAGGCACAGCCTTGGGACTGGCTCGAGCATGAGCTCTGACCCAGTCCTGGGGACAATGCATTTTCCTACCCTGAAGGAGTTCCCAGGTTGATGAGAGAAATACATAAAAAGATGGCAGCCAGGTGTTTTAATGAGCCACATTCAAAGGGTAGTCCTTCAATCACAGCTGTTTCCCGAGTAGGACTACCATGCACTTGCACTCGGGTCACAGTTGTGCACAAGAAGTAGTCCCTGCCCTCCTGGACTTCACACCCCAGCAAGGAACACAGGCAATACTTATATATCAAGGAACAAACAAGCCTAGAGAAAAAGAAAGAAGGGTAAAGGACAGAGAGTGAATGCGGAGGCTGCTGTAGACAGAGTAGTCAGGGAAGGCCTTCCTGTGACAGCAATGTTTGAGTGGAGACCTTTGTGGCCTGAGGAAGCAGGCCCTGAAGTTATAGGGGGAAGAGCACTCCAAGGGGAGGGAATGGCAAGCGGGTACAGATAGGCTGTGTGGGCAGTTTCAGGAATAGTGAGGAGAAGGCCAGAGTAGAGTGAGGGAGATAGCGATGAGATTGGAAAAGATGCATTAAGTTGTCAGATGGAAGGGGATTTTTAGACCAGGGAATATCATGAGTGGAGGCCTGAAGGGTGCTCTCCAGAGGGAGTGCCTAGCTGAGTGGGACGTGAGCTTTAGACACAACCAGAGAAAGCAGTAGAAAGCTGAGCAAACCTGACTGTGAACAGCCTCAGATGTTGGCCCTGGAAGCCTGGCTGGGCCCACAGGCAAGAGAGGTCCAGATGGTGCCTGAGCAAGGGAATATCAAGGTCACTGTCAGTTGGACAGTCTTATTCATAAGGCTCCTCCTCACCTGGATGGCACTGCCTGGCTCTGGGGAGCCTGTCCTCTGTGGCCATGGTTCTAACCTACCTGCACAGCATGCACCACACCCAGACCTTTGCTGAGCTCAAAGGCCTGGCTCTAAGTCCCAGCCCCATTGGCTTGCTGAGTCACCTTGAATAAGTTATCTTCTCTCCAGGCCTCAGTTTCCCCGTATTTATAGAGAGCAAGGTTGCTGGGGTGTGGGCAATCTTTCCAGTTCTGCCTGGAAAGATGCATATCTTAAACCAATGGCTGTTTTACAGTGCTGTGCCCCAGACATAGGCACATGAGTCTCGGAGCCAAAGAGTAGGAACCGGAGTGCCCCTGCTTACCATCACTGCCATTGACCTCCTCAGGGAATCTGTGCTTCCAACCCCCAACTTTAGATCCTGTGGGTCTAGAGACCCTAATTCCCAGCATGGGAGTAGATATTTCCACTGCAGACATGGCTAGAGTCCCAATGACTTTTGAGCTACACCTGCCACCTGGTCGCTTTGGTCTCCTTGTGCCAATAGACCAGCAGGAGAAGAAAGCACTTGCCTTGACACTAGAGGTAACAGATCCTAGTCATCACCAGGAGGCAGAACTGCTGCTATGTAATAAGGCAGGTAGGAATATGCCTTAACTCACACTTCGGGAGGAACTGTATGAAGCTTTTGACCCAGAACTGACAAGCTGAGCCCCTTGCACAGGTGAGAAGACTGAAGCTAGAGAGGGCAGGCCTAGCAAGGCAAGCCTGCTGGTAAGTAGGTATTTGGGAGGCAGCATGTGATGTTGTGCAATGCATCAGATGCCCAGGCATCAGGCCACCATCCTCACTGTTTAGACAGATGGAGATCTCCCTGGCTGAGGTTAATGTGATTCCCACTGTCAGGGAGTTGGACTGCCCAGCAGTAACAGGATCCCTGAGCCCTCTTCCCTCTATGCCAGAAGAGCAGTGAAGGCACCTCTTTGACATCCAAGCCCCATGATGGGACAAACAAAGGCAGCCTGACTGGTGGGAAGAAACACACTCGCTCGAGGAAGATAAGCACTACCTATGTGCTCACGACTTTACCTCGCTTATTCTTCAGACCCATAACAAAGCAGGGACCATCGCTATGCCCTTTTTATGAATGGGGACACTGAGGCTTGGAGACATCACACAGGCAAAAGGAGGTAATGTCCCAGGACTCCACTGAGAAAAACAAGGGGCCCAAATGCACAGGAGATCAAATTGCCTTCTATTGAAATGCTATTTTTATTTAAAAGAAAAATAATTAGCCCTTTTCAGTGCAAGCTCTTCTCCAATGGAACCTTTTGACACAAGCAGTGAGTCTGATGCAGTGGTGGTAGTGTTTCTCATTTCTTTTCTCAGATGAGGAAGCTGAGGTGCCAAGAGGTTTGCTGACTTAGCAGTTGGTACAGAAAGGAGAAGAACCCAATAGTACCTGACTGCAAAGCTCCACCCCACCACATCATTCCATCTACCCCCATAGCTACCACAGGCAAGATGCCACCCAGCCCTTTGGGCCCATGAATCTCTGGCTGCCTCTGTATGGCCCACAGCCTAGACCTATGGAGAGCCCCTTTCCTCCCCTCTGCAGGCAGGGGCGAAGGAGGAACATCTGAAATCTGAGAGGGCCAGGGTGTGGAGGGTCAGTGCCTGAGTGGCCTTCAGCTGGGCCATTCTGCACAAGGGTGGGAGCAGCTATTCCTAACTGCTCCTTCCTGAATGGCCACCTCCCACCGTGGATACCTGGCTCAGGTCCAAGTCCAGACAAAGCATCCAGCAGCCCCACTTACATGCCTCTCCTGTTGGGGAGCTCAGTTCTGACCCCACCTCTGACCTCTGCCTGCTCCACCTGCCCCAGAACAGCACTGCTGAGGCTGGGGGATGGGACCAGATTCTCATGGGTAAATGCCAGGAGAAATATGAGCTTTGGCTCAAGCACAATTGGGAGGCACAGAGGGCATAAGCCAAGAAATGGTGGAAGTTTTAGAAAGAACCTCCTCCCCCCAGCAGCTGGGCTGAGGATGGGGAAGTCTCCAGGAGGCGGGGAGGCCAAGCCAGAGATTAAGGCAGGGTCCAGGACATGGGGGATGAGGCCAGGGCTAAGGCAAGTGATATTGTGGAAAGAAAGGCCCAGATGAGGGAGAGAAAGCCAGGAAGGAGAATGGGGTTGACAGGGAGCAGGGAGGAGGGCCCCCAACCTCCCAGAGGACCTCTGCCCTTTCCACCTACCACCAGCCCACAGCACCACCAGTCCACTTGCAGCCAGGCAGTAGCCAGGCGGTGGCAGCCAGTGTGGTGAATGAGATGAGGTTTCTGGGGATCAGACGCCTGGGCTAGAACCCTTTTACTTAGTAGCTGTTTGCCATTGGGCACCTTTGCCTGCCTCAGTTTCCTTCTCCATTAAAATGCTACAGAGAGGTGAACCATAAAGAGGTCTTAGTGTCTGCCACAGAGTCTCCCAATAAATAAATGTCAGCTGTTATTATTTGTATTATTCCATATTTCTGGATTGAATAAATGGATTGGGTACCCAGGCAAAGACAGGCATGGGGTAGGGTGAGCCCCTCTTTGAAGCAGATGGGGGCTCCCAGTCCCAGGCTCAGGCAGGAATTATCCTCAATAGCCAAGTGATGAGCTCACCCACTCACCCCTCTCCAATAATACACAATCAGCCCTTAAATCCCTAGGGCAGGCCTGGAGCCAGGCTAGCATTTGAATATGAAAGGGTGAGAAACAAAACAGGTTCTGGAGGTTGGGGACAGAGAGAGGGGCGTCTGTGCACAGCCAGGCTGGGTGCAGGCAACACATGCATCCCAGAAGGCATACGTGCACATGCATACAATTAGAGAGGCATACACACACGCACACATCTACGCACACATGTGCGTGAGACATGCACACAAACCATTTGACTTTGCCTCCACAGTTGTGAGTAACAGCAGTAAGACAATAATCACAGACATATATTGAGCGTGGAGCCTGTATGACTCTCAATCCACAACCTCCAGTGTTCAAAAAAGTTTTTAAAGATTTTTTTTAATATCTCAAATTCATTTTTGAGTCCTACTCTGAGAGAAATTGAATCTCAGTCAACCTGGGCATGCCCACCTTTCCACAGAAGCCTGGAAGATGTGAACCCTTCACTCTGGTCCTGCGTTTGGGGAGGACCTCTCCAGCCTCCCTCCAGGCCCCTTTGGCCAGTCTTTCTTCAGCATTCCCCTGCTGCACCTGTGGGCCTTCTCCTGGTCCTCTGCTATTCCTGCACTCCACCTCACAACCAGCCACTTCTCCTGTGGGTGGCAGACCAAGCCCATCTGCTCTCAGGGTCTGGAGAGTCTCCACCCTACTGTGGAGCCTGGAAAAACCCCCTCTTTGTTGGGAGAAGCTGCTGGGAACTCAAGGCTCCCACTGCAGTGCACAGCAGAAAAGTCATTGGAAGAATCTAGGAGCCCTAGAGTCACACTGCCTCTGCCATTACTAGCTGTGTGCCCCTGGGCAGCACACATAACCTGTCTTTGCCTTGGTTCTCATATGTGCGGTAAAAGCATGAGAGCACCTGTCTCATAGATTGCCATTAGGATTCCAGGAGACAATGTGCACAGAGCAGTCAGAACAGTACTCAGCCCATAGTAAACTCTCACTACCTTTTTAAAGGCTCCCCATGAGACATTCCATTCCCAGTAGGTCTAGACTTTTGAAGCTCAAAAACCAGATTGACACTGGCTCGTTGAATTGAGGGCAGGGAGGAAAAGACAGGGAAGGACTAAGGGGTAGCACAAGCCATGTGGAAAAAAGAACTCTGGTTACCATTTGGAAAAAGCATCCTCCATAGGCTCCTCTTGTGCCCAGTCCCATGCCAAGTTCTCTATAAGCCTGTGCTTCCTGAAGCCTCCTCACAGCTGTGTGAGGTCAGTACTATCCACCAATACTTCCACTCTAAAGAAACTGAGGCCCAGATAGGTGGCATAACTGGCCCCAGGTCCAGAGTTAGCAAATATCAGCATTGGAGATCAGACCCAGCCCTTGAACTACTAGCTTCCCTCTTGCAAACAGGGGAAGTAAGGCCCATGGAGATGAAGCAGGTTGCCCAAGGTTATTGCAGCAACAACCCACCTGCATTGCAGCACATAGTTATTTGAGGGGAGACCTTGACTATGAGGACTTCAATGCCCCAGGAATCTCAGGCAGTCATACTTTTCTCTTTTACTGATGGAAAAGCAGCTTTAGAGGCCTCCATTGTTCACCCCAAATTTCTGTAGGATTGCCCTGGGAGAAAAGGATAGTGGATGACAGAGCTGACAAACAGCTGGGAAAGCAAGAAACATCACAAGAGTTTTCTCTAAGTCAGGGAGTCCAGAGAAACAGAAGGAGTACCCACAGGGGAGTGAGTATCCCATCAGGGGATGCATGCCTGTCAAGGTGGAGGAACACCTGTTAGGGCTTCAGGGACTCTGACTTACAAAGGCACGCAGCAGAATCTCCAACAAGGCCTTATAGTCCGCTTGGCCAGACTGAGTCAGAAGCCAACCAGAGTGCAGGGTCCTCCATTCCTCACAATACTCTGCTATACATCCTCTTGAGACATCATGTGGGAGATATCACCCCAGATGTACCCCACAGCTCTCAATGTCTGGACTGCAAGACAGAGACCACTCACTGTAAAAATGGCTCCATGATCTCCTTTTCTGAGTAGTAAGAACCTTCTAAGGGTTATCTGGGAACATGGCCACCCTCTCATCTCCCTGGAGACTGCATCTCCCAGCCTCCCTTGCAACATTAGATTGCAGTGAGAGTTATTTTTGAAAACCATCATCCAAATGTGTCCTCCTGCTCTCAAACTTCCTATGGCTCCCATTTCACTAAGGAAAGCCTACCCACCTCCTCAGGCTCCCCTCCTCAGTCTCCCCACCTCCCTACAGGTTTGTCACGGGGCATTTCAATTTGTGTGTGTGAGATCTGCTCCTCTCAGAGGCTGTAGGCTCCAGGAGGGCTTCTGCAACACATGGCACAGAGCCTGGCACACCGTAGGGCCTCAGCAAATGTTTGGGGAATAACAAGAAGTCAGGGCACCCTTGGTTGGATCACTTAATGCAAGTGTGGTGCAGACCCAGGGAGGACAATTCTGTTCCATTGCAAGGCGGATGAGTCAGGTGAGCTCTCAGGATGGGGGCTGACTTGTATGGAGGACTCAAATCCAGAATTCTTTTTTAATCCTCACCCAACAATATGTTTATTGATTTTAGAGAGAGAGGAAGAGGGAGGTGGGAGAGAGAAAAAGAGAGAAAGACCGATCTGTTGCCTCCTGTATGTGCCCTGACCAGGTTGTAACCTGCACCTTTTGGTGTATGGGATGATGCTCCAACCAACTGAGTCACCTGGCCAGGTCTCAAACCCAGAATTGAAACCACAGTAGGCACCTTGACCTACTGTGACCATTCACTTTATTGCCACCTTCATTGGAGCATGGTTCCTAGCTCCATCACTTCATCATCTGAGAAATGGGAGGTTGCAGCAAAGCCCTCTCCAAACCCAGTACCCCCTGCATCCCTCAATGCAGAGGTTGCACAATTCTGTGGGACTGATGAGGACTGGGGGTAAGCAGGTAAGTGGGGAAGGGGTACCTGGTGCAGTCTTGGCAATGTGGCAGCAGTGCAAGCAGCAGGTGCACATTCAAAGTGTGCCCACCTGGGACTCCCTTTTCCTGGGAAATTTCCCAACCCTGGCCCCTTCTCTAGGAGCTGTGCACCTTCTTCACCTCTTCCTGGGCTCTGTGCCCCCATTGGCCACTGTACAATTTCCTGAGCTTGCTTCTGTTTCATGGAGAGTTGGGTTTCAGTCAAAGGCTCTTTAGTCCAGGATCATTGTTTCTTTAGCAACACAGTTTCCTCCAAACTAAATTTCTGATCTGTTTGATTCTAGTTAATTCCATGTGCCAACAATTATACCCATAGTTCTCTCCTAGACTTAATGGTCAAGCCCCATTTGTTTTTCTCCTGCTGCCTTGACTCCCTGCCTCTCCTCCACTTAATCATGACAAACTTCAGGCTATGAAATTGAGTGGGAGTGTCACATCCTTTATCTAATCCTCATGGCAGTCTGACATTTTCTCAATCTTATTTCCTACAGTTTCAGATCCAGGAGTGGTTGGATTTTCCAACCCTGAAAACTGCCCTTTCTCTATTCCCTTTTGTTTCTGCTTCAAATCAGCTGTTACTCTCCTGGGCACATCTCTTGTAATACCAGCCAAATGCAGCCAAGAGTGTCCAAGATATGCTAATCTATTAGTTCTTTCCAATCACGTCCCCTAGAGCTATAGGCTCAGCACCAATGTACAAGTTAGTACCAGAGGCAGCACTGCTCCCAGATATTTTGCCACTACATTACGCAGACTGCTGTATTTCACAGACTCTGATATCAGGTTCTACATGGTCTGACACTCAACAGCTAAGCCAATACCACATATTTTAGGTTCTACATTAACACAGCACTTCAAATAATACCATTTCTTTTTTAAAATATATTTCATTGATTATGCTACTACAGTTGTCCCATTTCCCCCCTTTATTCCCCTCTGCCCTGCACACTCCCGCCTAGCTGCATTCCCCTACTTTAGTTCATGTCCATGGGTCATCTTTATAAGTTCTTTGGCTTCTACATTTCCTATACTGTTCTTACCCTCCCCCTGTCTATCTTCTACCTACCATTTATGCTACTTATTCTCTGTGCCTTTTCCCCCTCTCTCCCCACCCACTCCCTTGCTGATAACCCTCCATGTGATCTCCATTTCTGTGATTCTGTTCCTGTTCTAGCTGTTTCCTTAGCTTGTTTTTGTTTTTAGGTTTAGTTGTTGATAGTTGTGAGTTTGTTGTCATTTTATTGTTCATAGTTTTTGATCTTCTTCTTTTTATTAGATAAGTCCCTTTAACATTTCATAGAATAAGGGCTTGGTGACAATGAACTCCTTTAACTTGACCTTATCTGGGAAGCACTTTTTTCTGCCCTTCCATTCTAAATGATAGCTTTGTTGGATAGAGTCATCTTGGATATAGGTCCTTGCCTTTCATGACTTGTAATACTTCTTTGCAGCCCCTTCTTGCCTGCAAGGTTTCTTTTGAGAAATCAGCTCACAGTCTTATGGGAACTCCTTTGTAGGTAACTGTCTCCTTTTCTCTTGCTGCTTTTAAGATCTCTCCTTCTCTTTCATCTTTCATCTAATGTAATTTTGATGTGCCTTGATGTGTTCCTTCTTGGGTCCAACTTTTTGGGACTCTCTGAGCTTCCTGGACTTCCTGGAAGTCTATTTCCTTTGCCAGATTGGAGAAATTGTCCTTCGTTATTTGTTCAGGTAAGTTTTCCATTTCTTGCTCTTCCTCTTTTCTTTCTGGTACCCCTATGATTCGGACTTTGGAATGTTTCAAGATGTCCTGGAGGTTCCTAAGCCTCTCCTCATTTTTTTGAATTCTTGTTTCTTCATTCTGTTCTGGGTGAATGTTTATTTCTTCTTTCTGCTCCAAATCGTTAATCTGAGTCCTGGCTTCCTTCCCGTCACTGTTGGTTCCCTGTACATTTTCATTGATTTCACTTAGCACAGTCTTCATTTTTCATCTAATTTGCAACCATATTCAACCAATTCTGTGATCATCCTGATTACCAGTGTTTTGAACTGTGCATCTGATAGGTTGGCTATTTTTTCGTCGCTTTGTTGTATTTTTTCCTGTAGCTTTGATCTGATTTTTCATTGGGCCATTTTTTTTGTCTTGGCGCACCTGTTACGTACAAGGGGCGGAGCCTTAGGTGTTCACCAGGGCGGGGCAACCCACGTTGCTCTGTTGTGACACTGTATGTGGCAGAGGGGTCCGAGAGGGAACAATGCCACTTGCTCCACCCTCTGCTGGTTTTCAGTCACTTCCCCTGCCACCCACAGTCAAATTGGGCCCTTCTAGTGCCGATTCCCGAGTGGGTCGGCTTGTGTACGTTCTAGGACCCCGTGGGTCTCTCCCACAGTCTCCTGTGAGGCTGGGAGTTTCTCCCACTGCCACCTCAACCTCCACAGGTGTTTTAAGTCAGAGGTTTGAAGCTTTATTTCCCTGCGCTGGAGCCCTGGGTTGAGTGGTCTGTCTCGCTCCCCAGTTGTTCCTCCCGGTTTATCTGCACATGAATGTGGGACTGCCTGTTCCACCAGCTGCTGCCTTGCTGGGTCCACCAGCTGCAGCCTTGCCCATCCCAATCCTCCAGCCACCACCTTGCCGTGAGTCCTCTCCACCCGGCTGCCCATCTCCACCCCTCCTACCAGTCTGGATGAATGTTTCCTCTTTATCTCCTTGGTTGTCAGACTTCCATATAGTTTGATTTTCTGTCAGTCCTGGTTGTTTTTTGTTTTTAAATTTGTTCTTATCCTCTTTTGGTTGTGCGAGGAGGCACAGTGTGTCTACTTATGTCTCCATCTTGGCCGGCCAAATAGTAAAATTTCTATATCAGTAAGAAAAGGTTCACAGCTATGACAAATAGCCCCAAAGTCTCAGTGGCTCATCACTACAAAGGTTTATCTGGCCAAGGAACTTGGCTCCATGCAGTCATGTGGTGACCCAAGTTTCCACCATCTTGTGCACAAGAATCTTCACTGTGTGGTCTTGAGGCTGTCCTGGCACCATCCAGCCTGTGAGTGGAGATGACCCGTGTAGAGGAGGAGGCCTGTTCTAGGCCAGAGGTGGAATGGCATGAGTCATTTTTGCCCATAGTCTTGTAACCAGAACTCAGTCCTTAAGTGCAAGCTAGCCTGAGAGATGTACCTGTTAGTAGCCCCCAAGAAGACTGGAAACATGCCAGATTGCAAATGTGGGGTTTTGCAGTGCCCACAGGTGCCTCTGTCTATGCTCTCTAGGCCTGGATGCCTGGATGCTGCCTGGGACACACCTGTACATCATCAGCGTTCTGACCCTGACATCCTCATGACACTCCCCTCCCCCTGAGCAGAAATGGCAGGCCAGTCCCTGCTCTATGCCTTCTTCATAGTCTATATAGGCCTCTTCCCAACACTCCTCACTAAGGATGCCAATTGTTCCCTCCATGTGCCCAGCCTAACACAGCAGAGAGCCTGGCATGGGAGACCCACAGGTAAGTGTGTTAAAAACATAAATGTCAGCAGGGAATCTGGCTCTCGAAAGCAAGTGGTTCCATTGGTTACACTCTTGCCAGCTTTTCAAAGTGTGTCAGATACCCCTTGTCCCCACGTCACCTGCTCTGGGCTACATTTTCATTCCAGCTGTGACTAGGACAACCAGACACACTATAGGAGGTGTAACAGGAGCCACATGATGACATTCCTACTCAATTTCATAGCCTGAAGTTTGTCATGATTAAGTGGAGGAGAGGCAAGGAGTCAAGGCAGTAGGAGAAAAACAAATGGGGCTTGACCATTAAGTCTAGGAGAGAACTATGGGTATAATTGTTGGCACATGGAATTAACTAGAATCAAACAGATCAGAAATTTAGTTTGGAGGAAACTGTATTGCTAAAGAAACAATGATCCTGGACTAAAAAGAGTCTTTGACTGAAGTTTAAAATATCCCTTGGGCTCCCAACTCTCCATGAACCTGAAGTTACCACAGGGGACATGGCTGACCCCAGAGCCATGCTGACACATGGGCAAGCCGGGAAGTGCAGGGAGTTGTACTCCACCCGATGGAGAACTTCTAATGAACAACGGGTGACCTCTTCCATCCCTCAGGGGACAATCCTGAGATGCCCTACACACTCTTCAGAGAGTTCCCAGCAAGATTGGGTCCCAGTTGCCCACACCAGTGATTGGCTCAGTAATGGCCCTTTGGACTGGCTTTCCCTTCCCATGCCTTTCTTACCCCAGTCTTCTACTCCTAGAGACTCAGATTGCACCCCAAAGTAATACCATATCCTAAGCCTCACTCTCTGCTTTTGGAGGAAAACTAAGCAAAGAGACCAAGTGACTTTCTTTGGACTGAAGGCCCATCAGCTCCCAGAAAATTGACCCACACAAGGAAGCCATGCTCTGAGCCATGAGTTGCTCCTGAAAGAGATGTCCATTCCTCTAGGTAGCCCTGGCCCAGTCCCACCCAGCTGATACCAATCTAGTTGGCTCCAAATGTCCTTTGCTTCCTAAGCTGCCTGCTTTGAGGACTGTGGCATGAGTTCATCACATTGTAGTGGAGGACCTGTGCTTCACCTTAGCATTCAAGGCTTCCAGAAACAGGCCCTCTCCCATCCACCCCTTACTTCTCATTTCCTCCTCAATGTTCCCTTTGACACCTACATATCCAGTTTAAGAGTGAGTGGTGTTCCCCCCAAATTCAAATGATGTCTAATGTCCAGTACCTCAAAATGTGGCTATACTTGGAGTGGAGACATGGTCTTTAAAGAGGCAATTAAGTTAAAATGAGGCCATCAGAGTGAGCCCTGACCCGATCTGGCTGGAGTCCATGTAAAAAGAGGAGATTTGGACACAGGCACCCAAAAAGGGAAGACCTTGTGAAGACATAGGTAGAAGACATGCCAAGGAGAGAGGCCTCAGAGGAACCAACCCTGCTGATACTCAGATCTCAGAATTCCAGCCTCTGGAACTATGAGAAAAATATCTGTGGTCTAAGCCACCCATCCTGTGGTACTTTGTTGCGCAACCTCAGCTGACTAATACACTTTCGACCACAGCTTTGTCCCATCCTGAAACGCCCTCTGTATTCCTCTTGAGGTCACTGGATCCTGCTCTCTCCTAGAATTCACAACCACCACCTCCTGTTGGACCTCTCACCTGGCAGGGGGCCCCTTTCCTCACTTGTGCGACCATACCTCACTTACAGGAAAATGCGAGAAACATATAAAGCACCTAATGGTGCTCATAAAGGTGAAACACTCTTAAAAACAAAAGACTCTGTTCTCAAGAGCTTTGCTCACAGAACATTCTGGTTGACTCTGAGAGGACTCTGTCTTCCTGGGCCTCCCCCGTTCCCTGTTTAACCCAGCTTTGTGTCTAGACCCTCACACCCACTTGCTGCCCCTTCCCCAGGACAGCCTGCAGGGACTGGGGTCAGTGGCCCCAGTCCATCCATCAACATACAGCACAGTTTTGAGGCCTTTTTATTCAGTCAAGTCAGGCTTTAGAGACAATGCACTCATTGTGTCAGCTCGCCCCTATTTTGGGAGAACCCAGAAAAATTACTGGATATGCAAATGGCATGCAAATGACTACTTCGAAACAGAAACAGTTCCCTTTGGCATGCTTTCAGGGCCTAGTTTAGGGAGTTGATAAAAATGCCCGTGAGTGGCACAGCAATGGTTGGCATGGAAACAGGGCTTCTAAGGGGCTTTGAGGAGACTCAAAGAGGCCCGAATCAACTATGTTAAACATCTACTCCCTGCAATCTTGTTCATGCTTGAAATTGGCACTTCAGCTGGAGAGAGCATTATCTCAGCCACCAGAGATAAGCTTTAGACTGAATTCTGAATAGGGATTCAAGAGATTTGCCCCAAATGGATTTCTCCCCCAAAACGAACTTTCAAGTCACATAGCCCTGAGTTTGAATCTTGGCTCCCAAATGCCCACCTGTGAGGCTTGGGGTAGGCTGATAGTTCCCTCTGAGACATAACCTCCTTATCTGTCATGAGGATTCCCAGAGCACAGCTCCATGGGCCCTGGCCTTAGGGGTCTGCCCCGTGGGCCCAGATCCAGGCCCAGGCATACAGCGAACGTTGTACCCTCCTTCTTTCCCCCACCATCCATACATCTCATGGGCTATTTTTATTCGTGTTCCAGGGGAAATAAAACAAGTTAAAGCAGAGCATGAAATTTGAGGAGGATTCCACCTTAAGGAGAAAAAAAATCCACCTCTGTAATAACAAATAGTTGGAGCTGGTGCATTACTTGGGCGAAATTGTTACTCCTCAAGACAAGTCTAAACTCTTCCGTGTTATGAAAACTCGGAAGATTGCCTCGCTACTGAAAATTTATGGCCCCCAAATCATTCCTAAAAGACAGCGCGCATTCCCCACCAAGGCTTTCCCGCTAATACAAGCAGCTCATCTCTTCAAGCAGGCTGAGAAGCCTGCTGCCGCCACGTGGCTGCGTTCAGGGTGCAGGCCAAGCATTTCTGCCTGTGACATCTGCTCTGTGGGGCCCAGATGAGGTCCAGCAAGCAGTAAATGCTCAACAGACTTTCTGTCTTTGTGTATTTCTGCTCTCTGGCAGCAGGAAAAGACAGCTGGGGAGGGTTCCTTTCTCCTGCTCCCCAACCAGCCACACAAACAAGTCTCAGTCCCAGCTCACCAGATATGGGTAGAGGTAACTGTCCCCATTCCTCTCTTCTACAAAACCACTTTCATCCTTGAAGGTGAGAGACCAGACATGCCTACACTGAAAAGAAACTTCCAAGCTTCCTGATCCCTGAATTTAATGGATGAGGAAACTGAGGCTCAAGGGGTATAAGGAATTCTGCCAGGGGCATGCAGGGGTAGAGCTGGGATCTGTCCCTAGTCACTCTAAACCCAAAGCCCTGGCTCATTTCACCCTGGCAAGTCTTCAGGAAGCACTTGACTTCCAGGGTAGAGCAGGGGAGCAGGTGGGGGATTTGAATTAAAAGATCCAAATCCAACCTGCAATAGCACTGCTCTCCTCATGGCCCTGAGGTAATACCTTTGAGAATAATATTCTTATTAACCCCAAAAGGAGGGGCATGAAGTGCACCCTTTTACAGCACAGCTGACTTCAGAGAGAAGCCTTGCTTATGGACTCCTGGATCCCCATTGCCAGGTTAGGTCAGAGCCCCTCAGCCCTCTGCCAGCCCTTAGTCACCTCCCTGCACCTCTCCCAGACTAGCTGTAGTCTGACCAAACTCTTTTCCCTCCTTCCCGTACTTCCTTCCTCCTTCATCTTTAGACCCTCCTGTCCATACCTTCCCCAACTTTCTGGTCTCTGTGAAGGCTATTTCAGGGCCTAGTCCTCCCTCACTTGTGCCTCCTTTTGGCCCCTAAGCTCCCTGGTACTCACCGAGCAGCAGCTACATGCCAGGAACTGCCCCACATTAACTCACTTGCATCCCGCAACCACCCTGTCATGACCCTTCAAGAGAAGAAGAATCCACAGAAATGGGGGCCAGAGAAGTTAAGTAACTTTCTCAGGGTCACACAGCTGGGAAGTGTCAGGAACAGAGCTCAGCCTCAAGTCCCTCTGATTTCACAGCCCTAGCCGCTCACCACACCACTGCCTTCCCTGACTTTAGTTGTTTCCTGTGTTCCAGCTCATCTCCTATGAGCCCTTTGAGGGCCAGGCCCTGCAATCCCCTACAGTCCCACCAAGCTCAGCTGCAGTCAGCCATGCTGTCTCCTAAGCACAGACAAAATGCCAAGAAAGTCTGTGCTGCCCTCTCCAGGTGCCACATGCCTTAGTCCACTCTGAGTCAGCACGTAGAGATTAAGTGACTTGCCCAAGGTCACACAGCAGGTAAGAAACAGGACAGAAGCAGGACAGGGATTCCAAAGCAGGTCTGTTCAGACAATTAGGGGTGTCAAACTCAGGGGTTTCTGGGAGTCAGATAGAGCACATCAGTGAGGGCACTGGATGGAGGGGTTTAGGGGCTGGAAAACATAACCTTCTCCTGACAGGGAACCGCTCTGAGGTGCAGCCATTGATTAGCAGCTGGTAACACCAGTATGACCAAAGTTTCTGGTTCTTTAAGATCAGGTAGAAACCCATATTTTTATGGGAAAGCTCCTATTTTTTAACATTGATCAACCCCTGTCCTGAATGCTGTATGTAACACACAGGAAACAACAAAGAAAACATATCCACAGGTCTGACCCAAGCACTAAGGTCCCTACTGTGGAACGTGTGGTTCTTTTCAACTAAGAGTGTCAGGGCACTGGTGTACAACCCTTTCTTACAGTTGAGGAAACCGAGGCCCAGAGATGGCAAGGGCAGCTGCGGTCACACAGGACACAGTGGCAGAGCCCAGGCTAGCCAATCCTTCAGTGAAATGCATTAAAAAAATCTCAACAAATTAACACTGCTCCACTATTAACCCTAGGTACACAAGCCATGAGCAGTTCTGAGGACAGACTGGGAACTGGGGACACACTAGGAGTGTGTGGTTAGGAAGCAGACTTAATGTCTCTGTGCCTCCATTTACTCACCTGCAAAATGAGGAAAGAAAAAAATAAGAATGCCTCCCCTCTCTCTGTCTTTGTGAAGATGATAAAGGAGTGATAGAATTCTTTTTTTTTAATTCCTAAAAGTATAAGAAAGAACAAGAGTCCTCTCCATCCTGAATAGAGCTCCCAGGATGGAGAGGCTGGTGCAGACCCCCAACAGCACAGCCCTGGGCATTTACAGCAAGTGCAGAAGCTCATCCTCTGTCCTCCTCACAGGACCCTGGTGCTGCTACCACATTTTATAGATCAGGAGGCTAGGCAGGCTGATGGGGACAGGCCTCTGGGCTCAGCTAGCTGGCACACCACTGCCCAGGCTTTAGAGCTTCACTCACTGATCTCTTTGAAGTTCAAAGAATGGGCCCTGCCCCTCCGAAGTAGGCAGTAAATCACGCAGGAGAAAGGAAACTGTCCTCCCCGGCTGAGTTATGGTGGCCATGGCGAGACAGTCCTCACCCTCTGGGGCTGCTAGACCCACCCTTACCTGCCCCTCCAGCCCCTTTCCTGCCCCAGCTGGCTCCTTCATCATCTCTGAGCTCATTGCCTGGCCCGGCTCCTTCATCTTACCTCCCCCACCAACTCCATTCAGCTTTCAGAGTCTCTGGGCTAAGGCCCCTCTCCACCTTCTCCATCTAAGAGTAGTTTAGCCCAGGCTTGCACACCTCCTGGGATGGTAAGCTCACTCCAATACCTGGCCAGCTTTGACCTGGATAAAGCTCCCCTTTTTACAGGTTTGGGTTGGCTTCCCAGTGAAGCCAACTTCTCCCATCTTCACTGCAGAGGCCTCTGATTTACAGGCCTCCTCTTCCTGATCCCAAGACAGCTCTGCAGAGATGGGGGACAACACAGCCTCCTTAGGTGACTCTCATTGTCTCAGAGCTACCTGAGGCAGTCACAGGGGGCCTATGGGTTTGCAGGTAGGCATGAACTCCAGGATGAGGGTGCACGTGCTTTATACTCAGGAGTTGGGAACAAGAGTGTGTATGACCCTACAGTGGTTGTCAGTCAGACATGGATGTGATAGTGTGTCTGTGCAGCAGTGCCCGTGCATACACGTGAATGTGAGGCAGTATGAATGTGAGACAGGGTAGTGTGTGCAGGGGCCAGCAGGCAAGAGGACAAATACAGGGTGTGTCAAGAGGAGAAAGCAAGGTTGTGGGAGGTTTTGAGCTTCTGGCATATGTGCAAGAATGTGAGTGTGAGTGTGTGTGTGTGTGTGTGAGTGAGTGCATATGAGTTTATGTATGTGAGAGAGTGTGTGTGTGAGTGCAATAAAGAGAAGTTGGGGGCCTCTGAGATAGTAGGTAGGCTGTGTCCCCCAGCCCTGGGGAACAGGCCTGGACCCGGTGACATCACCAGGCAGGAATAGTGCTTGAGCTCATCTCCTGGATGTGGATCCCAGAGAAGGTCCTTCAGGAGAGGCTGCGTCCTTAGCACACTTATCTCAGCCCAGGGACCACCAGAACCTCTGGCGGCAGAGAAAAGGGGCCTGGTTCCTGACTCCCCAGAGGTCTCAGGGCTCCTGAACAGGGGCAGGGGTGGGAGGAGGGAGAGAAGAGGGTAGCACTTACCACTCCTACCCCAAGCCAAGCTTCACGGACCTGGGTAGGCCCTCACACCTATGCACAGGGCTGTAGCAGAGTTTTCACATCCTCCTGCAAGGCTGAGGCTGCGGTAAAAGCTTGCCCGCTTGCTGCTCTGGTCAGGGTCAGAGTGCTCTGCCTATAGGGCTGGACACCACTGGCTAGCCAAGGGGATGTCTAGGTGAGGCCCTGCTCCCCCTAGGACCCTTGCCTGCTCAGCTGAGAGTTAATCGGGGATCCCAACCAATTTCTGGAAACCATCCCAACCTGTCCCTGCACCCTCCCTCCGCCCTTGAACTTACATCCATCCATAGCCAAGCCCTCTGGGTTCTCTCTCCTCCATCTCTAAGTCCACCCTGCCTCTCTATTGCCATGGCAACAACCCAGCTTCAAGCCACTAGCACCTTTTGCCTGGATCACACAGTAGCCTCTTTCCTTATCTACTGCCCCGTCTTGCCCCACTGACATACTGCCATAGACACATGCCCGTGTGTGCCCAGCAGTCCCTCAACTCACATGCACATCCTGCTCTGGCCTTGTGCAGGTCAGGTTCAGTGTCCGTCCTCAACCCACCCCAGGCTTGTGGGGTGTGGAAGACTATGCTCTGTGGTCTCAGCTGCATAAGGCCCAACCCCTAGAGTACAGGAGGAGACAGTATTCCCAGAAGCACACAGGTCACCAGAAGCAGCTGTGCATGCTGAAGGCTCCACAGATATGTCCTTCCTCCCTCCCATAGGGAGATGTTGGTTCAGTCTGGGGCCTGGGTGACAGATCCCAGTGAGAATGAGAGAAAGCCTTGGGACATGGAGGTCCAGAGTTTAGGAGTGAGGTCTGGACAGCAAGCAGAGCTCCAAGGGTCTCCAAGCTGTGGGAGAGCCTAGAAATAAGCTCCTTGATGTGACCACCCAAGTCTGTATGACCTCTCCCTGTGCCTGTTCCTAGCAAAATGAATGTTGGTTTTTGTCTTTTTTTTTTTCTGGTGAGAGGCTGAGAGTTACCTGTCACCTTTAAACATAAAGTAGCTGGCTGTAGAGCTGTACACAAAGGTACTCAATAAGAAGAATGTCATTCAAAACACAGAGGCAGAATGTCTGAGCTCAAAAGCCAGGGGTTGCTTAGGCCATGACTGCTAAAGTCCAAGGGACCCAGCAGCTGCCACTGGTGAGGGGATGTGCAGGGCTGTGGGGAGCTGGGGAGCTATGCCCAGGTGCAGGATGTGCCACCCAGTGCTGTCTGGCTGAGGGCCCTGAAGGGGTATGGGCCTGAGGTGCTGGATCTTCCTGGTTTTGAGAAAGGCCAGAAATCCAGAGCAGGGTTTGATTCTTCCCAGTTATTTTAAATGTGCTCAGTGTGCTCATGTCAGTAGTCTCTCATCTAGTCCAAAGCACTCTTTCTATTGAAAACAGTTGAGGTTCAAGAAAACTTAGGAGCCCAATTCTTCATAGCACTGGGGCAGAAGGCCAAGGAGCTCCCCACCTGCTGACACAGCCCATGTCCCAGAGCATGGGTGCAGCCATTTGGTGAGGGCAACAGATGCTATTGATGCCAAGCCCAGGTCCCTGTTACAGAGCAGGGCAACCATCACTCAGCTGACAGCCATGCCTTGACTGAAGAAGTGCCCTTAGCATCTGGAAATAGATGACAGGAAAGTTCATGTCTCATTCCTAGTGCATCCCAGGAACAATGATTGACCAATGATTGACTGTTACAAAGTCCAGTCCTCTTGTCCCAGTGGGGGACACTCTCCGGAGTTCCCAAGGGGTCAAGTTAAAGCCAGACTTCTCCTGAAACCATGTCCTCCCTTGCTTTCTTCCCCTGCCTCCTCCTGCTGCCCTCATCTCTTCCAGGTTTCTCCCAAGAGCTCCCTCAATAAACCACAGGTAGCTAATCCCTGCCTTGGGCTCTGCTTCTAGACAGCAGCCTAGGCAGTGAGGGTAGCAGTGGGGAAGCTGGGTAGAGACAAAGATAAAGAACCCTTTGGCCACAGATGGTAGAGGTCTGAGTATATATAAAGGCAAAAGAAAGGAGACAGGGGTATGCTAAGAAGGAAGCTGCTGGGAGATACCTGCCCAATGGAGCAACATTTTTCACCCTCTGTGGTGTCACAAGTCAAAGGACATTCGGTGTCAATCTGGAGAAAAGTCAGGGACAGTCACCATCACCATGTCCCCTATGAAATTTCATAGCCAGCCAGTCAATGAAACTAATCAAGGGCCTGCTGCATGCCAGGGCCACCTCTGGGGATGAGGACACTATGGGGCACACACACACCTTGGGAGGCACAGTTCCTTCAGCTCACCCAAATGCCTACTTTCCTTCTAGTCTCCTTCTTTCCTACCCTCCTTTCCTTCCTTTCTTCCCTCCTTCCCTCCTTCTCCCCTACCCCTCACTCCTTCCCTCCCTCCTCTTGAGAGAGACACCCACAGTTTGAATAAATCTGAGGAAGGAGAAATTGGGAGGCAAGTCATCAGGGGGTGACCACATGGTCTCTGCCAGTTCTGCAGAGTCCTTTAGGTCACCCCCTTCCTTTTTATAAAAAAAGTTTTACATTTTATACAAATGTATCAGATGTAAATATTTTTGTATCGCTTTCCTGTCTCAATATCATATTTATCCATGTTGGCATTTGTAGCTCAAGTTCATTCATTTTAACAGCTATATGATTATTCCAAAATGTGAATACCTCAGAATTGCCCAGGTTAGGCATAGGTTCAAGAGCACTAACACAGCTTGTGTTTTATGCTGTTGAGTTTTGGGTTGCTTTGCTATGCAGCAACAGCTAACTGACACAGCTGTAATTGTTTTCAGGATTTCACTACTACAGACAGTACAACGGAAACCAGCCTTATGTGTCTCGTGGTACCCACGGACATGAGTACTTGAGAAGTTCCCTCAGAGGTGGTGTCACTGAGAACAGTCTGTGCACCATCAGCTCACCTAGATATTCTGGTTCACTTTCCAAACTGGGTCCTGCTGACTTCCACGCTTCTTTGAGTTCCCACTATCCCTTCGGTAAATTCCTGTTTGTTCAAGCCACTGAGACCTGAGGCCTGGCCTGCGTGAGAACCAGTCAGCTGACCATAGACTTGTGAGCAATGATAAATGGTTGTTTTAAGTCATAAAATTTTAGGGTGGCTTGTTACATGGAAATCACTGCTACAGGTTCTGTCCATGCAGCCACCAGCTGAAAGGCATCCATCCAGGTCTTTAGATGCAAGTCCTTTGAGACAGAAAAGGAACAAAGAATGAGAAAACAACCATACCCAGACAGGTTAGGAGAGAATTCTCATGCAAAGGAAAAAGTAGTAGTCAGAGCTCTTCAAGTAACATCTCCTAACTGGGACTCAGACTAACCGGTCTGTGGTCCCAGCTCTCCTGCAGCACTATCGTGAAAGGGTGGTGGTGCCCTTTCTACCTTTGAGTCCTAGTTTTTCTGTAAAATAGGTCACCACCGCTAACTCACAGACTCACTGTGAATTCAATGGAACAATAGGGTCCAGCACAGTTGTGTTTCAGTTCCCTCTGCCTGACAAACTGAGGACCCAGGAGAAGGCCTGTCATTTTCTGGATCTCTTTGTCTGTGGTACTATAGAAGATTTTGTGCAGTAGATGATAGCATGGACATCAGATTTTGCATCACGAAGGATGGTTTTGCTGGCAAGTAACAGAACACCAAATTTTTAACTTGTCAAAAAATTGTAAGTGGAATTGATTAGATCACATAACAGAAAATTCCAAAATTTTCAAGAATTTCAAAAAATGCATGATGACTTCAGGCATGGTTTATCTGAGGCTCCAGCTCTGCTCCTCTCTGACTCTTTTTTCTCTGCAGTTCTTTGGATGTTGACTTCACCTCAGGGTGACTTGTCTCTACATACTAGTTGACTTAGGCAATCACTCTGGATCCATCACTATGATAAAGTGATGGGACTGTATCTAAGGGCTTGAGCCAGTCCATGTTCATGCTGGAACTGAGGTGGAGACAATCACCTCCTACACCTCATGACCACTGCTTAGCGGGAAGGAGGGAGAAAGGGATGCTGGGAGGCCACAGTGAAGACCCTGGCAAGGGCCCAGCCCTATGGCAGACATATTGGCTAAAGTACCACCTCCTCTATCACTAGCATACCCCTGTCTGGGCCTCAGTTTCCCTTGCACTAACATAAAAGATGGCCTGGATAGTGTCCCTAGACCTCCACCCCCTCCAGCTCCCAGAGCCCAGGTCTTAATGGATCAGTTTGTCTTAGGTGAAAGGCTGGAGGCCACCTGCCACTTGTGGGTAAAGTGGACTCCACGGGCAAATGCTCCTGAGCAGAACAAATGCTAGGGCATTGTTTCTCATTCTTCAGGTGAATAATTTCTAGGAACTTATTGGGATGGGTGAATGATTTCCTCACCCTGTCAACTCCTTTCTAGTGGCATTTTTATAATTGCATTTCTAGTGACAAATTCTCATCTGTAGCCCCCCACCCCAGCAATGGCCAGGATGTGGCAAACTTCAGCTCACACATTGGAGGCCACCTATCTGCCTGCTGCCCATTCACACCCTGGTTCTATCACTGTATCACCCCATACAGCAGTTGTTAACCACATGTAGTTATTGAAATTAAAAATTCAGTCCTCTGTTCCACTAGCCACATTCCAAGCACTCAGTGGCCACTGGGCTACTGGTTACCGACAGTGCAGACATATAACCTCTCCATTACTGCACAAAATTCTACTGCCCAGCCTATTTCAGATAGAAATTCAGTGGGAGCTCTCAGGTCAGTCCCTTCTCCCTCTGACCTTCAATGTTTACCTGTCCTTTCCAGCTCTGGGTCTTAGTTCCCTCCTCTGTGACACGGGGATGATAAGGCTAACCTTAGAAAGATAAATACATAAGGGCTGGGAAATACTGACCCCAGAGCCAGTAGTGACTTGAACATGATCTAGAGTTTAAACTCTGTCTATTCCAGACAAGGGCATGGGGGGAGACATCACAGAGGAGGGGGCTATAGAGCATACTTCACACACAGATGGTGTCTACATTATAGTCATCTCTTCATTCTGTTCATTAACAAGACCCTAATATTTCACTGGGGTTAAAATGCATAATCCCAGAGTTTCAATGATGATGATCCCATGTTAATCATGACATTTTTGTAACCATCTGCCTGTAATTGGTCCAGAGGTGACCATGACCAGTCATTAGCAGACATCAAGGGAAGTCTGATGAAGGTTTCTGGGAAAATGTTTCCTCCCTGATAAGAGACAAGCCCATGAGAAACTCCTTTGCACCCCATTCTCCCACTTCCTGCTTCAACTCTGCAGTGCCTGGTGCTCTGTCTGGCAACCACTTTGAGGCCATGAGCACAACTGTGAGGAGGCACTTGGAAAGGTGGGGAAGATTGGGTCCCAGATGTCTGTGTTGAGCCCCTGACACACATTGCCCCTCATCTCCAGACTTTTGTAAAGTAACAATGAATGTCCTTGATGGGTGGGTTTGTTACAGCAAAGCATCCTGAGTGACTCTCATTTAAGGGTGCATCAAAGTTTTCTAGATGGGCAAGATACACATGTAGATTTCAAACAGAAAGAGCAGTGTGTGCAGGGGCACACATGCGTGAGAGAGGGTGCTGCCTCCTGGGAATGGAGAACCACACATGGGCTGTGGCTGAAACCGCAGCTGGGAGAGCGTTGGCACATAGTGCCATGTGGTGGGGTTTGGCTTTCCACCTGTATGTGGGTGGGTGAGGTGGGGGAGCATTGGAGCATTTTAAGGAATGGTTTCGAGTTACAAGGTGAATTTTGGGTAGGGGACAGGTCAATGGGGACAGAGTGGAGGCATGGAGGCCAGGGAGGAGACCAAGTGGGAGCTCAGCATGTAAGAGCTGAGGAGTGGAGGAGTGACAGTGTGGCAAGAAGGCAAGAGCTTTGACAGCAGGGACAGGAAAGGAGCAAGTGTTTAGCGTTCGGTGGCCACAGGGGTAGTGGCCCTGAGACCTACAGATTGAGGTGATGTGGGAAGAGGAGCTGAGAAGGCAATGGGCAGGAGATAACTGAGGACAGGGCTCTGGGGACCCTAGCACCTGAGATAGGAAG
Source organism: Desmodus rotundus (assembly GCF_022682495.2). Taxonomy (NCBI): domain Eukaryota; kingdom Metazoa; phylum Chordata; class Mammalia; order Chiroptera; family Phyllostomidae; genus Desmodus; species Desmodus rotundus. The sequence continues at coordinate 106,420,270 of NC_071388.1, forward strand.
GAAAGAAAGTGAGAGAAAAGAGAATGAGGTCAGAGAAAAAGGAGGAGATAAATGAAGAGAGAATTTCCAGGAGGAAGACAGGCAACTGCATTGAATGCTTCTCAGACAACCAAACCAATGGTCCTACCTCCATTGTACATCCAGATCCTCACCCCCTACCTCACCATCACCTCCCACCTAAGTCCATCAGCTGCTTTATTGCAGCAGCCTCCTACCAGCTTCCTCCCTAGCTCCCTGCAGTCCTTCTTCCCACAGCTGCCAGTGAGTACATGAAAAACCCTAAGCCAGGTCATGCCCCTCCTCTGCCCCACACACTCCCATGGCTCCCATGTTGCTTGGAGGAAGAAAAAGCCAATATTCTCAGTCACATTTTTTGACCTAAAGACGCCAATCCCCCACCCCGCCTTCCCAAACTCATCTTCAACTACTGTCTTCCTACTGTGTTTCAGCCACTCTGGCCTCCTTGCTCTTCCTTGAACAAGTCAATCATATTTTTACTTCCTAGACTTTGCACTTGCTGTGCCCCTGGCGTGGAACACACTTACTCCTTCACCTTGTTCAGCGAGGTCTTCCCAAGCCACCTTATATTATACTGAGTTGCCATTTTCCACAGCCTGAATATGCAGTACAGTCTATGTGCATACCATATTAATACTGCTGTTTATCAGCTTAAATGAGCTCCACAGGGACAGAACTTTTGTCTCTTCTGTTCACTGTTATATCCCCAATGCTTAGATGAGTGCCTGGCCTATAGTAAGTAGTCAATAAAAAATTATAGAGTTAATAAATGAATAAAGATAAAATGTGATAAAGAGTTTGGCAATATCTGGAAAGCGGAAGGTGAGGAAGTGGAAGGGCAGGTGTGGACAACTGATTTAGGTAGTTTGGCTGTGAAGGGAGAACAGAAACAGAAGCCAGGGAAAGAAAGTAAAGAAAAAGCCAGGGCTCTGTTTTTTTGGATGAATGCCATTTAAGCAAGTTTAGATGTAACGAGCAAGTAGAGAGAGAAAGGCATTTAGGACACAGGAGAAGAGGGAACCAACAGAGGGCTGCCAGAGGAGGCAGGAGGGACAAGAACAGAGCCTTGGACAGCCCTGCCTGCAGAACCTTTGAAGGACGGGGTAGGGGTGAGTGTAGGAGGAGGTCCATTTTGTTAACATGCCCCTGAAAGTGGTCCCAGTAATAGGTAAAGCATATAAGACATGCACAATGACAATACTGACTCCAAATTAATTTGATTAATTCAAGGATGACTTGACGGGCCACTTATATTCCACAAAAGCAGGAGAGTTAAAAACTACATCAGACAAACATCTACCAGGTGCCTACTCTGTGCCAGGCCCAGACACTGTGGGGAAAATCAGTTTGTGATATAGCCACAACTAAATACCAGGAAAAGCTGTGTCCCTCTTTTCAATACTCCCTCTTTAGGGACAGTGAAAATCATGTCAATGTTGCTGTTTCCTCCTTTACTTGGCTCTTAGGAAGCTCAAAGCCAAATTTGAAGGTCACCTTTGAAAACTATGTAGAATTTTATAGCGCATGTAACTGCATTCTTACTTTTTTCCCACATTTGATCACTGGTTGAATTTTTATTTTGCTTTACCCTGAAGATTTTTTTATGTCATTACATTTGTTTGCGGGGTTGTACTTCAGAGAAAATAGAAATAACAGTGGCTTAAAACATGATAGTGATTTGTTTTTATCTCTTATAACTACAAGTTCTAAGGCATGTAGACTGGGCCTAGCAAGCTACACCACACTATGCTCAGGGACCTGGGTTCCAACTCACCCTGCTCTACCCTCCTTTGGGTGTGTCCCTTGTCCTTATGCTCACAAAGTCTCAGAGTTTCCGCATCACATCACGTACCGGGTAGAAAGAAAAAAAAATTGCTAGAGCACAAGCAGCAAAATGAGTTTCTCCAAAGCCCCTTTGAGCAACTTCTGCTTGGCGCTCATTGGCTAGGACTGTATCCTACGATGGCTCCCAGTTGCAAAGGGTACCTGGGTGTTGTGCTGCTCTGGACAAAGTTGGAGTCCTACTACCTAGAAAAAGTAGATGGATATCGGTTAGGTAAATGATAGTATCTGCTAGGAATATTTATATTTTTCTCTTTTGTCCTTTATAAAGAAGTCTACAAGTATTGGGATGAAGCCTTGCAGTCTTCAGGGTAACTATAAGCTCTCTCTCGTTCTTGCCTTGTCTGTGACTTTGTTTTCATTTCCTTGAGAAGGAACCAAGTACCTTTTGCAGGGAAGTGAGTGTCATTATCCTCATTTTACAGAAGAGAAAGTGGCTTTTCTCCAAACTTCAAAGGACATCAAACCACAGAGTCAGTGAGCTTAAGGTTTATTATTAAGAGGGCAACCCTGAAGGTTTTGTAAGGCAGGGTTTCTCATTCTCCCAGATGCTGAAATTCCATTATCTAGAGTACTCTTAAACATGGTTCCTGGCGAAGTGGGAGACTAGAATCACCTCTGAGTCATGTAAGCTTCTGTAAAGTCAGGGAAATGGAGAAAATAACTAATTACTTTCGACCACATTCAGGGTGAAACTAGTAAACAATGAACCTGAGAGGTGGAAAAATTGTTTTCCACTAAAAGTCCATTTCCTTGGGTCAAAAACATTTTCAGCAAGATGGTTTTCCAGTAGACCATGAAGACCTGAACATGCTCAAAATAGGTAATCCCTTACTAAGTGCCAGAGAAAGCCCACACTGGCACCCTGACAAGTTGCCACCAGAATCATGATACAGTTTCAGCCCCCAGAAAGGAATTAAAGTCCCTTTTATTAAAATGCATTATTTATGGCTTACAGAAAGTCTCCCAGAGCCCTGACAGCTCAGGAATGAGCTCAGAAATTAACTCTTTGATATTATCAGAGTCAATCCATCTCTCTGGATTCTTTACCCAGTTTTTTTTTTTCTTTCCTTCCTGAAAGGCACATACAGAAAAAGAATTTCATTCAACACACAAAGGAATGACGATGCTGGCTGGGAGATTTCATGAGTGTCTTTGCTGATCAATCCTCTGATTCATCCATCCTTTCTGTAAAGACAGAAATAACTTTTTGTTTCAATGAAGGTGGCCCGAGGATGGAAGAACCTGGAAGGTAGCTAGGGATGCAGAGTGTGAAGCTGGAGCACTCCCAGAGATACCTGATCCCGCAGAGGGAGGCTCAGAGGTACACAAGCAAGCCTGTGCACCAAGGTCGTGGAAGTGTCAGGAAACCAGAGTTCCAAGGCTAGTACTACCTTCCTGAATGTCCTTGGCAGACTTCTAGCTCTGCTTAGAGCCTCAGTTTTTCTTTCTGTAAAATGGCTGCAGACATGAGTCCAGTGTATTTCAAACTACTTTTAGTGGTTGAACTCCTGTTTTTATTTTTCAAGCAAAACCATTCAAGGAACCACCAAAACATAAAAAGATGAAAAATGCAGTTGTTTTCCTCTTTGCCCATCTACTGTGGATACCAAAGGACCTCAGGAACTCTGGGCTCTACAAAAGATTGTTTGAATTTCAGGCATGAGCTGAGCTTTGAGCCATTACAACTGTGAGAAGTTATTCCTTTACTCCTAGGCTGAATTCTGACTATCTTGGCCCTCAGCAATAGCAGGACACTGCTCTCCTCACCCCAGCTCCATCCACTGGCCAGAGAACCCCCAGTGTGAAATGAAGCCCTGCTGCTAGGAGGATCCCCTGCCTTGCCTGATGCTGGGCCTCCTGGCCCCTATTAGCTTACCACCCCTCCCCCCCCAGAGGCCGTTCTAGCCAGGATAAAGCATTAGAAACTATGGGGAAAAGAAAGCCTGCTGGAGAGCAACAGGCTTGGGGTTAGATCTGTTGTCTGTTGCCAGCTTGCCAAGAGGCTGGGTGACTTGCCTCCCTGGGTCTCAGTTTCCTCTATAGGTACAATGCAAGAGGATATATTGGCCAGGATTATTTTAGGTGCAAAGGGCAGCCAATTCAAACTGAGTTCAAAAAATGGAGAAATGGGCCCTGGCTGGGGTGGCTCAATTGGTTGGAGTGTCCTCCCATATCCAAAATGTTGCAGGTTGGATTCCTGATCAGGGCAACCCCTGGTCCGGATGCGTACAATCCCCAGTCCAGACATGTATGAACTTCGGTTCAGACATGTACCAGAGACAGCCAACCAGTGCTTCTCTCTCTTATCGAGTTTTTTTCTCTCTCCCTCTCTCCCTTTCTCTCTCTCTAAAAGCAATAAAAAAAAAAAGGTCTTTAGGTGAGGATTTAAAAAAATAGAGAAAGGGGAACATTTGCGCCCTGTTGGTGGAAATATAAATTGGTGCAGCCACTGTGGAAAACAGTATAAAAGTTCCTCAAAAAATTAAAAATAGAGCTGCCATACAACCTAGTAATCCTACTTCTGGGATATATTCAAAGGAAATGAAAACAGGATATCAAAAAGAAAGCTGCACTCCCATATTCAAAGCAGCATTATTTACAACAGCCAAAACCTAGAAACAGCCCAGTGTCCATCAATGGAGGAATGGACAAAGAAGATGTGAGACACACACACATACATACACACACACGCAATGGAGTGTTATCAGCCATGATAAAGAAAGTCTTGCCATTTGGGACAACATGGATGGATATTGAGGGCATTATGCTAAGTGAGATAAGTTGGAGAGAGAAAGACAAACATTTCAGGGTATCACTCAGATCTGGAATCTAAAAAAAAATGTCAGACTCATAGACAGTAGAAAACTGGTTGCGGTTGCTAGGGGATGATGGGTAAGGGCAATTAGGGAGAGGTTGACAAAAGGGTACAAACTTTCAGCTCTCACGTCTGAGGGTCTAATGTATAACACAGTGAGTATATACTGTGTTGTATACTTAGAATTTACTGAGGGAGTAGTATAACTTGAATGTTCTTAACATACAAAGATAAATATGTGAGGTGATGGATGTGTTAATTAACTAGATGGGAGGAACTCTTTTACAATGTGTACATACATCATATGACCGTGATGAACACTTTAAGTGTTTTACAATTATATCTCAAAAAGCTGGGGAAGATAAATTAAAAATGGAGAAGTGCACAATATAGGCACATGCAAGTGAAGAGCTCAGTGGTGGGCTCTGAGTCAGGTAGCTGGATCCCTGCTGTCATCAGGGACTGCCTCCTCAGCACTGTTTGATCTATGTGGCTACATTCTCAGGCAGGGTTCCCCGGTGGTGGCAAGATATCTAACTGCAGCTCCCAACTTGCAGCCAAGTGGCTTCATGCCTCTAGAAACCAAAAGGCATCTCCTTGATGACACCAAACAGAATCTCAAGGTGATTGGCCTGCCTTGTATTGTGTGATCATGCCCAACAGCCCCCCCAACCGCCTTTGTCAAGCATGCTCTTCTCTGACATGCCAGGCCTGTGTCATATGCTCCCATCTGAAGCCTGGAGTGACAATCTTCCCTCAACCCCTGCTAAACCCAAAAGATAATAAGTCTTCCCTAAGAAAGCAAAATGGGTGCTGGGAAGGACAAGTCCACAGATCACTAGAGAAAAGTAGGGTCTCCAGCTTGTTTAGACACAGAACCCCAACCTCAAACTACACCTCACACAGGCACCCAATACCTGATGCAGAAGAAAGCTTAAGTTGCTTTGGTTGAGGGAGTGGAGCAGTCCAGGACCCCCACTCACACACTTCTTTCTCTGCTGATCTGAGCTGAGATATTTAAGGGCCCATCCAGTTCCCTAGAATCCATGTTCCAATGGCATCTGGGGGGTGAGGACTTAGGGATTGTACCACCAATGGCAGCCTGGGATCAGGAATACAGTGCCAACCTACCCTTTCCTGCTGATAGACCCCCTAGCTCACCTTGCCCAACCACCCAGCTGACAGTTTAATACCTCTTCAGCAAAGCAGCCTCACCATCCTCCTCCATGCCTCCATGGTGAGGGAACTCATTCTCCTGACACTCTTTACTCCAGCCTTACTGGGACTGTGAGCTTTGCAGGGGCAGAAATGGTGCATGTTTTCATTATTGTGTCCCCAAGACAGTGCAAGGAGGCTCAATAAATATTGGGTGGATGGCTGGATAAACAAATGAATGGATGGGTGAACAGGACAGACAGATGGATGGATGGATGGATGGATGGATGGATGATGGATGGACAAATGGATGAATTAAAAATATATCTTCAAGATAGCACATCTCTTTCCCAGAAACTGAGACCAGGAAAAAACACTGGAACAGAGCTACCACCCTCCTCCAGTGTCACAGACATACACAGAAGGTCCTGGCCCTTCTTCCCTCTGACCCACAAGACTTGCTTCTGTCCCACCCACCCCATTTCAGGACAGCCCTGTAAACCCCTGGGGTTACCTCTCTAAGCTGAGGGGTCCAGCTCCTCCAATTACACTCTATGAAGTGAAGTCTCTACTGTCTGGCTGTTCCTCTGGACACACTGCAGCCTATACCTATTCCTTCCTCAAAGATCTCAGCTGCAGCATTTAGGGGATTCTGCAGAGTACATGGAAGGAAGCAGCAATCGCCTTCCTCTTTCTTGGCTCTGTGCCTTAAGTTACATGGCCTGGAATGCATTTGTGTGGCTGTACCACACAGGTGCTAAGCTCTGACCACCACGGGTAATACTAAGCCATATCTTCTGATCCTGGCCATAAGGCAGCTTACTTTTTGGGTCCAAGTGCTACAATTGCCCTTTATTACTGCCAGTGTGACAAGACCATTTGGATTCCTGAGTTATTTTATGGTCTGTCTGTGGCTTTGGATCATCTCTAACTTGGCACAGCCACGGGCAGGATATGGTAGCATTTCCCCTGGAGAGACCATGACAGAGGGGAGAAATGCTCTAGTCTCACCTTTGATGGAGAAGGAAGGCAGCACGGTGTCCTTGTGTTAAGTGCCTGCGTCAGACCCTGACACACAATCTTTCTCTAAGTGTTTTCTTTCCATACTTGCTTCCCCTTATCTTAACTTGAGCCATGGTGCCTTCCTGCCAGAAGTTTCCTAGGGAGCCATTGACAAATGTGTGGGACACAAGTGTGTTCTGTGCTTTACAAACGGGAAACCTGAGGCCTGTAGAAAAGGTGTACCTTGACAAGGCCTCCCCGAGCAGCAGCAGTCAGGTGGGATGTCTCTTCTGTGAACACAATTGCACCATGTCACAGGAAGCTCCAGCCCTCATGAGCCAGACGACCTTGGCCAATGCCTTCGCTGGTCTCATTTTGCCTCATTGAAAAATGGTGTTGTTGCAGATTTCCAGCCAAGATGGAGGCATCGGTAGATACACTTTGCCTCTTTCCACAACCAAAAGATGGAACAACAAATTTATTTATTTATTTATTTTATTAATTTTTTATTCAGTTACAATTGTCTGCATTTTCTCCACATCCCTCCACCCCACCCCAGTCAGTGCCACCTCACTCCCCCTTGATTTCGTCCTTGTGTCCTTTATAGTAGCTCCTATACACCCCTCTCCCCAATATCCCCTCCCAACAACAACAAATTTAAAAACAAAAAATAACCAGAAGAGCCAGAAAATCGAACCATATGTAAGTCTGCCAACCAAGGAGTTAAAGAAGAGACACTCATACAGACTGGTAGGAGGGGTGGAGACAGGCAGCCAGAGTGGAGAGAACACGCAGCAAGGCAACGGCTGGAGGACCTGGGCAGGCAAGGTGTCAACTGGCAGAGCAGACAGTCCCACATTTGCTTGTGGGTAAACCAGGAGGAACAACCCAGGGTTCCAGCACAGGGAAATAAAGCCTCAAAACCTCTGACTGAAATAACCTGTGGAGGTTGCAGCAGCGGGAGAATCAAGAAACTCCCAGCCTCACAGGAGAGTGCGTTGGAGAGACCCACAGGGTCCTAGAATGTACACAAACCCACCCACCCAGGAATCAGCACTAGAGTGGCACAATTTGCTTGTGGGTAGTGGTGGAAGTGACTGAAAGCTGGCCAAGAGCCGAGCAAGCAGCATCATTCCCTCTCTGACCCCTCCTCCACAAACAGTGCCACAACTCAGCCAAGTGGGTTGCCCTGCCCTGGCAAATACCTAAGGCTCCACCCCTTACAACATAACAGGTGTGCCGAGACAAAGAAATATGGCCCAAATGAAAAACAGATCAAAGCTCCAAAAAATGCAACTAAGTGATGAAGAGATACCCAACCTATCAGATGCAGAGTTCAAAACACTGATAATCAGGATTCTCACAGAAATGGCTGAGTATGTCACAAAATAGAGGAAGAAGTGAAGGCCAAGCAAAGTGAAATAAAGAAAGATATACAGGGAACCAACAGTGAAAGAAAGGAAACCGGAACTCAGATCAACAATTTGGAGCAGAAGGAAGAAATAAACATTTGACCAGAATGGAATGAAGAAACGAGAATTAAAAAAAATGAGGAGAGGCTCAGGAACCTCCCGAACAGCTTTAAACGTTCCAAAATCCAAATCATAGGGGTACCAGAAGGAGAAGAGGAAGAGCAAGAAATGGAAAACTTATTTGAACAAATGATGAAGGAGAACTTCCCCAATCTGGCAAAGGAAATAGGCTTCCAGGAAGTCCAGAAAGCTCAGAGAGTCCCAAAGAAGCTGGACACAAGGAAGCACACCTCAAGGCACATCATAATTACATTCCCCAAGATGAAACAGAAGGAGAGAATCTTAAAAGCAGCAAGAGAAAAGGAGACAGTTACCTACAAAAGAGTTCCCATAAGACTATCAGCTGATATCTCAAAAGAAACCTTGCAGACAAGAAGGGGCTGGAAAATATTCCAAGTCATGAAAGGCAAAGACCTACATCCAAGATTACTCTACCCATCAAAGCTATCATTTAAAATGGAAGGGCAGATAAAGTGCTTCCCAGGTAAGGTCAAGTTAAAGGAGTTCATCATCACCAAGCCATTATTATATGAAATGTTAAAGGGACTTATCCAAGAAAAAGAAGATGATCAAAACTATGAACTGTAAAATGACAATGAACCCACAACCATCAACAACTGAACCTAAGAAATACAAAAACAAAAACAAGCTAAGCAAACAACTAGAACAGGAACGGAATCACAGAAATGGAGATCACATTGAGGGTTATAAGTGGGGAGGGGGAGGGGAAGAATGGGGGAAATAAGTACAGGGAATAGAAGTATAATTGGTAGGTATAAAATAGATAGGGGGATGTTAAGAATAGTAAAAGAAATAGAGAAGCCAAAGAACTTATATAGATGACCCATGGACATGAACTGTGGGGGGTGGGGGATGCTGGTGGGAGTGGGGGCTCCTTCTCTTTCATCTTGGGGAATGTAATTATGATGTGCCTTGAGGTGTGCTTCCTTGTGTCCAGCTTCTTTGGGACTCTCTGAGCTTTCTGGACTTCCTGGAAGCCTATTTCCTTTGCCAGATTGGGGAAGTTCTCCTTCATCATTTGTTCAAATAAGTTTTCCATTTCTTGCTCTTCCTCTTCTCCTTCTGGTACCCCTATGATTTGGATTTTGGAACGTTTAAAGCTGTTCGGGAGGTTCCTGAGCCTCTCCTCATTTTTTTTAATTCTCGTTTCTTCATTCCATTCTGGTCAAATGTTTATTTCTTCCTTCTGCTCCAAATTGTTGATCTGAGTTCCGGTTTCCTTTCTTTCACTGTTGGTTCCCTGTATATCTTTCTTTATTTCACTTTGCTTGGCCTTCACTTCTTCCTCTATTTTGTGACATACTCAGCCATTTCTGTGAGAATCCTGATTATCAGTGTTTTGAACTCTGCATCTGATAGGTTGGGTATCTCTTCATCACTTAGTTGCATTTTTTGGAGCTTTGATCTGTTTTTCATTTGGGCCATATTTCTTTGTCTCGGCACACCTGTTATGTTGTAAGGGGTGGAGCCTTAGGTATTTGCCAGGGCAGGGCAACCCACTTGGCTGAGTTGTGGCACTGTTTGTGGAGGAGGGGTCAGAGAGGGAATGATGCTGCTTGCTCGGCTCTTGGCCAGCTTTCAGTCACTTCCACCACTACCCACAAGCAAATTGTGCCACTCTAGTGCTGATTCCTGGGTGGGTGGGTTTGTGTACATTCTAGGACCCTGTGGGTCTCTCCAACGCACTCTCCTGTGAGGCTGGGAGTTTCTTGATTCTCCCGCTGCTGCAACCTCCACAGGTTATTTCAGTCAGAGGTTTTGAGGCTTTATTTCCCTGTGCTGGAACCCTGGGTTGTTCCTCCTGGTTTACCCACAAGCAAATGTGGGACTGCCTGCTCTGCCAGTTGACACCTTGCCTGCCCAGGTCCTCCAGCCGTTGCCTTGCTGCGTGTTCTCTCCACTCTGGCTGCCTGTCTCCACCCCTCCTACCAGTCTGTATGAGTGTCTCTTCTTTAACTCCTTGGTTGGCAGACTTACATATGGTTCGATTTTCTGGCTCTTCTGGTTATTTTTTGTTTTTAAATTTGTTGTTGTTGGGAGGGGATATTGGGGAGAGGGGTGTATAGGAGCTACTATAAAGGACACAAGGACGAAATCAAGGGGGAGTGAGGTGGCACTGACTGGGGTGGGGTGGAGGGATGTGGAGAAAATGCAGACAATTGTAACTGAATAAAAAAATAGTAATAAAATAAATAAATAAATAAATAAATTTGTTGTCCATCTTTTGGTTGTGCAAAGAGGCAAAGGGTATCTACATATGCCTCCATTTTGGCTGGAAGTCCAACTGAGATGAGGCTGATTAATTAAGGATTCCTAAGAAAGAAAGAAGTTTGCCTCTCTAGTGTAGTATCTGTTCTTCCAAAGCATGGGAAAGTGTGTTTGAAGAAGGAAACATAGCACCGATCACTTTTGATCCCAGAACATTCTGCATAAAAACTAACCCAGTTTCTGGGAATATGAACTGGTGTCAATATCCAAACATTGAAAATGCATATTCTGATCCCACCAGGCCAAGTGGTGGGGCCTCAATTTCTTTTTTCTCCCTCTCGAAGCCTGTGGAGCCTGTCAGGAACAGGACTTCTACAATGACAAATATGCCTGGAAGGCTGTGGTCCAAGGCCATTTTTGCTGGCTATAAATGGGGTCTCCAGGACCAGAGGGAGCACACAGCTCTTCTTAAAACTGTTTATGCTTGAGATGAAACTGAATTCTATCTAGGCAAGAGATGTGCTTCTGTGTACAAAGCAAAGAACAACACAGTGAGTCCTGGTGGTAACCAAACAAAACCAGAGTAGTCTGGGGAATGGTAACTTGTGCTTATGGAAACAGTGGCATGGTTCATGCTAAATTCTGAAGTAACCTTCCTGCTAAGGCTATTGGACAGAAAATCTGTGTAATGCTGTACCCCTCAAGGATTTAAACTTATTGATAAGTAAATAACAACCCTGACTGGTGTGGCTTCCTTGGTTGGGGGCCTTCTGGCAAAGTGAAGGATTCTGTTATAGAACAGACCGGAGTTGGTGGGGAGGCTGAATGATATAAAAGGACCACCCCTTTTTCTCTGGGGGTTCCTCCCCCGTACTAGGTTTGCTTTGCCCCTGACAGGGGAAAGACGTCTCTCAATGCCAGAGATTGATGAAAAGGAAAGGGATTATTATATATTTGAAGTAATACAGACTAAAGTTCTTTAGAACACCCACAAATGCACACAGTCCTTCCTTCTCCCCTTTGCCCAGTCTGGGGTACCCTATCTCAGGAAAGAAGTAGAAGTCCGTGATTCAGGCTCCTGGCACCATCCACGTGGCAAAAAGGGAGCATTTCCAAAGCCGCCTGGTCCTGACTCTTGCCCAGCTGTGTGGTCCCAACAAGATGCGTGGTCCCAACAAGATGCGTGGTCCCAACAAGGCACATGGTCTCAAAAAGGGAGGCCAAATGGCTGCAGTGCCTGGGTTTAAATCCCAGCACCAATTTTCCTCTGCAGACCCATTTCTGGCTCCTCCCACAATTGGCCACAGCTGCCAGCATTCTGGGCAGGTGTGGCCCTGTGGTGTGGAGCCAATTATCTTCAAGCTCTTCTGGACCCCATTACGAATCCCTATTTGGGGGCCCCGTCTTGGCTGAACCTTGTTACAATTCCAGGTTGGGGCACACGGTTGGTTGCAGGTTCAGTCCCTCATCAAGATGCAAAGGGGAACCACTGATGAATATTTCTCTCACATGTCGATGGTTCTCACCCTCTTTTTCTCCCTCCCTTCCCTCTCTGTAAAATAAATAAATAAAATCTACTTTAAAGAGTAAATAAATAAATAAATAAATATGCACATTCTTTTACCAAGAAAATTTAGCTGTAATGCTGGTCAGGAGCATTTAATTACAGCAGAGAAAATCTAGAAAACACCCAAGTGTCAACAGAGAGTTTGTGTGTATTATTATACCATGTCAAAGTCATGGGATATGATGTGGTCATGTGAGATGATGCTGTAGGGAAATGTTTACTAAATGGAAAGATACACATTATATACAGTTAAAATGAAAAATGCATGGTCCCTTCTTTCTAAATATAAATCTATATGTATAGCCATAGTAAATGCTAAGGATCATCTCTGTTTGAGGAAATTGCAGGCAAGTTTTGGTCTTCCTTTGGTTTATCTGGGGTTTTCCCCCTCTGAAGTTAGTTCAATCCTTCTGAGTTAGGTTTAAATGGGAACTTTAAAGAGATGCATCGCTTTGTGGTTCTATAGCCAAGGCACTATGGGGTGGGCCACGGTTCTGAGAGATGTGACAAGTATGGTGGTCACTGCCATGAGTCAGTCCACCATCTGCCACTTTCTGGTGACATGCTGATGACAGCTGAGTTCTCTAATAGGACATTTTCATGGGCTAGGGGCTGATCTGAAGGGAAGGAAGGTGTGGGGGCTGGGATGGGCCCGCCAGCCAGCCCAGACACCAATAGCATCCATACGGCGGTGCCTCAGTGCCACACCCTGTGTCAAAGCATGCCCTTCACAGCCTCCCTTCATGTCTCCAGCAACACAATATGGAAGATATTGTTGTCTCCACTTTAAACGAAACTGATAGCGAAACTGAGGCTCAGATAAGGGCACCAACTCGCTTGAAGTCTCACAGCTAAGCAGCACCAGAGCCAGGCCCCAAATTCGGTCCAGTAGGACTCCAGGGGACATGTGATTGGAAAAGAGCACCAACTTACAGCCAGGATTCCACCTGCCCACTCAACATCTCTCAGCTCCTACCTACCACAGCCACATGATGGGAAACTAGGCACAGAGAGGTTATACAACTTACCTGAGGCCACAGAGCCTGTTAAGTGTCAGAGCCTGGAACTACACATCCCCACTCACACCCCAGCTTCCACAGAGGGGGATATCCAGAGGGAGCTGAGCAGAGAGCCACCTTCTCTCCCTAAGGTCTAGGTGGGGAAACTGAGGCAGAGGCAGTTGTGAGTGGTTTCTGGGAGCTGCTGATGACCCCCTTCCCAGGTACCCCTGCCTCTCTACATGATCCTCTCTAGAGACTGAGGATCTTGGGTGTGGACTGATCAAAGTATCCACTGGAGGTGCTCCCAGAGCCATGGAGTCTCATGAGGAAGCCCAAAGAGGGACAGTGACTTTCCCAAGGTATCACAGCACAGTAGCAAGGCAGGGCCCATAGACCTTCTCCCCAGGCACCATAGGCTGGAGTAAGGGGGTTTTCAAGGAGAAGGAAGGGGAAAGCCTGCCTCTTCCAGGCAGAGAGAGATTCCTCAAGTCTAGCAATCAACATCACCAGGCCAGGACACTGTGGCCTCCAGAGTCACCGTCTCTGTCCTTCATGACCTCATCTCTTGGCTGGGCCCCAGCGCAGCACATGGTGCCTGGAATCAATACCTCTTGGCAGGGCCCAAGCCTCTCTTGTCTTCCTCATATCCAACCCTCACCCCTATCCCCACCCCAGGTGGCCCTGCCCAGCAGCAAATAGACTGGCCACCTGCCTCCCACTCCAAGATAGGAAGTCGAGTCAGAGCTACCACCACTACAGTCTTGAAGTGAAGCCCCCAAATCTTCAAGGAGCTCAAACTGATTCTCATTCCCAGCAGCTGGGAAAAGGCAGCCTCCTTTCAAATCCAGAAACTTCCCCATACTCTGTCCCATGGCAGGCAGCTCACTTGGGCCAGTTTTTTTATGCTTCAAGAGAGGTAATGAATCCAGCTTACAGAGTGGCTGTGGGGCTCCACTATCAAACACAGTGCCTCAAAACAGTAGGTGCTTAATAAATGCTAAGTCCCTCCTCTCTTTAGTCTGGATGCCTATAAAGCAGGTTTGGGGCTGTTATCACACTCAACAGCAGCCATGTGAAGCAGGCTTAGTGGAGACAAATGACTCCTACTACAGATGGGGCAGAGGAGGTTCGGGGACTGGTGTATAACCCAGCACTTTATGACATCCATATGTAGTTCAAGGCTGTGTATCAGTACCTAGGCTGGAAAGCCTTTTGGCTACATGTCACCAGTTTACTCCCCATTCACAGATGGGAAGGCCAGGGCTCAGAAAGGTCAAGGCAGTGCTGAAGGTCACAGAGCAAGTCAAAGGCAGAGGCTGGCTGGAGCTTGGTGTCCACACTCCCAGACCAATGGGGATGGCAGTCTTCAAGGCCTGAGACTGAAGGATGCTGTGAGAGGATGGGCCCTGCCATTGCAGTCACACTTATCTTTTGGGAGCGCCCTTGCCCTCATGGTGCCCCAAGGGATTGATCATCCTGTGTCATGCACATGGCTTCTTCCAGGGCAGGTCCCTGTTGCCCAGGCACCACCAGCATCAAGGCATTAAGACCTAGTGTCCTGGGAGTGGGGAAGAGAAATGAGAATCTGACTAGGCTGGGGCTGTTAAATCAAGGCCCAGGCAACAAACGAGCAACAGATGAGAAATGGGAGTTGTTCTGCTGGGCAGATTGCAGAGAGTGGTGGGGACCGAGGTGAGCAGGAGAGCATGGGCCCCATCAGAAGGGGCGTGGGTAACTCAGCTCCCGCCATTTTTTGCCAGGTTAAAATTTAGGTTGTAGGGGCTTTTGGGTTGGTGTTGTTAATATATTGTTCTTAAGAAAAGCAATAAATCCAGATTTTTCTATAAAATCTCATTGAATCACTGAAAACACTGACTCCCACACAGAGCCCAAGAGCAGGCTGAAGGAGGCCCTGTCCAAAGAGGAGCGCAGCAGCACAGGATTGGACATGATGAAGCCAGAGGGCTGGCACACGGAGGCCATCAGTGAACAGGGCGGGGTGGAGGTGGCAGCATGCTATTCAGGTCCACACCTGGAACCTCAGTCCCAGCTTTGCATGGGTGGGGACGGTCCCCATGTAGGACACCCCTATTCTCGGCACTGTGAGGCAGGACCCTTATCCTGGAACCCTGAGATTAATGAGATCCCTGTGAGCTGCTCTGGATTTGCAGCAGAGGCTGCAGGTTTGGGGCACTTCCTGGTGTCTTTGCTGATACCCCCCTTTCTCCATCAACCCAGAGACCAGAGAGGAAAGTCAGGGTGAGAAGTGGCAACAGAGCTACCTAGAATATGCTGCGCTATAGAGAGGGGGCCGTGAAAGCCAACCTTCCCACCTTGAGTCTTGTGAATTTTATTCAGGGCACACCCCATGCCCGTACACCTCACTCACACCAGCTCAGATACCCCAGAGGCCCACACCTGGTGTGGGCAGGGGCTGCCACATGGGCCTTGAGAGGGCACAGCCCCTGCAGTAGGCAAAAAATGCCCCTCCCCCAAGATGTCTATGTCCTGGATCCTTTGAATGTATTATCTAACATGGCAAAAGAGACTTCGCAGATGTGGTTAAATGAAGAATGTTGAGATGGAGGGATTATCTAGATTATCTAGGTGGGCCCAAGGTCCTTATTAGGTGGAAGAAGGAAGCAGATCAGAGTCACAGAAACACTTGAAGCTGCTACACTTCTGGCTTTGAAGATAGAAGACAAGGCCAGGAGCCAAGGAGTGCAGCAAGCCTCTAGAAATTAGAAAAGGCAAGGAAAACGATTCTCTCCTAGAGCCTCTAGAAGGAATGCAGCCCTGCCCACACCTTGATCTCATCCTTGTAATACCCATTTTGGACTTCTGACCTCCAGAACTATTAAGAGAATAAACGTGCTGAGCCACTGGGTTTGTGGTATTTGTTACAGAAATGATAGCAAATAATACAGACACCAGTCTGGCTTGTAAAGGGTCTGAGGGAGGAGTAACCCAGGGCTGGGTGAGGGGGCCTGGGGCTTATGGCCCACACATCAGGGGTCCCTGAGCACACCTCCCATGAGACAGTGTGCAGGAAGGCCATATCCTAGTCTTGGGTGCAGCTGTGTGGACACAGGGGTGGCACAGCCTCACCCAAGGTGGTCTGTGACATTCCCTCCCCTCCCTCTTGCCTCAACCACTGATTCAGATAACCCAAGGCAAGGCCAACAGAGGGTGGCATACTCGACCCCTAGAAATTGGCATAGAAATGATCCACTTTGTGCAAAGGCTAGAACCTCTACTGGCTCTGTGGAAAATCCTGCAAGTGAGGTCTGGAACCACTGCAGCCATTCTGCCATCTTGAGGGGTTTAAAAACTAAAGAAGGCAGATGAGAGAAGCTGAGACCTGAGACTGCACAAAGGCTGTGGAGAAGGCAGACAGTACAGAATGAGGAAGCTTCAGACAGAGAAGGGGATCTAGAGTTCCGTGTTGTAGGGGAGGGAGGAGAGCCAGCATCTCATCCACATTCTCCCCGCAGAAGCCCCATGAAAACTGAGGGCAGATCATGACCCTCCCCTGCTCAGATCTCCAGTGGCCCTCCTCACCCTGAGTAAAAGCCAAAGTCCTTTCTGTGGCTACAAGGCCCTGCATGATCTGGCCCAATAACCTCCCTGACCTCACTTCCCACCCTCCTTTCCCTTCAGCCATTCTGTTCCTTCTTGCCCCTGTTCTATAATTCAAACACACCAGACACATGCCTGCCTGCCTTGGGGCCTTTGCCCAGGCTGTAGCCTGTGCCTAGCTTGCCCTCTCTCAGACGCTCACTTGGCTTGCCCCTCCCTTTCAAATCTCCACCCAAAAGTCACCCTTTCAGCAAGTACTTCCTTGACCACCCATCTAAGACTGCAAACGCAGCCACCACTCTCCACCCCGTTTCCTGCTTGGTTTTCTTCCTAGTTCTTATTACATACCATTTATTCACTTATATCTTTTGTTAATTGACTAGCTCCCCAAGGGGAGGGACGTTCTCTGCTGTATTCCCAGTGCCTAGAACAGTGTTTTACACAGCCCTTGCCAAATACCTACAGGAATCAGAACTAGGAGACCTCCAGATAGAAGCTCCCACTCTGACACCCCCTGTGCATAGCCCCCCACCACCCTGGAGTTTGCTGTCAGGTGCCCCAACCTCCCATGCTAGCCTGAGGTACCAGACCCGTGGTTTGCACAAACAACTTTGACTTAAAAAGGGCAGGCATTCCTGGATGAACCCTCCTGCCACCCTGGCCCCTACTTCACCCCCAGCCTCTGGTGCACACAGGCATGTGTGCTGACAGGCCAGTGTGCTGAGCATGAGTGGATTTTAGGAGCCCAGGGAGCAGCCCGTTAAGTGCAAAAACGCTGCCCGCAGTGGGTCACCACCAGCCCCTGCCCCACCACTCCCTGGGAGAGCCCCAGATCTGCTACCTGAGTAGGCCCTGCTCCTAGACACACGGGCATGCACACACACGCACACTTCCTTTGGCAATTCCAGAATCTCAGAATTTTAAACTTTTGAAAACTTGTTTATTTCAATTTAGCTCATGATCTGTTCTTGAACGTCTGAGCCAGAGCAAACTGTATACTTCCAGACCCTCTGGCCCCTCAAGAGTCAAACCAAAAAGGTCTCATGAGATCATTCTATGGCAGACTCAGCCGATAGCCCCCAGCACCATCCTTCTCTTCTTTCTCTGATTTTCAGCTGAGTTCCCAGAATAAAATCTTATTCCCAGCCTTTCTTGTGTCTTGAAGTGGTTAGCTTTCACCAGTGGGATGTAAGAAATAGTGTCCATTGAACAACAATGAAAAAAATTTTTTTAAATAAGGAAGAAAAGAAACAGTGTCCAGCATCAACTTCTGAAGCCTTTATCTGAGAGCACCTCCCCACCCCCACCCACCCCCGCACCTTGTTTTCTTCTCTCCTTCCTCTGTGCCTCTGCTTCGAACTAAGATGTGATGGCTAGAAGTCTGGCAGCCATTTGGGACCACGAAGACCAGATCTCTGGTTTGGTGAAGCCAGGAGCCTGAGGGAGGCTGGTCCCCACATCTGCCCTGTACCACCTACCTCTAGGTTTAAGTATGAGAAAGAGAAAAGTTTCTCCCATTTAAGTCATTGCTCTTTGAGGTTTTCATTTATAGTCCAACCCTCTTATTGTAAACCTGGAGCAAATGAGGCTAGAGTCAGGTACGGACCTGTACAAGGCTGGATGATGAGTCACACTAGGGCCAGTATAGAACTGAGCACCTGCCTTGTTTTCTGATGACCCCTTGGCTGGCTCTTCTGATTGCTGTACTCGGTTATAGGACCTCCTTCTCCCAAGGTCACCTAGGCTATTCCTCTGCCTCATTGCCATCCAGGAGGGCCCCCTCAGAGGCAGTCCTGGGTGGAGGCATTGGGAGGTGTGTCCTGGGCCCCAGCAGGCACCAGTGTGTGAGGCGGGGCCCGCTGTTCCCCTCCGTGGTTGCATGTGCTTTGTCAGCCCCAGGCTCTGGCCTCCATGTCTCCCTTCCCCGGCCTCCCCAAGAACCAAGGATTCACCCTCATCTTAAGACCAGAGGCCCTCAGGGGTCTCTCAGCCCAAGCTTTGAGTCACCTTAGGTGTCTGGGCACCTAAGGTGACAGACAAGACACTTTCTCCCCGATAGTCCAACCCAGTCCCTCTGCACTCCAACTGGGACACCTGAGCTGCACACAGAGCTGGAATCAGCCCCCGTGGAGTCCCAGCCCTGTCCTCTGGGCCCACCGGGGATAGGGACCAGGGCTCCCTGAGGCTGCTTCTCCCCACATTTATGTACATTTGCCACTTTCAGAATCCGACACTCCCAGAAGAAGTTCAGGTGAGAGTGGAGGAGAGGGAATGACAACTTACGGCAGTTCCCCAAGGGCTTGCTTTTTATCTCTGTGGAACTGCAGGAGTTGGTCCTTCCTGGCCTTGCTGGCACAGGAAGGTACCCAGCACGAGCGGAGCCCTGTCTGTACACCAGGCATCATGCTGAGTGCTCTTCACACATGATCTGCTTTAATTTTCATAACAATCCTCTATGTTGTACTCAGTTATCAGCCCCATCTCACAAACAAGGAAACTAAGGTGCAGAGAAAGTTGTCTACTAGTCGCTGCCCCAATGAATCCAGATTCAACCGAGGCGTGTCCTTCTCCAAGACCCTCACTCATGCTGGACACCCAGCCGGCCTGGGTCCCTGGAGTAGGCCCCACCACCTCCAGTGCCCCTCCCTTGGTCCTCCCATGGCCCACAGCAGGACAAAACTCCAACTTGCAGAATACTTTATGAATAAAGCAAAAGAAAGTTGTCCTGGCCCCTGTGCACGCCTTAAGTATTTAAATTCTTTTTCTCAATTATCTCGAATAGTAATTATTGCAGGAGCAGATGCACTTATCACAGACAAGAAACCACCTGCCTTCCCATTTCTGTCAAAAGTGGAAACACTGACATTATTTTTGCGATTTGCTTCAATAGCTGTTTTCACTGTAAATACCACCTTAACCACAAGAAAAATACCCTGGGAGGCGCTGGAGGTATTTGAGGTTTCAGAGGCCGTGTTCCACAAGGCCCGGGAGTGGCTCACAAGGACTTGGGCAGAAAGGGCATGGAAGAGTGCTCCTCTGCACACTGAGGGGCAGTGCACCAGACAAGAGAGAGACGTCATCTTGGTGGGGGCTCACAAGGTGCTCCCCAAAACCCCTTTCTCCTCTCTGCCCCAACTCCCACCCCCACTATGAACTCTAGCCACACATACCCTACACTGCCCACCCTCCAGAAACACCTTGTTCATGCCAAAAAACGTCAAAATCAAGGCCTCAGCTCCAATAGGAAGCTCTAAGAATTCGAAAACTGGAAGGGACCAGGTTTCCAAGAATGCTGCATTCTAAGATTTGCAGGTCTCTAGTTTCACACAGCACAGGGGAAGTTCAGCAGTGGGGTGGGCAGAGCACTCCCTCCCTCTCAGTCAGATCTGACTTGAGAGGGGGTTGACCTCCCTGGGGGTGGGCAAGCAGGGCCTGGATAGTCACTTTGAGAAGTAGTGTCCAGCCCTGGGTCAGGGAGAGACCCTATGATGGGGCAGGATAAGCCGTGGCCAGGCAGCAGGCATCCTGAACTCTAGTCCTGTGTCTGCCAAGAGTGGCCTTGGCCAAGCTGCCAGTCTTCCCTGGGCCTCAGCATTTCATCTGTCAAATGGACAGGCAGCCCTGGAGGGGCCTCTTGGCCTCATTCTTGGGTAGTACAAGATGGACAATCCCTCCTCCTCACAATTTCCAGTGCTCTCATCTGAATAGCAGGTCTCTCCTGGCTCTACAGACCCAAGTCGGTAATGCTATTGTCATTATCAATTATCATCATTGAGCACTTACTAAGTGTCAGGCACCATGCTGAGTATCAGCATGCACTGTGTATTGTGTTCGTCTCTTGCACAGGGTTTCCATGCCATAGTCCTACCATCATCCTCATTTTACAGATGGGGAAGTGAAACTCAGAGATTGTAAAAGAGTACCCAAAGCCACACAGCTATTTGGCTGAGGCACCCATGACTGCAAGCAGACAATGTTGCTGACACCTACGACATGCCCCTAGAGATGGAACTGTTCCCATTTCCAGACTGTGGGCATTGAGGCTCAAAGAAGACTTGCTTTACCAGAAGTAGCAGCATTGGGATTTTAGCAGGTGTCCCTGATGGTTAGGAGGGAGAAGCTTGAGAAGGGAGTAGCAAAGGTGGATTCTGAGAAGCAGAGCAGGAGTGTTTCATATCCAGCCCTGGCTGCCTCAGAGCCTCCTCAGGGCTCAGACTGGAGTCTCAACATCTGAACTCCTTCCAGGTCGTTTCTCTGCTGCCCTCGTATGATCGATGCAGTAAACGCAGCCTTTCTGAGCTATGCAGTTTTAGGGGCTTGTGGAGTCCGCTTAAGTGAGGGGTACCAGAGCAGGCAGAAGGCAAGGGGCCCTGGAGCATGGGGCACAGCCCTTCTCTCTAGTCTCACTCACCCCATCCCACCACTCCACTTCAGCACGTTCTTACCTCTTGGCCTTTGCCCTTGCAGGTATTGTCATAGAAACCTTCCCTGCCTTTTCACATGGTGGCTATCTTCTCAGATGAGAGCAACAGCTTCCTGATGCTCTCTGCCCTCAGCTCTGCTGTCCATCTGTATACTTGTCACCACCTGAGATCACATTTTAAATTTGTTTGTTGGCTATTTCTCCAGCACTATAATATCAGCTCCAGTGCCTGGCACACAAATGACTGCATGAACATTCCCACCAAATGGGCACCTCAACTTCTTCACCTCCATTATGGGGCAGCTATGACTGAAAAAGAGGCACTTCCTGATGAGTTTGAGCCCTATCTTCCCAAGGCTCTCAGCCCTACCTCCCTGCCCCTCCTGCCACAGACTGTCCTGCAGAGAACTAGGGACAGCAGTCGGAACCCCTGGGGGCACATATTTCCTGACTGAGCTACTCTATATCCTCACAGGATGGAGTCTCCAGAGACCGAGGTACACCACAGAGTCCGCCAAGGGGTCTAGAGCTGAGCATAGGAACTAGGGAGTTCAGAGGAGAGCAAAGCAAAGCTGTATATCCCCTTCCTTGATGCAAGCATAGACCTTCAGTAATGTGGTCTGATAGATATAGTCATCAGCTCGAGAAACATATCTTCGTGCTGTTCCATGCTGGTACAGAGAGATCTGCAGAAATGAATCTGGCCTGGATACACTGCTCCTGGGAAGGACACACAGGCTCAGTCCCCTTCATCCCACCTACTTCTATCTGGCTATGTGAGACTCTGGGTGAGTCTTTTCACATCCTTGGCTCCAGTTCTTCTCAGGTATAGCATGGGACTAGTGAGAATGGCTACAAAGCTCTCTGTGACCATGGGAACCTCCATCTCATTGCATGGAGCTTGTCTCTGCTCTGAACCTGTGCCTTTCACAAGCACCCCCTCCTGACGTGCTTTCCGGCTCCTCCGGCTACTTCCTGACCACCCTCCCCTTGTAGCTCAAGGTATGGCAGACTCAGCAGTGAAGAGAAATGTACCATTGAGAAAGGAGCTGTGCCCGGGCTCAGGGGGACAGCCAGTGGCAGAAAGGGCTACCATCTACCTGCTCAGCAGCCTTCTAAGATGGCCTGAGAGCAGCTGTCACTGACCTCTTCTGGATGAAGGGGGAGGCCTGGCCCTGGCCTCCCCATACAAGACTCTCTTTTTGCTATGTGACAGAGTTAGGGGAGGCAGCCACCCACGTTTGCTGAACATCTACTGCCTGTCACACCCTGCCCTGGATGTGCCCCGTCAGTGATAAATGAGAGCATCTACATCCCATTTTTCAGGTGGGGAGACTGTGGTTTGGGGCATTCAGCAACTTGCTCACATCACCCAGCTCATCAGTGTCTCTAAGACGATGATCTTGGCCTGGCATAGACTTCACCTTCTACGGCCCAACCTGCTGCAGCCTCTCATTTTCCTCTTCTTCCCAGAAAGAGAAAAGTTTGGGCCAAATATCTCTGGGCTGCTCCCAGACATCAGGGTTCACACAAACCCATTTCTCAACTTCCTGATTCTCTGCACCTCCTATTATAAGTATCTGGGTTTCTGAGCCCAAGGAGTCAAATATGCTGTCATGAGTGATGATAATCACCACCTGTAGAGCTATTATGTGATGAGTCTCTCGGGTCCTCCCCACAGCCCTGTAAAGCTGGTTCCGTTATTAACCCCATGTCACAGGTGAGGAAACTTGGGCACAGAAAGTAAAAAGACTTGCCCAGATAAGGGGCGGAGCCAGGATTTGAACCGTGGAAGTCTGGCTCCAGGTTCTATGCTGATCACCCTACACTGTACTGATGTTCAGTGAGCACCTAGTCCAGAGTTTAGGTGTTGAGATTTGAACACTGGAATATTACATACACCTAAGGGTGTCGTCTCCTTAATGCAATATTCTCATGACCTCCACCTCTGGGCTGGGAAAATGTAGACGTCCAGAGATTTCTGGGCACCCACGCCCTTCAGGGAAGTGGCCTAAGGGCAGCTGCTGCTCCTGAAAAGTGCACCGGGGAGGTGGATTCCTTGGGGAAGCTCCCCGGAAGTTAGTTTGATGACCCCGCTCTGGTTCCCCCAAACCGGTCCTGCTCTCAGGGGCACGAATGGGGAAACTGAGGCTGCGTCGAGGGGCTCCGGTTGTTTGTGTCTGCCAGGAGGGCTCTTCCCTCCTTGTTGTACCAGCCTTCCTAGGTAAGCAGCCAGACCCACCGTAAGCTGTGAGGTGCAAGTGACCCAGGCCTTAGCGGCCAGGAGACGCTCAGAGCAACCCCTCTGCCCCCGCACCTTCTAGAGCAGACAGGGACTCTGCGTGTGCCACGGTGCTGCAGCGCTCCCTGGTGGCAGCCTTCGGCCTCTGGCTCTGGCCTGGGGCGCGGGCTGGCCCTTTCAGCGGAGCCACAGTTGGATGCGCCCTGGAGCGGCGGGGAAGGGACGCCGAAGGCTGGGCACGGAGCGGCTCAAGGCTGGCGTGGATGAAAGGGTGGAAGGCGGCGTGGGACTGACAGCCATCTGGAGGGTCTCCGGCCGGCTGACCCTCACCACCTGCTGCAGGGGACTAACCTTGCCAAAGAAGCCTGGGCTTCCTGTCCCCCTCTCCACACCAGAGCAGCAGCCAGGAGGACCAAAGAGAGGGACCACACCCGAGCCCTGAGGTCACGGACCTTCCAGGTGCAACTTTGCCCTGGGGAGGCATGGGCAGGGGTAGGGCCTGCCCACCACTCCACTGTGCCCAGCAGGCAGGCCCACCTTCCTGAAGAGCCCAAGGGACCAAATGGAGCAGAAGCTATGAGTTCAGCCAGTGACACACACTTTAGAGGAGGCCACATTCTGCCCCATTGCCCATGGGACCAGGAAAATGGATGGGCTCAACATTGCTTTTCTTAAAGCAGATCTGTGTGCAGGAAATACCAGGGCTAGGGGTGAACCCACCTGAGAACAGTGGCTTGGGGACATAGCCCTGATCCAGATGCCCTGGGTCCTGATGTACCTGATCCTGCACCGCTACTCAGTGAACTTTGCCCTTGTATCATCTGCTTCACAAACTGGAGACAAAGTGTGGGCTGAAGGATAAGGAAGGTGCTCAGATTTGGGCTTTTAACAAACACACAGACCTTTGGTGGCATGGTTTCCCCCAAATCAGGCAGTGATGGGAAGGGAGAAGGATGGTCCCCCTGCTAGAGCCTAGTGCCTCTGCTTCCACAGCAACCCCTCTTCCAGGACAAAAGGAAGATGCATTATTACCAACATCACAGTTAGTAGGCCTAGCAGGCCGCTTGAGCAGGAAAGCCCAGGCCTTAGAGTAAGATGGGGAAACTGAGGACTAGAGAGGGGCAGCAACTTGCTCCAAATCCCTCACAGACCCTTGCATTTCCCCCATCACAGCACAGAGTCTGTCTCCCAGGGGCCCCGGACAATAATCACATAAAATAATATCAGGACATGTTTTGAAGAAAAATACAAAGGGTAAAAAGACAGGGGATGCTAGGTGGTGGGGGAGCAGGGCTTATTGCAGGTGTGGAGTCAGGGAAGACCTTTATGAGGAGGTGACATTTGAGAAAAGACCTGAATGAAGAGGGGGAAGGAATCCTATGCACATCTGGCAATCAAATGTTCTAGGCAAAGGAACAGCCAGAGCAAAGGCCCTGAGGTGGAAGCATACTCAGTGAGCTCAGGAACAGTGAGGAGCACCAAAGTGGATGTGGAAAGGGAGTGAAGGAGATGAGGTCAGGGAGGTGGGTGGGGGCAGAACTGGCAGACTTACAGACAACAGTAAGGAAATTAAATTTATCCTGGGTGGGAAACAAGACAGGGGGAGGGCGGTGAGTACAGGCAAGTTGTTTAGAATAATTGCTCAGGTAGCTGTGAGGGGAAAGGGCCATGCGGGCAGGAGGGAAGTGGATAAGACAGGAGGCAGAGGTGGTGGTGGAGACAGGAGGCAGGGGAGGTGGTTGGTTCTGATATGTTCTGAGAATTGATTATGCAGGATTTGCCTACAGTTGAATGGGGGGGCTAGGGAGGAGCAGAAGCCAGGGAAAAGGTTGGGTTCTGTAATGTTCTGAGGGTCCAGCTGGCAGGGATCACTTGTGGTTTGGATGTGGTGAGGGGAGGAGTCTGGCTACCATGGCACCATCTTGTGCACCCCTTGATCTAATCAGGTTCAGTCAGACCTTCCCACTGTGACTCTGGGAACCCCTAAAACCACCTCTCCCCTCACTTCTTGCCCAAGCTACCATGTGATCCAGAGGCCCCTGTTGAGAATGTTCTCTCTTTAACCACCATGCCTGAAGGGGTGGGGAGGAAGGTGTACAGGGGACAGTCCAGCTAAGATTGGACGGGAGAGCGGTCATCCCCCAAAGAAAGTAGGATGGGGGTGCTGGCACAGCAAGGAGGGAAGGCAGACACAACCAACCCATGCCCTCTGTGGGTGTGCACATTACCTGATGTCCAGTGGACACACCCTGTCCCAGGGCCCAAGGAGTGCTTACGAAGATCATACCCATTCTTGGATCATGGATTCTCAGATCATGAAACTGAGGCCCAGGGAAGCAGATGTCCCAGCCAATATCCCTCAGCTGGACCAGACTCGGCTTGCATCAGCCTCATCAGTTGATGCTAACCCTTCACCACAGGTGGGGGGGGGGGCTTCCCCAGGAGTTCCTGTACCACAGGAGTGACAGGGTGATTTGTATTCACTCTGGGCTCAATCTGAAGGTGTCTCAGAATGTCTTCTCTCCTCCTGCCCACCTCTGGGTCTGCTGCCCCTGATCCCCAGCCCTGCTAGGCCCTCTGCAGGGAGGGCTCAGCCTTAGCCCAAGGGCATGAGCCTGGTGACCAGTCCCCAGGGTGGAAGCACTGAGGCATAAATCCTGACACAGCTGACAGTGCTCTGGGACAGACATAGAGGCCCACTGTCCCCTTCCTGTCCCCACCCTTCCTGGAGCATTTCACAGGGTCAGAGTGGCTAGGGTGGAGAGAACAAGCACATAAACCTTGGCTCCTCCAGGCTGTCTCAGCCTTGGGCTTCCGACCTGATAAGTGGACTGAGAAGAGGATGAGGCCTGGCCCAGCACTGACCTTTTAGGGCTGAGAGTGAGAGAGCCTCAGAGAGCTGAGCCCCACTGGGGACCCTCGGGGGCCTGTGTAGAAGCCATGGCAAAGCCCCACCTGCACCCCAAGGAGCATGTAGGGAGGAATCTGGGACAGATGCTTCAAGTATTAGGGGGCAGTGTGGGTCACACACAGGCCCCACCCACTGGTGCTGTCACGAGCACCTAGCTCCTGCCTCCAACCCTGGCCCTGCCTGGGCAGTTGGACAAACTCTGGCTACCACCTGAATGCTGGAGAGGACCCAGCCTTTCTCAAGCAGCTCAGAGTGCACAAACACATTTGTATTCATTCAACAAACAGCTATTAGTGCCTACCTTATTCTGTACCTGGTGCTAAGTGTGGGGAAAACAGTGATGATGTTTATCTGCATAAATTTGGAGAAGGGCTACCCCACAGGGATGTGTGAAGACAGAGGGGACACAGAGCAGGGACATGCCAACTCTGTGTGAGGTGATCAGAGTGGGCCTCGCAGGACGAGCAGGAATTTTCAGGGCACGCCAAGCATAGAAAACAGAATGGGCAGAGACCTGAAGGTGTGAAGACACTGGGAAGGGAGCTGGGAAGGGGTACTGGGTGGGGTGGCTGGAGTGCAGGGAGTGGATAGGGAGTGATGTGGGTCTGTGGAACTTAGACTTGATGCTTGCAGGTGGGGAGTCATGGTGGGCCCACACAGGAGAGGGCCCAGAGCTGAATGCCTCCTTTGCTAGCTCAGCCCCAGACTTTGCCTCTCACCTCCTGACATGGCAAGCAAGGACACAGAAAAGCCAGGGGTCCTGCTCCTCATCATCCTTGGTTGGACTCTCTGTGTGGCCTTGGCAAAATATTCCACCTGTCGAGCCTTAGTTCCTGCATCTGTAAAATGGGGATGACTGTGGAAGGGAGGATGAGTTTGGTGAAGCAAGAATACTAAACATGTAGCCCATCTGTTTCCCTCAGAGGAAACAAGGCAGACCACACTCCCAGACCACTTGCCATCCCTGGGAATGCCTGGGCAAGGTCTCCTCTGAGGACCAGAATGACCATGGGGTGCAATTGCTGGATTGTAAGGTGAGGGTATGTTCAGTTTTGTAAAAAGCCTGCACACTGTCTTCCAAAGTGGCTGCACCCTTCTATATCCCCACAAGCAGTGAATGAGAGTCCCTGTTGTCCCACATCCTTGCCCGCATTTGGTGGTGTCAGTGTTTGAGAGTTTGGCCATCCTAATAGGCGTGTAGGGGTATCTCCTTGTTTTAACTTGCATGTTCCCAATAACATATGATAAGGAGAATCTTTTCATATGTGATTTTTGCCCTCTGTACATCTTCTTTGGTGAGATATATATTAAGGTCATTGGCCCATTTTCAGATCAGGTTATTTATTTTCTTATTGTTGACTTCAAAGAGTTATTTATATTTTTTGGATAACTGTCCGTTATCAGCTATGTCTTTTGTAAGTATTTTCTCCAAGTTTGTTGCTTATCTTCTCATTCTCTTGAGCAATAAACTTTGGCAAGCAAGCACACTTGGGTTCAAATCTCCTGGTGAAGACTTCCGGCCAAGATGGAGGCATAGGTGGATACACTGTGCCTCTTCGCACAACCAAAAGAAGGACAACAATTTAAAAACAAAAACCAACCAGAACCGACAGAAAATCCAACTGTATGGAAGTCCAACAACCAAGGAGATAAAGAAGAAACATTCAACCAGACCAGTAGGAGGGCCAGAGACAGGTAGCCAGGTGGAGAGGATCGTGGCAAGGCGGCGGCTGGCAGACCTAGCAAGGTGGTGGATTGTGGAGCAGGGTGGGCAAAGCTGCAGCTGGCCGACGAGGCAGCAGCTGGTGGACCTGGTGACAGACCGCACAACCCAGAGTTCCAGTGTAGGGAAATAAAGCCTCAAAGGACCGATTGAAAACACCTGTGGGGGTTGGGGCGGCAGCAGGAGAAACTTCCAGCCTCACAGGAGAGTTCATTGGAGAGACCCACAGGGTTCTAGAACATACACAAACCCACCCACTCGGGAAGCAGTACCAGAAGGGCCCAATTTGATTGTGGGTAGCAGAGGGAGTGACTGAAAACCAGCAGAGAGTGGAGCGAGCACTTTTTCTCCCTCTCGGACCCCTCCCCCATATACAGCTTCACAGCGCAGCAACCAGCGTTACTGGACCCTGGTGAATACCTAAGGCTCCGCCCCTTTACAAAACAGGAGCATCAAGACAAAAAAAAAAAAAAAGGCCCAAATGAAAGAATAGATCAAAGCTCCAGAAAACATACAACTAAGCAACGAAGAGATAGCCCACCTATCAGATGCACAGTTCAAAACATTGGTAATCAGGAAGCTCGCAGAATTGGTTGAATTTGGTCACAAATTAGATGAAAAAATGAAGGCTATGCTAAGAGAAACAAAGGAAAATGTACAGGGAACCAGTAGTGATGGGAAGGGAACTGGAACGCAAATCAACGGTGTGGACCAGAAGGAAGAAAGAAACATCCAACCAGAAAAGAATGAAGAAACAAGAATTCAAAAAAATGAGGAGAGGCTGAGGAACCTCCAGGACATCTTGAAACGTTCCAACATCTGAATTATAGGGGTACCAGAAGGAGAAGAGGAAGAGCAAAATATTGAAAACTTATTTGAACAAATAACAAAGGAGAATTCCCTAATCTAGCAAAGGAAATAGACTTCCAGGAAGTCCAGGAAGTTCAGAGTCCCAAAGAAGCTGGACCCAAGGAGGAACACACCTAGGCACATCATAATCACATTAACCAAGATTAAAGATAAGGAGAGAATCTTAAAAGCAGCAAGAGAAAAGGACACCGTTACCTACAAAGGAGGTCCCACAAGACTGTCAGTTGATTTCTCCAAAGAGACCTTACAGGCAAGAAGGGGCTGGCAAGAAGTATTCCAAGTCATGAAAGGCAAGGACCTACACCCAAGATTGCTCTATCCAGCAAAGCTTTCATTTAGAATGGAAGGGCAGATAGAGTGTTTCTCAGATAAGGTCAAGTTCAAGGAGTTCATCATCACCAAGCCCTTATTATATGAAATGTTAAAGGGATTTATCTAAGAAAAAGAAGATCAAAAATATGAACAGTATAAATGACAGCAAACTCACAGTTATGAATGACCACACCTAAAACAAAAACAAAAGCAAACTAAGCAAACAACTAGAACAGGAACAGAACCATAGAAATGCAGATCACATAGAGGGTTATCAACAGGGGAGTGGGAGGGGGAGGAGGGAGGAAAGGCACAGAGAATAAGTAGCATAAATGGTAGGTCGAAAATAGACAGGGGGAGGGTAAGAATAGTATAGGAAATGTAGAAGCCAAAGAACTAATATGTATGACCCATGTACATTAACTATAGGGGGGGAATGTGGGAGGGTGGGGGTGTGTGGGATGGAGTGAAGGGGGGAAAATGGGACAACTGTAGTAGCATAATCAATAAAATATATTTTAAAAAAAAGAAAAAGGAAAACGAATCTCCTGGTGAACTTAGGCAAGTCACCTGCTTTCTCTGAGCTGCAGTTTCTACCTCTGTCCCACACTGTACAAGGATGAAATGAAATTTTAGAGATTCAGAATCCCCACTCACACAGGCTGCTGAGTACAGGTTGGTGGAACAGAGGCATCTTATTTCTCTGGGTGGTGCCCTTTGTCCACAGTTCCACCATTAAAGCACTTGGCTTTTAATGGTGGTCCTATCCATGGCAGGGGAGGTCAATAAGTCCATTTGCCAGGAAGATTCTTGTGGGTGGGAATTCTTGGTCTCACAGGTGGGACAGAGGAGCTGACCCCAGGGAGAATACAGCCTTGGGGCAAGGGACACACTTGTTGTTGAAGGGAGGGTTGTCCACTCTGTCAAAGTTACTTAGGCCATATCCCCTCAAGGACCATCCCTCACTCAGCATCCAGAGCCCTCCCCATCTGGCATCCCTCAACCACCACAGCCTCTGCTCCTAAAACACCCTTCACTCCACCCACTGGGCCATGCGCAGGGCCTCATGTGCCCCTGCCAGGAAGTATCCTGGCCCTCCTTGCCACCAGAAATACCTTTCCCCCATGTCCACGCGTCCAAATCCATCCCTCTCCATTGGTAAGTGAGCAGAGCCCGCTGGGTTAGAGCTAGAGCCACAAGAGGGCACTATTACCCAGTAGATGTGCCAGAACTCACCCAAAATGTTGGAAGGTGCCACCTTCATCCTACTGGCTTGCAGACCAGCAGGAGGAGAGAATGCCTATTTCAATAATCAGGAAATCTGGACAAGATGGAATTTCAAGGGCCCTACCTATGTCCAGGCATTCCAGGCCCAGCTCACACACCTCAAGTGATGGGGTGCTGTCCACCTACAGCCAGGCTGCCGGCTCAGGCAGGACTGCTCTTCCTGTAAGAAAAGGCCTTTGCAGTGATCTGAGCCTGATTTGCAGAAGCCACAATGTTTTAAGAGGCCATGGGAACTACCAAACCCCAAAATTGGGTTGGCCAAAAAGTTTGTTTGTTTTTTTCTGTAAGATGGCTATAGTAGCATTTAGTTGTCTTTAAGTTCATTTGAAATAAACTTTGCCCATCAGCAAACGAGTGGATCCAAAAACTATGGTATATTTACACAATGGAATTCTACGCAGAAGAGAGAAAGAAGGAGCTTATACCCTTTGCAACAGCATGGATGAAACTGGAGAGCATTATGCTAAGTGAAATAAGCCAGGAGGTGAGGGACAAATACCATATGATCTCACCTTTAACTGGAACATAATCAATAGAAGAAAAAAGCAAACAAAATATAACCAGAGACACTGAAGTTAAGAACAATCTAACAATAGCCGGGGGGGGGGGGGCGGGGACAGTGGGAAGAGGGGATTACAGGAACTATACTATAAAGGACACATGGACAAAACCAAGGGGGAGGGTGGAGGTGGGGGAGGGAGGTGGGTTCACCTGGGGTGGGGTGGAGGGATGGGGAGAAAAGGCATACAACTGTAATTGAATAACAATAAAAATTAAAAAAAAAAAGAAATAAACTTTGTTAGAATGTATTGTGACAGCTGCCATATCAGTGTGCATTTTCTAAACAACTCATCAAAACTGGTGAATTTTTGTGTATCCATTTTAATATTGAAGATGGAATAAAATAAGCAATATTTTGACACATTATGCTTTATTATTTCAAGAAAGGTAAAAATGCAACTGAAATGCAAAAAAAGACTTGTGCAGTGTATGGAGAAGGTGCTGTGACTGATGGAACGTGTCAAAATTGGTTTGCCAAGTTTTGTGCTAGAGATTTTTCACTGGACGATGCTCCACAGTCGGGTAGACAAGTTGAAGTTGATAGCGATCAAATTGAGACATTAATTGAGAACAATCAATGTTATACCATGCAGGAGATAGCCCACATACTCAAAATATACAAATCAATAAAGTTATTGGTGAAAATGAAAATATATATTTTTTTATTTTACAGGAAAAACTAAATGGACATTTTGGCCAAACTGATATTTCAAGAGAACAGATTTACTCTAAAAAGTCATGAAAAGGAAGAAGACTGGGATTACCAGAAAAGTTCAAAACTCAAAAGTTTATGTGAAATTTCTCAGTGTTTACATGTTGGCTCAAAAAATCTCTAACTGTTGTGCCAGCCAAGCAGTGGAGCACGTGGGTCCTCAGCTTGCCAGATGGGGTCCTCTGTGTGGTATGGCTCAACAACTTGGATGAAGCAAGCCTCATAGGAGTGTCCATGTGTGGCGGTCAGACTCCCCACCTGTACATGGGCCAATGGCACTGCATGGCCCTCAGCTTGGCATGTGTCAGGAAGTGAGATGATCGATGAAGACAGAGGTTGCAGGAGGCTGACAAGTGCTGCCTTTCTGGAGGGCAGATGCCGGATGACCAGAGGTTCACTCCTGGTTTTGCATCCAGAGGAGTCCTGGAATAGGCTCCAAGGGCACAAGGATGTTCACTGTGGCACAGTCTGAGGGGTTAGTACCCGGGGCAGCCTGGGCATCATCACCGGGGTCCGTTGTGCAGGCCCCGCAGAGGGCTTTGCAGCATCAGACCAGACGCACACAGCAACAATAAAAGTTTCAAGTGGTGCTGAGTGCAAAGCAACTCAGAAACTGAGTGGATGTCTATACCACAAGACCGTTAAAGAATTAAAAGTACGTGAGCAAAAGAATGCAGTATGGGACAAGGGTAAAGAGAAAGTCACTTTACATCTGAGAAACCTGAAAACATGACGTCTGCCAGTTGATCAAGATCACAATCAACAGTGACATGTGTTAACAGCATGTACCCTTGACATGGCGCAGTCCTTTCCCCCAAGCCCATTATCCCAGTCTCACCCTGAGGAATACTTCAGCCACATCCCAGGAGAGGGCGCCCCACAGTGCACTGGGCCAACACTCCTCAAACTGTCAAGGGAGTCAGGAACAAGGACAGTCAGAAAGACCCTCATAGCCAGGACCAAAAAAAAGAGAATAAGGGACATTAGGTAAAATCTAAGGAAATCCGAACAAACAATGGACTTTAGTTGGTAATTCTATATTGGTTCACTCATTGTGACAAGTGTATAATAATGTAAGATGCTAATGATGAGACTGGGTGGTGGCAGTGTGTAAGAACTCTGTGCTGTCTTTGCACTTTTTTGATAAATCTAAAACTATTCTAAAATTAAAAAGTTTATTCAAAAATTACATGCACACCAAGCCACAGTACTCATTTTCCAAAGTTCCTTCTAAGACAGAGATACACAGCAAAGATGTTAGAATGGAGGCCTGGAGGAACAGAATAGGGATATCCCCAGGGACAGTCATGAAGGGGAGTGGCAGCCCTCTCTCCCAAGGTCTGAAAAGGTAGAGAACAGAAAGGCCAGCAGCCCCGGGCTCTGCACATGGCCCTCTGTGCATGGGCGCACTGGCCACCCCTTGCAGGGAAGCCCTCATGCTGCAATGGTGAAGCTCCCTGCATGTGTGTTTATGTCCAGCTGGCTCCAGGCTGGCTCTGCCCAGAGAGGGCAGGCAGGCTGACCAAGGCGGGCCCACCAGCAGCAGGAAGGCCTCAGCAGAGGAAGCCAGCAGGCAGCTGGGGCCTGCCTAGAAGCTATAGAACTCTGTGTGTGTGTGTGTGGCGGGGGGTGTTGGGGTGCTATGCTCCACCTGATACAGGCCATGAACTGCCACCCCTCCCTGGGGCCTGAAGAGCAGGGTGCATCATGCAGAAAACATGAACACTAGTGGGAATGTTGCTGATGCATCCCGCAGGTTTGTCCAGTTTGATGACTAAGTCCTTGGCTTGTCCCCAAGGTAAGGGAGAGGAGGGCCTAAACATGGATAGGGCTAAAGTGATAAGACCGGCACCCATGGGTCCTAATCACAAGGCACTGATATCCTCAGAGGGACCCACCTCTACAGGGACCTGCCCTCAGCCCTGTACTCCATTCTCCAGATGGGGCCAGGGAGATGTTTGTAAAGTGCATATCTGGCCCTGTTTCCATCCATAACACTTCGCAGCCTGTCACCTTGAAGATTAGAGTGCTATCCACGGCCTACCACATCCCGTCGGACCTCACTGCAACTCCCTTTCCACCCTCCAATCATGCCACTCACCTTTCTTCAAGTCTCCCAGCATATGAGCCTCTTCCCCATCTCAGAAGCTTTGTACATGATGTCCCCTTGCCTGGCATGCCCTTACCACTTGTCACTGTATTATGTTGGACTTTCCCTGTTGCATTTGACAGAAAACTCAACAAAATTAGCTTACACAGAAAAGGAAGTAATCACAGAAAGTTCAAGTATCAGTGGCCTGGTGGGGCTCAGCCCAGGCACTGCTAGCAGCCAGGACCATGTATCTCCAGCTCTCCGCTCTGCTCTTGACAGTGCTGCCTTCAGTCGTACCTGTCGCCCACAGCAGTGTGGAGTTCCAGGCAAGAGAGCCTCTCAGGTTCAAGGTCAGGGGACAAGAGTACCACCTCCATCCCAGTATTCCCAGCAAGGGTCTCATAGCACCTCATTACCTCAGATGGTATCAAGGGGTGTCCTGAAACCAATCACAAGAGTCAGGAAACATGCTCCTAGTCAGCTTAGGCCCAACACACAGGGATGCCATTGTTCAGGAGAGGAAATTCCCTAACAAAAAGAGAGGCACTGAGCCCAGAGAAGGGGTTTTGATGTTGTGCTGTCAAAATGCAGATGGCCCCCAGAGCCCACCCTTTTGATCCCCTAGCATCCAGATGCCCCTTCCTCCCACTGTGAGCTCACAATGTATGAAAAACACACAAAGCAGTGTTGCCTAGTCCACGTGTAGGATCTCTGGTGGATGGGAAATGTGGATGTGACTCCTGATGATGAACCACCCACACACCCAATGTGCCACGTAGAAAGAGAGGAGAAAAAAGCCACCATAAACCCCTTGCATTTTCATCCTTGGATGCTGTCAGGTGAGACAAGTTTCAAGCTTAATTGTGTCTCTTATAGCATTGCCTCAGCTGCCCAGGGTCAATCACCCTCTCAGTATATGGACTCCACTCCTTTCTTACTAGTCCAGACCATCAGGAGACCAAAGAGCAGTGGCCATTGTGGGTAAGTCTATTGCACCTTGCTTTTTCTCCCAGGGAGAGTGTGCCCTGTAGGGGAATAGAATCTCCAACCCTGAATAGTCCAGAGTTGCAGAGACAGGAAGAACAGAACTGCTTAGTGGCCACTGGAGTGATGACAAATGGGGTCTACTCCTTTCATCCCTTGGATCCTGGTCTGCTTATCCTTCCTTTGGGACACAGCTCCATATAGGGTCTCAGATTTAATGACCTGAGTTCTATGGACAGTACTCCATTGTTTCGTAATGTTTCCCTCAAGTTAAATGCTTCATTCACTCTTAGAAGGCCATTCCCACACTCTGTAAGGCTGACCACCTCTGAGTCTTGTTTGTGCGTGACCAGTGGGTCCCATGGTCATGGGCCAGTCTCAGCTGCTCCACTGTGGATCAGGACCCCAGTCAGATCCTATGCCATGCCCAGGGGTCAGACACTGTGTTAGTCCCCAGATAGTACTTCTTGCTGAATAGGCATCTAGATCAAAATGGAAGGGGCTAATGTAGTGTTGCCTCGCTGCCAAGTGGCCAGTAACACACCTAGGCTCTGTGTTCCTCCCAGTTGCATTCAGAGGCAGCAGTAGCCAGATCTGCTTTGGCAGGTGGGCACCCATTCCCTTAGGTCCATGTGTTACCCTAGGACTTGTTTTACGGGATGAGATCCCAATGCACTGTGATTCCAAAACCTTTTGGTAAAATCCCAATGGGGATACAGTTGGACCTGGGAGGATACAGAAATGAAATGGCTGAAGGGATCAAGGTGAACATTTCCATGAACACCGGAATGTTTGAACAGACTCTTTCTGTACCTGCATCATCATGAGAACAGATATTGTGTCTGACTGGGAAACACTTCCCCTACCCAACTGTAAAACTGAAGACATGTACATCCACCCTTCAGGCAAGACTGGTGGACAAAACATGTTAGCAGACCTGCAACTCGTCAGTTCACTTGGGTTTTGGAGGACACATATTCCACATCTGGGGACATTGTTAGCTCCTGTAGATAAAACTGACCCAAAGAATCGCTGGAGTCCTCCCACAGAGCTGGGCTTAATGCGCAGCTGTGAGTGCCACCCACGAGTGACTGCTGAGGTTTGGGTCCAGAAATTTTCCATTAGAGAGACATGGCTGGACATGGACCTTGACTGACGCTGCACCTACGACTGAAGACCATAAAATAATCTTGAAATCTGAAATACCTATCAGGTCATGGGTGAATTTGAGGAAATGCTCTGATGGGGAGGGCAGTGGGTCTCCAGAAGAGATCTTGTAAGCAAATGAACATGTTTGTGCAGAAAGATCTACCAAGGGAGTGCTAGAAGGTACTTGACATAACCATAAGCAGGATTCCCCCCCTTCAGCTGAGTTTGGAACTACCTGAGTTTCCAAAGTCATATCCTACAGTTACTTGTGTGGTGTCCTATGAAGGCTCTTGATTGAGCAAAGGCGAGCTGCTTGGTGTATGGATAGCAGTCAGCAGAATAGGCTGATGGCATCCTGTTTGCCCTGTTGGTTTTTCATTGACTTGTAGGTGGTGGCCAATGGCATGTTCAAGAAGAGCAATGAAGGTCTATTAAAGGGTCCCCATGTGGGCCTGGCTCTATGGAAATTATTAGTATGGGGACTCACAGGTGCATTAAAGTAAACACACTGATGCCCATCAGAACCCCAGTCTGGGATCAAAAAGAGATTGGAATTGGCAAGCAGGTACACTAGTGTACTCCTCTGAGGTGGCCAACTGGGTCCATGAAACAAGTGGACATTTGGGGGCTGCGGCAATGCAGAAGCTGGTTAAATCTAGACATATTCCTCTTGCCCCTCTCTGAGACACAAAATGTCAACAAGAAATGTCCTGTTAACTCGAGACAGAAATTGTAGATCGCCATGGGAAGATTCTCCGGAGCTGGGAAATAGACTAATTATGGAAGCCCCAGGACACTGTAAATGGGTCCCAACAGGAAGAGGTATTTTCTCTGGACTGGGCTTTGCATGCTCAGTCAGCCTAGGGGTAGATGGAAATCCTCAAGGTACTGTAAGTTATTGGCACAGGAGATAGTATGCCGATTTGGACCGAGGATTCACGTTTCTTCCAAGACACAGTGGCAGTCCACAGTGCCGCATCCCACAATGGGCAGACAGGTCTTCCCTGGAGCAATGGCTAGAGAATCAGAACCGGCAACTGAAACACTATCTAAAACAGGGTGGGGGAGATGCAGGCACGAAGGGCTAGCTTACACACCATCAGCAGCGTGTGCTCACACTCAATTCGAGGGGTGTGAAGGGACTGTCCCCCAGATAGATTCCTCTGGTTTTCTAGGTGATCTCGGGGGAAAGCTGCCGTTTAGATGACCCACCTCTTCCCACAGAGAAAGGGTGATGGCATGACTGTGTTTTCCCCCTAGTATCATTTCAACTTGCTTTTTTTTTTCCCTATCTAATGCTGTTGTCCCAAGACCTAGGATGCAACTGTGGGGGCCAGAAGCAGGGAGGATTCCTGAGCATGAAACTATAACTAAACCTTCAAACCTTGATGTGACAATTCCTAAGGGCCTGGCGGGGTGGATCCTGCTTTCATCCCTCTGGCAGAATGTGGTTGGCAGTGAACGAGGCAATATGCCTGCTGGTTGAGGTGGTCCACTGGTGCTGCACAACCCACCCTCACAGGATGGGAGCGGACTGAGGGGAGGCAACTGCTAGACTAGTATTGCTGCTTGTAATCTAGACCAGCACAGAGGCCGAATCTAACGTCCCTTTCAGGGGTGGAAGAACTGGAATGCAAGTGGAGAGGGTAGAGGGAAGGGAGCAAATGCGTTATGAATGAAGGACACCCAGCAGAACACTGGTGCAGCTTTATATTATCTCAGAGGCTTGGAGAAAGAGGATACTGTCTCTTATCTTGATTACAACAGTTGGCTGAAAGGTGAAGCAAAGACCCCTCTTACTTGTGATACCTAATGAGGTCGAATGGAAGCTGCAAACCTGAGTGGCCTCACCCTGGGACACATTTTAATGGGCTGGATGAACTGCCAATAACTGAATGGGCCCTGGTCTTACTTTCCAGGTCACACTTACCTGCTGTGACATGGCATAGCACTGGCATTGTCGGTAAGGTCATACTTACACCAATGGCCAAACACACTAACCGTGGAGTTACAGCCTCCCCAGGATGTAATACCGATGAAAGATGTTCAGCCTGAGAAACCATTAACTCATTTCTATGCTAAGTGACTCTGCACAAGTTATCATAAGGCACAGACAACACATCAAGAGAGGTAATGAGTAACACTAAATGTAGATGCCCAGACACATTCCTTCTGTAAGAAGGTCTCAGCCAGTGGCTGGAGGGGCTGACCTTTGCTTATCTGAACAAAATCTGGCCTTTGCCCCTGGCTCCTGGGAGGTTATCTCTAGGCCCCTGGGAAGTCCTAACTGGAGTGTCTTTGTTTACCTGGGGGCACTGGATAGTCTAATAATCTGATTTGTGATCGGGACTTTGGGACATGCCCTATTAGTCTCACCTCTGGGAGCAACTAGACTCTAAAGGTCAGTCATGCTGGCAGTATGTGACTGAGCTCCAATAAAAATGTTGGACGCCAAAGGCTCCTGGGGTGGGAACACTCTATATGGACGGTCACCCTTTGTGCCAGGACACTGACACGTCCTGAGGACATGAGAGCCTGACATTTGGCAGTAAGGGTGGTTGTGGGGACCCTCTAGCTTCTGTCTGGAGTCTGAAGTGGGGACACACTTGTAGAGACTGTTCTCTCAAACTGCAGCTTGCCAAACTCCTTACAGGCCTGGAATTCTAGAATCACTGAATTTTGGAAACTCTAAAATCAGAAGGGAAATTGTTTTCCCAGAGAGAGCCTCAGGTGACCCAGCGCCAAGCTGGAGGCTTTATGTGTTGGCTCAGCAACACCATGAGAGGAGCATGGGGGTCCCCCGTACTGTGGGGCAGATAAGACCCCGGGAGGTGACATCAGTCAACTGAGCTCCCATGGGGAGTACCCTGGGGAAGGACCCTGGATGGTGTGGGAGTCTGTTGTAGGCCTGCTGGAGCCTCTGCCAGCCAGCCGGGTATTGTCCATCCCTTGCTGGTGTCCTCAGTCTGCTTCTTGAATGGAAGTCTGTTCCCAACTGGCCCCTGCCTGGTAAGTAAGCACGTTTGACAGATTTGCCAGCTCTGGTTCTCAGAAACAGAGGAACAGGGGCAGCTGGGCCAGTGAGAAAGAAGTCTTGGCTTCTGCCACAAGCCCTTGGGGCCAGAGCCAGGGAAGAACAGGGGAAGATAAGAGCACAAGATGGTGGGCCTTCCATTGCAGGCTCACACCTAAAAGTTTTAATTAATCACCACATTTTAAAATTGAGAGATTTTACATCAAAATGTACTTTGGGAACTTGTCTTGAAGAATGAGAACATCTGGCCATCTAGGCCCAGGTCCCCGGAAGGCAGCAGTTTCAGGAGCTGCAAATACCACCCCTCCACACAGGGCCTGTGCTCCCAGTGCCCCACAACCCCAGCAGGCCTGCACATCTCCATCCCTGACTGCCACACAGTCGGAAACAGACCCAGCACAGCGGCCAAAGCTGGCAGCACCGCGGGCGCACAGAGACACGGGCACTGCTGTTTCGAGACCCAAGTCTTCTCTTCCCCAGGTATGCACACCCTGACAGTGTCTGTCTTAGTCTTTACACGCCGGCCTCTATCCACTGCCTGCTATATACGAGACCCACAGAGTCACACCCTGCAGAGTCTGAAGTCCACTGCTTTAGAGAAAGAGCCAGGCAAGTGGCAAAAGTACATGCTTGGGGGCCTCACACCTGAGTCCTTCTCCTTCATCCTGGCCGTGGGGGAAAAAAATGAATTCTCTCACCCTCAGGTCCCTGTCCAAGTCCACCGTCTGACCTGATGTGTTTGAGCCTCAGTGACAGGGACCGGGACCGGAGTTCCTAGACAATTCTAAAGTGACATACTAGCTGAGGTCCACATTTGGGGAAGTAGGAGAAGAAACGAGGGGAAAGGAGGGAGAAGCAGTGGTAAATGAAGAAACGATCACAAAGCCAGCAAGTGGACACTGGGACCCTTTCACCCCCATGGGGCCTCTTAGTTTGGGACGAACTCCTTGAGTAAGACAATCGAAAGGAAGGTCTAATTAACAGACTGACTCAACATCTGGCCTGGGGAAGCCCAGACACTCAGATACCATCATTAAATTCAAACACTGTTTTTTCTTTTCTCACTTTTTTAGTTTATAACCCTTTTGTACTATTTGAATTTTTTTTGCAATGTATGTGTACTACTTTTACAATTAAATGAAAACACTTAAAGTGATTTTTTTTTAAGTAAAGAAGTAATCACAGCAAAACATGAAATGGGATATCGACTTTGGGGACAGGCCTTCCAGTTGAGTCCAAAAGCCACAACATGGTCTCTCTTTCCAGTCTTTGGTCATCTTCTAGCCTTTGGTCCTCTCAGTCTACCTACAGAGCACTTGAAGTGACCTTGAATGGCTTTCAAAGCTTCCCTACAGCTCCCGCTGACAAGATCCCTACCGGGAACTCAAGAGGAATCAAGTCAGTAACATTAAGTTAATTTACAGTTACAGCAAAAACTGGCCCAATAACCCAGCCCCACGCACTTGGTGCTAAGTGCCCATAGACAGGTGCATTGGAAGGTGGTGCAGAGGGCGCCAGAGGGGCCAGCAGGGGGACTCCAGGTGACATGACCCCCGCATGCTCTCAAGTGGGTGCCTCACAGGGCAAAGGTGGTAAAGAAGATGTGCATCTTGGCCAGGAAGGTGGTGACGGAGCCCTGCCGCCAGAGCTTCATCTCCACATCCAGAGCGAAGTCCCGTGGCTCACGCACTGACCGCTGCAGGTAGACAAGGCCTGTGTAGGCGTTGAGCCGACGTGTGCCAAAGTAGCCCTCCTCATTTCCCCTGGTGATAGTGAGGGCAATGGTGTCCCCTGCAAAGGCGGGCACTGGGCTGATGCGGAAAATGTGAGCCGGAACCAGGAGGCTGGTCTGGAAGTTGAGCTGGTAATATGTGATGCGAGCCGGTGAGTTCTGGCACTCCAAAAAGTCATGGCACGTAGTGCGCTCACACTTCCTGTGGGGTGCACGGGACTTGGTCAGTGGACTGGGTGCTCACATACATCCACCCCAGGAGCTCCCACCCCTGCTGTCCACCATCCTAGACAAGGCAGAGGCAGGCTTGAGGGCCAGCTGGCCCCAGCTCTACCCTTTGTAGCCTTGTAGCATCTGTCGAGTCACCTTTTCTTCCATTAATTGACTGCTTCTGGGCCATTTCCTCCTCTGCTTTGGGATGCCCTGCCCTTTCCAGGTAGAAGCCTCAACACTCAGCTATGCTTCATGAAGGTGATGAGAAAACCTCTGCCAAACCCCAGAGGGGGCCAAAGGCCTCAATTCTTAAGCACAGCAGCAATGTGGTCTCTTCCTAGCCCTCTAAGCTACTGGCATCTCCATCATTAAATCAGTACAAAAGCTGACTGCTTCCCAGATGGGATGCTGTTTAGGCGCCAGGACTCAGCAACTCCAAAGGTCTTCTGAGCCGAACTCTCTAACTGGCGAGCTGCAGCACAAGGCCATGCCGGGCCAGGGCGGGAACACTGCCCAGGAGCATGGGCACAGCACTCGTGCCACGATGTGCCGCACACCGCCAAACACACGTCTTCACCCCTCTGATATGCACACCCGGGGGCGGTGCTGTCATTCCCATGTTGCAGATGAGGCAGCTGGGACCCAGAGAAGGGAGGTCACTTGCCTAGGGTCACCCAAACATACTCCCTAAATCATGGACATTCCCCGTGTGTAATAGTGAAAAATGGCAAACTGCCAGCAGGGCAGCAGGAAATGACACACTCATGCTAGGAAGCCCTGTCTGAGGCAGGCTGTGTACAGACGCCAAAGAGTGCCACAAGGTAGAGAAAGCAAGCTGGGAACAGGTCTGTGAATCTGTGTGGCAGTGCTGAGACATGTGCTTTATGCTCAGAGAAAAGAGAGCATAGATACACCCCAACTGGTCAGCAATTGTGTGATTTGTTTGATGGGAGGGGCAAGAACTTGGTTTGCACATTTTTACTGTGTGAATATTTTCATAACCATGTGTCACTTTTGCAAAGGACTGTCACTCACTCTCTCCATGACCTGTGCTAGGGGAAGGCATGTCTAGCCATGGAGAGACCCACCTGGAGAGGAGCTGAGGCCTCCTGCCCAGAGCTGTGTGACTGGACAGCAGGATTCTATAGCCCCATGAGACCCTGAGCCAGAGCTGCCCAGCTAAGCTGCTCCTGGTTCCTGACCCTCTAAAGCTGTGTGAGACAATGTGTTTGTCAGGTTAAGGTGCTAAGTATTAGGAAAACTAATATGGTGTGTGTGGGTGCATGTGTGAGAAAGAGAGATTTTCTGTGCATCTTCCCTTCATTCTCTAGACTCTGAACTTTCTGCAAGGTGCTTTCATTTGTGCCATTTGTGGTCAGTTTGACCACAGACTCTCCAGTGGGGGCAGGTGAAAAGCAGGGTGTGGTGAAGCCAGGGGCCACAGGTCTCTTGGCCTCTCCCTGGGCATCATGGATCTGTACAGGGTCCCAGGCCCAAGGCTGGGGTGGAGACACTCAC
This sequence comes from Desmodus rotundus, assembly GCF_022682495.2. Classification (NCBI taxonomy): domain Eukaryota; kingdom Metazoa; phylum Chordata; class Mammalia; order Chiroptera; family Phyllostomidae; genus Desmodus; species Desmodus rotundus. The sequence continues at coordinate 106,462,776 of NC_071388.1, forward strand.
GTTTCGGAGACTCGAACGTAGTTTGGAGGGCACTCAAAGCGCAGGCAGCGGAAGCTGCCCTGGATGTTATGGCAAGTCTCGGCCTCAGAGCAGTTGTGGGTGCCCAGTGCACACTCGTCCAGGTCTGTGGGGAGGAGTGAAGGGGGTTGGCAGGGATGCCCCACACTAGGGACTCTTGTCCAAATCACCCAGGCCTCCAGCCTGGGTCTCAGAGCAGCTGTGTCTGACTGCCAGACACAGCTCACAATTGCAGACACAGCTCACAATTCCAGCCTGTGCTGTACACATCCCAGCTAGTCCCCTACCCCCCACACCCCGCAGCCAGAGGGTCTTGCTGTAAAATGTAAATCGGGTTTTTTTTTTTTTTCCTGTTCTCTGAGGGCTTTCCATGCTCCCAGAACAAACGCCCCAGTCCCTCCTACAGATGCCAAGCCCTACATTGCAGGGCCTCTCTGGCCCTTCACTGGGCCCCTCTCCACTTGGGCTGCAGTCCTGCTAGACATATCTGAGCTGCCCCAGTGCCCTGACCCTTGTCCCACGGTTGGCTCCTTCTTATCTTTCAGGTCTCAGCTCTGGGCCACAGCCTCCAGGATGCCCTCCCTGACTATCCTACAGTGGTCCTCCTCCCCATCACCCTCCATTCCTTTCCATTTTATTCCCCTAGTACTGCTTGTCCTGCTCTCAAACACATGCAAGCTATTTTGTCTGTCTGTTCTGCTTCCCACTCTCCCCCTCCTCAGTGTGAGCTCCAGGAGGGCATGGGTGGGGGAAGGTATGTCTTCCTCAGTCCTGTGGAGTCCCGGGCACCCAGCAGAGTGCCAGGCACATGGCCCGTTCTCTACATGAATTCTTGGGTAGAGGCTCAAGAGTCCCCACTTGTAAACACACACTCCGAGGTGCACAGCTACGAAGCCCCCACGAACTGCATGGACACGCACATGCTTCCTGTGCATATGGCTGGGCATATGTATAAGCTCAAGCACACCCACACAGACACACCCACACACACACAAGAAGGGCCTATTCAAGACATTGAAACGACACATGCGCGCGCGCGCACACACACAGGAGTAAATACCTCTGACAAAAGCTCAGACAAGCAAGCATGTGGTGTGTGTGTGTGTTTCACGGGGAACCAATGGTTCAAATAAATGGCTCACAGAGACCTTCCTGTGCCTGGGATGTGGGGAGCAGGGGTCTATCAGGTACTTCCTGGATGGCTTCAGATTTTATTCTCTGGTCCTCCACACTGAGCCAGTTTAGGGATTTCTCCTTACCCAATCCTCATGTCCGTCTGGGGTGAGGGTCACTGGCCTCCCCAGAGGAGGGAACTGGGGATCCAAGATGGACATAACCTTGCTCAAGGTCACACAGCAGTCAGCAAAGCAGCTGGGGCTGGAAGCCAGGTCCGCCTGATATCAAAATGTGGGATCTAATCATGATGCCAAGCTGACTCCTAACAATACCAGCTGCAACATAACAGTAATGACAGCAGTAGCTAACCTGCATCATGAATTTACCACCTGACATTCACTCAGTGCTCTAGGCACTCCACACTCACTCACTTATCCTCGTGACCCTGTGCAAGGCAGGTGTGGGTGTCACCCCCTATCCAGACATGCCCAGGGTTGGGCAGCTGCAGCAGGACAGGGCCACTGCTCAAACCCAGGCCTGCTTCAGACTCTGGGCTGCTGTCTACCGTGCTCTTCCATGCAGATCAGGTCACAGCCATTCACCTCTCCAAGCCTCACACTCTTCCTCTACAAAGTTGTCATGATCCCAATTTCCCAGGGAGGCGGAAAGGAGAGTGGGAGGAAACAGGGCAGGGGCCAGGGCTGGTGGGGCCGAGATGGGCATGGTCGTTGTCCTGATGTTCGTTAATTGAATCCACACGTTGGAAGGACCCCCCTTCTTTTCCTTACCCTATGCCAGCCACCCACAATGTGAGCAGGAAATCCTGACCCTGAAGCCTGGGTGGGGGTGGAGCAGGAATGAGATGGCAGCAGCTTCAGTCTGACCCGGGCTGGTCTTGACAGATGTGTCCAGAAGCGGCAGGAGGAGCCCAAGGCTCAGTGGCTGGGGAAGCTGCTGCAGGACTTCCCTAGGACCCGAGGGTCCTTGCCCCTTGGTGTTCCCAGGCCCCTGGAGGCTGCAGGCCCTTGACCCTGAAGCCTCCCCTGGAGAGCTCCAGCCAAAGGGAGAGCTCAAGGCTGTGTACCAGGGAGTGTCCCTGCACCTCATCTGGGTGGTGATGCCATAGCTCAGACATGCAGAGGTAGGGGACAAAGTCAGTGGGAAGGCTGACAGCACTGCTAAGAGCTGGTCCTTATTCAGGGGCATGCTGGCAAGGGCTTCACATACACTAAAAAAGAAAAAAAAAAAGCAGGATTCCAGGTATTTTCAGCAAGTTCTTAGATAATATTATATTGCATATGTACAGGGTGGGCAAAAGTAGGTTGACAGCTGTGAGTATGCAACACAGAGCCTTTTCTTGTGTTGCTATTTATTAATTGTTGTATCATTTCCCATACAAACGACTGTCAACCGACTTTCCCCCACCCTCTGTATATGTTTCTATGTATCGGCATGAAGACGGACGGGAAGGAAAAGCATCGAAATACTGGCAATAGTTGCCTCTCAGTTCAGTTGTGTGGTAGAATGTTTGAATACCACCTGTCATGTGCTGGCTGCTGCTGTGTGTGCTATCGAACAGGAGCCATGGCCCTTCATTCACACAGTGTATGTTCTAGGGGGCATGCTGAACCTCAAAGCCTTAATATGTTTCTGTCCCATTTCTTACTATAAAGGAGGGGCAGATGCTGACATGAGATACTAACTGGCACACTCTGCCCCCCAGGGCCATCCCACCATTGGAGCTGGGAAACTCAGTGTTTGGTCCAACTCAGAACAGAACCAGGGAGTGCAAAGGAGCAACTGCTTAGCTCTAAAGGCCAGTGGCCACAGACAGAGGGCACCGCGGCATGACTTAGGACATGGACGTGACCAGGCAGAACCAGCATGTCAAACTCTGCCCTCATCCACCTGTGATAGCAGAGACTCTTCCAGCAAAACATTTGGAGAGAAAATACAAGTGTCACATGTGTGGGATACCTCCCAAGTAGGGGCTGGTGATGCAGCATGAAGGAGACCTGTGCCTCAGTTCTGTTGCATCTCAGGGACGTGGGTCACTGGGTAGGCTGTGAGGGGGCAAAAGGGCTGCCACTCTGGAAGATGATGCAGAGAGAGGGATAGGGAGGCCAGCAAGGGGAGCTATGGGTACCAGTGCCCAAGACCAGCGGTGGAGGTCAGATGTGCCTGTGGCCAGCACAGATGGGGCATGTGCCTGGGCCCAGGGAGCCCTCTGGTACGGCACAGGCACACTTGGAAGTCTGGGCATTCCTCTCACCCTGGCCAGCATGGGCCAGGGAGGAGGGGTCAGAGAGAGACAGTCTTGAATGTGACCAGGTTTTCAACCTGAAGTGCTGTCAATAGCAAAGTTCACTGCAGTTCTGACTGAACCTTCCTAGAAGTGACCACACTTGTATTCTTCTATCAGGTGTACAGGGCCTCAGTGTCAAAAGTGAAATTACATTCTGGGAACATAAAGTATTTCCTACACAGTTCAGTTTATGGTGGGTAAAATCCCTACTTTTATGGAGCCCATGCCAATTATTTTTTCAATTAAAAAGCAGGGTGCTTTGCAGACAAACAGACCAGGTTAGCTTCTGTGAGCAAGCCCAGCAGGCCTCCAATTTACCTGTTCTTACTCCAATTCTCCAATTCTTACTCAGAGCCCTTTAATTTTTTATTATCATTATTATTATTTCCATCAACCTACAGTAAGGAACCCTTTTGCGTTGGGACTAAGGATACAAATGGAACTGAAACAACCCTTCCGGGCACAGTGCACTCTGACCTATAGCATGTCCATTCTACCCAACCTGACCCTACATCCTATTCTACATCAAAAACAAACAAACAAACAAAAACCCCCAAAATCCCCAGCTGTCTGAGACCTACGAATTTGATCTCAGGATCCTTTTATAGGTAGTAACTGTTAGTCCAACTCCGTACCCTTCCAGGTGCCAACCCTGACCACTAGTTCCCCAGAATCACAGGGTCTGCCTTAGTGGACCGAAGCTGCTACCTGGGGACCTGCGGGCTCTCAGCCCCCCCACCGGAGAAGGCTCAGTCATGAAAGCCAGTGGGGGACAGGTGAGCTGTGCTCTGAGGGGCTAAGTAGTTGGGGTTGCAGGTGCTGCTCCTATACTCGGCCCCAGGTGGGTTCTCACCACTTTGCCCTGGTGGCTTGCCACGCCCAGAATTGGGTACTTTGGTGTATTCTAATAGTGCTGGACGAAAGATCATGACTCTTCAGCTTAGAAGATTAGACGTCACAGAACCATCCAGGGAAGCAGTCCCCTCAACTGCAAATTTAACAGGTGACTGCCCAGCCCCTCTTTGCATGTCTCCAGTGACAGGAAGTCCCCTTCCTCCTTTCTATCCCTTCCCAGCTCTGGAGGAGTATCTTTCTGCATGAGGCTCTGGGATAAGCCTTCTGTGACCCCTTTTCCTTCACTTGGGGACCCACCTCAGCCTGAGTCCAGAGACCTGGCTGGCCCAGTCCCTAGATAGAATCATAGACACTTGGGGACAGTGACTGAGAAACTGAAAGCTGCTCTTCTGCAGGCTTCTCACTGGACAGGTCTCTCATGCCCTTTAGAACCACCCCATGAGATCCCTGCCCCGCTCCCAGGGAAAGGCGCAGAGCTAAGTCCAAGTCCAGAAAATTGTAAGCTGGGTCAAGCAGCAGGAAGGCTGTCACCTTTCTCATCCCAGACACAGACCACCAGAGACACTGGTCATTCTGTGTGTATGCACTGGTGTGAGAGCTCCAAGTGCACAGCAGGCTGTGTGAGGCTGTGTCTGCTAGGACCCTGGCTGAGGCCCTGGTGGGCAGGGACCCCTGCTTACCCTTGCAGGATCTCCCATTGGCCGTCATGGTGTAGCCCCACTCTGGGCATGCACACTGGTAGCTCCCTGGCACGTTGACACAGCGGAAGTTGCAAAGGATACTGGCTCCCTGAGCACACTCGTCGATGTCTGCCAGAGAAACATTCACCCTGTGACTCTGCCCACCCACAGGGCCCAGCCACTAGAGCCATGCTGTCCCTGCCACAGCTATGGAGCTTAGGGCCCATTTTACAGATAAGGACAATAAGGCTCAGAGAGAAAAAGAGAGTTGCCCAAAGTCACACAGCAAAACAGGCCTCCCGTTTTAGTGCTTGCTCCCAGGGGCTGCTCCACAAATACTATCAGCTGGGGGGCAATCAGGCACTGACACAGGCCTGGATGTAGTACTCAACTAAAGAACCCTTCATTCCACTGAGGTCAGAACTGGCATCTTCACTTTGCGGAAGAGGAACCTAAGGTCGGACTCAGGAAGCATGTGCCCAAAGTCACACAGCCAGGAGGTCACAGGGACGGGACTCCGACTCTGATGCGATGCTAAAGCCTCTGCGTGTTCTGTGTGTCTCCTGCCCAGCAGGGACTCTTTGGGAGCTGGGTACAGAGGGAAGGGGTACCTCTCAGGAAGGGGCCTTGGGCAGAGAAAAGGTACCTGTGCAGGTGTGCCCATCCTCAGCCAACTGGTAGCCTTGGCGGCAGTAGCACTGGTAGGAGCCATAGATGTTGGCACACTCCTGGCTGCAGCGCTGGGCCTCACACTCGTTCACATCTGTGGGGAGACCAGCTGGTGGTCACAGTGGAACCCTCCTAACCCAGAGATGAGGCCCAGGGTCCAGACTCACCTAGAGCCATTTCTTGAGAGAACATTAGTTCCAGCCTCTCTTTGGGGCTGATGAGGAGTCAAAGGCCCAGATATGGACAAGTGGCCCACCTGGGGCAGGCAACTGAGGCAGGGGCAGGGCTGGAGTGGCCTGCTGCCTGGAAGAGGCAGCCACTGGCCGGACTCAGAATTCTTGGTCAGTATAAATGTTTCCCTACTGAGGGTCCTCACCACCTGGCATAGACAGCTCTGAGAAGTGTCACCCAGGTGCTAACAAGGACCTCCTCAAGTACTGCATGGGTGTGAAGGGGAGCAAGTGCTGATGTACATGAGAGTGTGGGCTGAACAGTGTGGGACTGATGGAGTACAGGGTCACTGAACAGCTTACAATTAGATGGAACATCGACTGCACTGAGCTCCTATAGGCAAGGATGGGTCTTTCATTCACAAAACTAAGACCTGCTGACCTCTTATGACATGCCAGGCCTGTCCCAGGAACTGGAGATGTCACCATGAACAAGAGGGACAAAAACCTCCAGCTGTGGAGCTGACACTTGTGTGTGTTAGCAAAGAATGGAGGGGGTGGGGGGAAGCTAATTAAATGAGTCGAAGAACTAGCACGTCAGAAGGCAGCTAGTGCATGGAGAAAGAACAGAGAAAGGGGAGAGGGACTATGTCTGGGAGGGTTGCAATTTCGGAGCCATGTAGGCATCTAATAGGCATCTAGGGAAACATTCCAAGCAGAAGAAGGTACAAAAGCAAGACCTTGAGATGGGTGCAGGCCTTGAGCAGTAAAGGAGCGGCAAGGAGGTGGGTGTGGTCAGAGCAGAGGAAGTGAAGGGAGAGTGGGGAGAGGGGCAGTCAGATCCTGCAGAGCCTTGTATGCCAAGTCTGATCCACACCCAGATCCTTGGGGCCTCACAAGATACACACAAAATGAATGAACGAAAGCATAAATGAATACTCTCATCTAGGCTCTGAGCTTCTGAGGGCCAAGGGCCACCAGGTTTCATCTCTGAGTCTCTAACATCCAGCCACAGATGGGGAATGGCACTCGGTAGGGGTGGGGTGGGTGAAGCCCTAAGGGTCAAAAAGTACAGGAACGATCACTGTAATGCCTGGGAGGCAGAGGCCTCATTCCCACAACTTGCAGACAGCCAGGTGCAGAGGAGGTGCTCACAGGCAATTATAATTCAAACGAATGAATAATAAGAGTGAGGTGTGGTCTGGGTGCCCATTCAAATGCTGTCTGATTCAGCCAGGCCTGGTCACACTCCTTGGCTCCTGGACTGGTCCTGACCCATGGCAAGGCCAGCTCCCCACACACTGTCCCCTCCATCAGCCTTGGGTGCATCCCACACAGGTGAAAACTTGGCTTCAGATGCCAACTGTGGGCCAAGTCCAGCCTGTTCACATGCATGGTTTAACTCAGTGTGTTTTCTAAAAGCTTAAATCCCTCAGCAACATGTAAGAACTAGATTTTATATAAATACCTATTTTTCTGGCATCTGGAAAACCAAAAAGATTGGGTCACTCAGGACTGGCGTTGCTGGGTGGTACCCATTCATGGATGCTCTGTGGCTGCTACCCCCTTTTGCCAGCAGATCCTGGACTCCTCAGGTAGCCACAGGCCCCATCTCATGTTTTACTTACTTCTGTTCCCTGCCTGGCCCCCAGGGCACTGAACCATGACCAGGATCAGAGCTTACCAAGGGGCAGAGGCTGCGCTGCCATTCCTGCCTGCATGGGGCTCCCATCCAAGGATGTACATGACACAGAGACCCAGCCCCTCTGGTCTGATGTAAGTGGGGCCCTGGGCCCATAGGGAGGACTCATGGCAGGAAACAGCTGAACCAGCTGAGGCCAGGGAGGGTTTGCACAGATGGAGAAGTAGAGAAGGGGCATGAAGTAGGGCTGATGGCAGTGAAGGTGTGAGACTGGAGGCTGGACACTGGTTTAGGCTTTCTGTAGTAGGTGCATTTTTGTGGGGTCGGAGGTTGGGGTCAGTGGTACCTTCACAGTGTTTGCCGTCAGCAGCCAGCCGGAAGCCAGAGGCACAGGAACAGCGATAGGAGCCGAGTGTGTTCTCACATGTGTGCTGGCACAGACGGCCAGGGGAGGTCCAGCACTCATTCACATCTGTGGGTAGGTGGCACGGGTGGGATGGGTAGCTCCTGGAAGCCAGCTCCCACGATCCCAGGTAGAAGAGAGGGCTGGGTGGGAAGTGGGATCCAGGACCCCAGGAGAGACAGGGAGAGACCCAGACTGGGGGAGTGGCAAAAATACTGGGAACAGGGGAAAAAGGCAGTGAGAGTGTTGAAAGAAAGCTGGAGGCAGAAAGAGGGACAGATAGTCACAGCAAAGGGCAAGAGAAGAGGGCAACAAGGATAGAGGCTAAGAGGGGCAGAGGAGGCCAGAGCAGAGGGAGCAGAGCCACAGCCAGGTCAGAAGGCAGGAGGGCAGTCAAACCCAGTGAGGGCAAGGCCCACAGAAAGGAGGAGGAAGCCAGAAGGCCGGCCTGGGGCAGGTGGGCACTGAGCCAGATAGGGGTCTTGGCAACCAACCCCCACTTACCTATACAGGACCGACTGAAGGGATCCTGCTGAAAGCCAGCTTTGCAGTCACAGCGGTAGGAACCAGGGAGGTTGTGGCACACCTGGCCCTCCCTGCAGTGATGTGCACCCATCTCACACTCATTCACATCTGCCAGGGGAAGATAAGAAAGGCACCCTGAGGCCCGAGCTCTCTCCCTACAGCGGTCTCCCACGGGCTAAAAACCCAGAAAGGCCAAGGCTGGCCAGGGGGCAGGGAAGCACCTGGTCTTACCCACACACTTGGTCCCATCCTGGCTGGCGTGGTAGCCTCTCCCGCAGAGCAGTGGGTTCCTCTGGCACGTGTAGGAGCCCACCGTGTTAATGCAGCTGAAGCCAGGCCGACATGGCTCAGACAGCGATGTACACTCGTTGATGTCTGCAGAGGTGGGTGTGGGTGACGGAGCCAGGCACAGCCCTTCCCCAGGCCCCAGCACCTGGGTCCAGGGCTGCACTGGGAGGTGGCCAGTCCTGGGCTCCAGACCAGCCCAGGTAAGGGTTATGCGGGTAGACTGTCCTACCCATGTCCCGTGGCCCAGGGGCTTCAACTCCCAGAACCCAAGAACCTGCCAGCTGTTTTCTAATGGAGCAGTTAGAACCAGAGGGGAAATCTAGGCTGACTTGTAGGTTGGCTATGGTACATCATATTCCTGCTCTGGCTTCTCCAAACCTACCAGCCTGCCATCGTCCTCTTCCATTGCTGCCTCACATACTGCACCCAGCCTATTGGCCTCTTCATCAGTCATCCCATCACACTAGCGCACTGCCTCCCACAGGGCCTTTGCACATGCTGTCTCCCCTTCTCCAGTACACAGTCCCCTAATATTTTCATGGTTGGCTCCCTTATTTTCTCAGGCCCCTGCCCCAATGGCCTCAGGGAGGCCCTGACTGACCATTCTAGGTACAAAAGCACCTTGTTTGCTTTATTAAGGAAAGCACCCTGAATAACTACCACTTGTATAAATGTGTTTGCTTATTTAATCTCTCCCCTTCAAGATGTCTTATTAAACTGCTGCAACCCCTGACATACAACAGGTGCTCAGGAAACGTCAGTGAATGCATCGCTGAGGAACTGTTTGCAATCAGGCAGACCCCTCCCAACCTTGCCCTGACCCTGGCTGGGTGTCCCAGGGCAGACCACAGGGACCTTGTCATGCTCACAGCCCTGTAGTAGCCTAGGGGTTGCCCATATCCTGTGACAATGTTGGGGCACAGCTGTTGGGGAGGGGGCTCAGGGAGAGTTCCAGATCCCAGACTGGCTAGAACCCTCCAAGAGTCTTGAGAAAGCCTTCTCAAGATAAAGTTAAGGCCCCTCTGTCCCTCAGTGTCCTCCCTGTAAGATGGGGACACCCATAGCTGTTCTTAGTAGGAAAGGGTAAGTGACAGAAGCTGCGCTCTGACAAATCCCTTATTTCTTTCTGCACCCAGTGCTCTCCTTGCAGTGTCCACCTTTCCAAAGCCTCTCCCTCTGCATCCATCCCTCTCACGTTGAGTGTTGTTTCGATCACGCTTACACTCTGGGCGCCATCAGTAATCTGGGGCGCTGGTGCTCCACCTCCAGCCTCATGGTCAGCAGCCTTGGGGAAGGTGGGACCCTGGCTGTAGCCCATGGACTCTTTGGAAGCCACTGAAGAGAGGTGGGAAGGGCATGAGATCTCTTCAGACCCGCGCGGGGACAACAAGGCCAGTATCTGTCATACTGTGGGTCTCACCCATGAGTGCAACATGAAATCAACCACGGAGATCTTGCTAGTATTCTTTGCAAATATAAATTTCAGTATCATATGCAATAATGTTTTGTGAAACCCATATTCCAATCATGTTTGTATGCAAATGTGTGCCACATTAAGACATAAAACATTCCTTCCTATTAACTGGGTTAAAAGAAAGTTGGTACATGTTCCTCTAGTCCAATCCCATAGATGGATAAACTGAGGCCACAGAGGAGTAACTCAGCCAAGGTCAGACAGCTCAACATAAGAGCTTCTGTTTTGCAAGTGCCTCCTGGGACCAGGCACTGAAACGTCCATTCACAGGTTGGGATATACTGAGGCTGGGAGAGGGAAAGAGCAGCAAGCCAGGCCTCCTTGATCTCTAAACCCTCAAAGTCCCCCACCCACCCATGACACCTTTCAAAGACATCCCTGCAGGGCACCCCCTACCCACTCACCCACACAGTTGCCCTCAGGGTCCTGCAGAAAGCCCTCCATACAGCGCTGCCGTGCCTGGCAGTAGAAGGAGCCCTTGGTGTTGTGGCACGTGGAACCCGCCTGGCAGCTGTGCGTGCCCAGCTCACACTCGTCCACATCTGGCACACAGAGGCAGGAGTCAGGGGCTGGCAGGCTATAGGGCCTTGCCCATATAACCCTACCATGAACTTGATGGTTACAAAGGTCTTGTGTATCATGGGAATAGGGGGAGCCCCATTCCTGTACGCCCACACCCAATAACAATAAAGGAACGACATCACCATATGGACTGTGTTCCTCCATGGTACCACGCACTGTCCCCAGCACTCTGAGACGTATTTATCTATTTAATGCTCACAACCACTCTAGGAAGTCGGGTCTATAATAAACTCCACCTTACACAGGGGGATCCAGAGCACAAACATGGTTCCACAGCTGGGGCCAGAACCCAGGGGGGTCTGTGTTCTTCACCACCGCCCCCAGCTTCCTTGGGCAGGCAGAAATGGGGACACGAGCTCACATCCCTTAGGCCATGTGTCCAGGCTTCTCTGAAAGTGGTGTGGGCAGCAACAAGGCTTGGAGCTCTTGAGGATGGAGCTGCCAGTCTAGGATGAAACTGATGCCCTCCTACCCTGCCCCACCCCTCACCTGCTGCAGCCCTGAGCGGTTAGTTAACAAGGGGCTTGCCTCTGCTCAGGGCTCCACAGTGCACACAGCAGTGCCCTGTGCTTCCCCTCATGCTTCCTGCACAGCAGGTACAGCAGGCTGTTTTCATATAGGAAATAGGCAGAGCAGAATGGCAACACGCAGAATCAATGGCAGGCTGAACCTCCCTCGGCTTTGTTGATTGCCAGACCAACCCCTGTGTGCATGTCTTTGTGTGTCTTCTGTCCATCTGTGCTTCCTCCACCCATTGCCTCTCTGGTTTCCAAAGCTTCCACCACCTTCTCACAGCAACTCAGTCATTGGGAGGCCATGTGCTAGGCTCCAGGCAGCCAGACATGAATGGGCACAGCCCCCATGTGATTACAACCTGGTGCCTGAGAGGCAGCCTCTCCACATCCACTCTAAGGATCCCAGCACCCTGACATAAGACAGGGTTAGTGGATGCTGCGGCATGTCCAGGGAGGTGGCACCCCTCCCCAGTCTGGTTTCTTGGAGGGGGGCTGGCCTTGGATCTGCATCTGCCCTCATGGGTACATGCAGGTGTGCGCACACATGCGCAGAGGGGCCTGGGCTCATTTTTCCTCTAGCTCATCAACCCCCACCTATGACCAGCTAGGAGCCAAACATGACTGTGTTAACCCACCTCCCTAAGCTCACACCCAACCTCAGGGCTACTTCTCATCAGTATTCTCCAGGGCTTGTAACAAATGAGCACTTCAGTCTTCAGTATATCTTCCCTCCTTGGGGACACTCTTCTGGACACTTTTAGTTAAAAATAAAATGCTTCATATCACATGAGAAACAGACTCCAAACTCCTTCCCCAGCTGGGCCTGTCAACCCTGTACCCTCCTTTGAAGATACTGGCATGCTTGCTCCAGCCCTGGGACTCTCTTTCCTCCTTCGAATGTGCCAAGATTTCTCTCCTCTCAAGGTCTCACACTTGCTGTTCTCTCTTCCTAGAACACCCTTCCCAGGAGCTTCTCATTTCGTAGTTCTCCACTCTGACTTCACCTCCGCAGGGCTCCTTTGAACCCCCACCTAATGAAGCACCAGCTTGTGGCTATTCTGCCATCCTGTGTGCCTGTGTGGCCCCATGTCCCTCATCAGGGGATTGGAAACAAGGACACCATTCTCTACCACTATCCCTGCCACCCAGATCCCTGCAGGCACATAAAGACACTGGGAAGGATCTACTGAGATGGTTCAACAACACTCGCCTCCCACCCCCCGCTCCGGAAGGCCACAATTCTCCAGTGAAAGGGATGGAAGTGATCTGTGGGCTGCACCCCAAAGTACAAACAGGAACTGAGGCATGGCAAGGAGAACAAGTGGCACCTAGGCGTCAACAATGGTAGTAAAGCCAGGAGCACACCCTAGCCTTCCCCCACCAGACTCAATCCCCCCCTTTCCTCAAATACCATTTGTGAGGTCTTCCCAAAGGCATAAAACCTAAGTGCTGGAAGCTCCTGAGTCTGGGCAAGTCACAGGGCAGATGGGGCAGATCAAGGGTGGGGTCTGTAGACCACGGTCCTCACCTGTACACTCGCCATCCTCGAGGGCATAGCCTGGCTGGCAGGTGAGAGCCTTGTAGCAGCGGAAGGAGCCTACTGTGTTCACGCAGTGCTCTCCCCGGCTGCACGTGTGCAGGTCTGTCACACACTCGTTGATGTCTGCAGGGAGAGTGATGCTGTCAGAGGCCACAGGGTACTTCCTGGATGGCGGCTGAGCGCAGCCAGCACTGGCCTCAAGGTGCTCACTACTCAGAGAGTAGCGCACAGTTGATGTCCACCTGTCTGTGCATCCATTCATTCAACAGAGATTTACTGAGTACCTGCCATGTGCCAACAAGCACTATTCTTGGCACCAGGGGTGCATGGTGAACAAGATAGACAGAAATCCCTGCCATCAAGCGGACATTCAAGGAAAGGAGGCCCAACAGATGAACAAGCACACATATAACAGGAAGGGCGGCCATAAGTGCTGTGGGTGAAGAAAAGGAAGAAAGCTGAGGGTGCTGAGGAGGGCAATGTAGGGAAGGCACACACCATTTCAAGTAGGAGGTCAGGGGAGGGTCCTCAGAGAACAAGACATTTGAACAAGCATTTTAAGAAGTGACAGAATGAGCCCAGCAGATATTCCAGGTTGAGGGGATAGCCAATGCCAGGGCCCTGAAGAGGGGCCTGCGAAGTAGGTTCAAGGGCCAGCTAGGAGGGGAGAGAAGGATATCAGGAGATGCGGAGAGAGGTGGGAGCCAGAGAGAGTTCCAGCTGGGGAAGGAAGTAGTTGGACTTCTTTATAACACGGTCCCCTGGCTGGGTGTGACCACCGCAGGGATGAAGGTGGAAGCTGTTAGAATAGGAGATGAAGGACTGCAGTCTGTGGAGGTAAGGAGCCATCAGGTTCTGAAAAACATGGTGAAGATGGAACTGGCAGGATCCAGCAGTGCATGAGATGAAGGTGAGAGGAAACGAGGAGCCAAAAGGTCTGCAAAGTCTTCTGGCCAAGCGGCTGGAGTGGTGGGAGCACCAGCACCTGGGACAGGGATGGCGGAGAGAGGCAGGCTTACAGGGGAAGGTAGGGAACCCTTGTGGCCACATTGGATTTGAGAGTCAAGAGGCAGTCAAAGGCATACCGCTTAGCTCACTGAAGGGGTCTGAGCTCACTGAAGGGGTCTTGAGAGCGGTCAGCTGCTGAGGTCATCTGGGGGATGTGGCACAGAAAGTAGAGGCCAAGAACTGACTCCTAGAATGAGCCATTGGGAAGGGGAGAGAGAAGCAGCAGGGAGGGTGGAGGAGAGCCCTTGGACAGGTCACAACTCAGACATCACTGCAAGTTGGTGTTAAGGACATACTGACACATAACGGGTGCCTGCCTCCACGCTGCACCTGCTGGTGGTGGGGCGGCGATCATCTACTGATTCAGTCGTTCCTGGACACTCGTTAACCAGTGCCTATCCTGTGGTGCTAGGTCCAGATGGCCGTGTGGGAGTGTCGGCCGCAGCCCCTGCCCTCAGGGAACTGCCAGCCTGGCAGGGCAGACAGGACAGGAAGGGTGGCAACTCTAGGGAGAAAAGCTGTGCAGTCTCTGGGTCACAGACTGTGAGTGTCTCTCCTCAGAGGGTAGCAACATCTGAGCCAAGTCTAGAAGGATGACAGTGGAGAGGAGGGGTGCAGGGGTGCAGGGAGAATGACTCTCCCAAACTCACAGGTGACCCAAATGGTTAAGGTCATGCCAACCCTGGTATGGGGGTGGGGAGCAGAGGCAGGAAAAGAGAGTTTTCGGTCAGCAGTTTCCAAGGAGGTCTTGGCTGGGCAAAATAAGAACTTAATCAGCCTGATTTACAGGCTGATTAACAGAAGGAGACACATGCCCAGGAGCCCCGCATCCCGGGAGGAATCATGGTGATAAACAACAGCAGACACCACTGACTGAGGCTTGCTAGGGACCAGGCAGTCCGCAGGAACTGTCATCCTGCAACACTGTCTCACAGACAGGAACACAGGTTCCCCAGAGGGCACGTGATTGCACCAAAGCCACACAGCCTTCATGTGGCAGCCCCAGACCCCCGAGTGCCTGCCCAGAAGCGGGCCCTTCCCCTGCTGTGGGCTGGGCCCCAGAGCTGGCGGCTGCTCCCTCCCTGCCTTCTCGAAGCCCAGGCACCTGGAACACTTTTCCCATGAACCAAGACAGTCCTCAAAGGGCAGGGAACAAAAGGCAAACAGCAAAGCACAGCGGAGTCCCCACAGAGGCCACATGTCCACTAGAGGTACTCTAAACTTGGCACCACCCAGCAGTGTCCCACTTCGGCTTACAATACCTGTAGTGATGGAAAACTCACTACCTATGCAGGCTGCCTCAGTATAACACATTTATTGAATCACAATAGTGACATCAAATACTTAGAAGTTCCATATATTTAATCTCCACAGTAACCCTCTGAGGTGGGTGCTATTACTATCTTATCTCAAAGGTGAGGAAACTGAGGCTCAGAGAGGTTAAATGGCTTGTCTAAGGTCTTACAAGTAGAAAGTGGCAGAGCAAGGACTTGAACCCAGGCAGTCTGGCTGAGGAAGCCCCACTCTGTCTGGGCACCAGTCTCCCATCTCACCAGCTGGGATTAATATACTTGCCGGAAGCTAACCAGTGAACTGCGGAAGACATGAGTCTACACGTGTGGATGAGGAAGTACTGGAAGAACGAGTGCTAACAGATGACAAAATGAACGTGTGAGTGGAAGAGGACAAAGACAGCCCTGACAAGCCTGTGCAGGATGAATGACGGAGGGAAGGCATGAATGAGAATGCGCACTCATAAATTTGGTAAATGGAATGTACCTTTGCTCTTTCAATCCTGGAACCTGTGTTCCAGCTGCCCAGCAACCCTCATAGCACAGTCTTCTCTCCAGACCCCCAGAGGAGCCTGCACACCGGGCCACAGCAAGCAGGCAGGGCGTCCCAGGAGGGGTACTCACAGGCTTGGGACTTGCCTGCCCAGACATACACAACCCAAACAAGAAGAGCCGCCCAGCCGCTGACAAGCGGGTTCAAGAAGGCACATGTTGTGCCAATGGCTGTAGGCCAGGGCAAACATGCCTGCGGTGGCTGCACAGCCCAACAAATGGGACTGTCAGTCAGCAGTGGAGGTGAAGACAAGGACACGTTCAGGCTGGACATGGTCCCCAAACACAAAGACAATAGACTTGGCCCTAGGCACATGCCCTGAATGCACCTGCACTGTTCCTACCTCCACATCTTTGCTCGAGCTGTTCCTCCCACCTGGCAAGTCCCAGCCATCCTTGGAGACAGTTGTAAACACCACCTTCTTCAGGAAGTGTGGGCAGATGCTACAGCAAGAATGGCCTGTCCCTTGGCCTGTGTCTCTATTGGAGACACTTCCTTGTCTGCCTCAAGTTCCTGCTACTTTGGGTCTATAATGTTTCCTCCAGACATGGGTCAGCATCAAGTCCACCCTCCTTGCTGCCCACAGAGTACACCTGGAACCCCAGCACCCAGCCACCACAGGTACTGAGAGGCCGAGAGGCCGGTGGACAAGCTGTTATGATGCACCAGCCCCGTCCATGGCAGGCCAGGAGCTGGGTACCATCCCTTCTCCAGTCCTGCAAGCCCTAAGGTTAGAGGTGAGGAAACAGGCTCAGAGAGGAGAGCTCTACTGCTCATGGCAGCACAGGAAACACCACGGTGGGGTGCAGGCTGGTTCTGTCAGACCCCGCTCCACCCATTCATCTCCAGACGGGACTCTGGATGCACCTAAGGACAATCCTGGCAGCTGACATCTCATGCTAACTGCCCCAGCCTCTGCTGCACTGCACACACAGGGAGCATAACCTCCAAAGAAGGATCAGTGCCCTCAGCATCTTCATTTTACAGGTGACATAACTAAGGGTTGGAGAAGGGCAGTCATTGATTCAAGGCCACAGAGCTACTACAGGGTCCTGTTTCATACCCAGGACCCTCTGCCTCCAGACCTTATATACTCTATCCTGCTGCCCACAGGTCTGACCTTCTCATTTCAATGACCCAGCCAAGTCATAAATCGATGGGAGTTTTCTGATTCTCAGGCACGTCCCAGGGGAGAGCAGCCTCCCAGGAGCATCAGTGGAGAAGCAGGACAGGACACCAGGACACGTAGGACATGACATGGGGTGCTAGCTGTGCTGAGAGCTCATATGCAAAGGGCAGGCCCTGTAGCGTGTGGCAGGCTTGGTGTGGAGCAGAGCAGGGCACCATGACGTTGGCGGCAGCAGGGGCTCTCGCTTACCCACACACTTCCTGTGCACGTTGAGGATAAAGCCCTGGGCACAGAGCACTGTGTGGTTGACACAGTAGAAGGATCCCAGGGTGTTCACACAGAACTGTCGTCGGCTACAATCGTGAGCACCCAGCAGGCACTCGTCTTGGTCTAGTGACAGCCGCAGAAGGAAAAACAGAAGGGCCATTAGAGGGGCACAGCCTGTCACGGAGCACCAGTGACAAATGGGAAAACTGGGACCCAGAGAGGGGCAGGCAGCTGCTCAGGGCCTCCGAGCCCACCAGTGGTATACCTCTGGAGATGATCCGCCTCCACAGGCAGCCAAGGGAGCCACACAAGGCAGGGGCTGCAAATTCAAGTGTTTAGGGGCCAGGCTGGCAACATAAATGGAAGAAGCAGCCAAAGGGGATTCTATGGGCAGTGTGGGGCCTATGTTCTATCCAGAAGGGGACTAGAGCTATACAGGTTTTATCAAGTTTCAAGAGAAAACTGAAATCTGGACATTTAAAAAAATACGGTGTTTTTCAATGGTTAGTAACTCATTTGATTATTGTAAACAGGGTAGAGCCCAGCAGGACTTGCTGCAGGCCAAGTTACACCCTCAGAATGCCTGTCTGCAACCTCTGGCCTGGAACCCACAGCCTTTACTGCCAGGGCTCTGCAGGAGGGAGGGAGATCTGCAGAGACACAGACACCGGCCTGCAGCCTGGCTGGGCCTGAAGGGATCCTGACCCGAGAGAGATACATCTTCATGTCTTCAGGGCCCTGAGAGAAAGGGAGCGAAGCCCAGAGGGCACCTGAGATCTGTTCCTATGACCTAACACAAAGGCCTGCCAGTCATGATCATGTTGTGTCCTGAGAGAGTCTCCTGTCCTCTCTGGGCACTGGATAGTTGTCATCCACATCAGAAAACAGTTTCAGCCCAGAGGCTAAATAAGGGTTTCAGCCTCTGGCAGAGGTGTATACGTCTTCCCAGACAGACTTAACCCTAGTATACCCAGAAACCCACCAGGGTCACCTTTCCTCAACTTGAACCTGAACTGAAGTGTGTGTTACACCATCTGCAAATTCTATGTCTGTCTTGCCTCCAGACATGAGGAGGTGCAGTCTCGAGGCCTCTCAGGTTGTTCTCAATGCACTATATACTGTGGAAACCACCCCAGCAGGTGTTAAATCCAATGTCCCCATATTACAAGAGGACGTCCCAGCTGAGAGAGGCCCTGCTGAGATAAGATCCAGACCTAGCAGGGTCATTGGCATGAAAGGAACATGCTTTTGGAATCTCCATGGCAGAGGTAGTCAACTGCCACCAACATCCACTGTCCCCTCCTTAACAGAACTGAACCTTTCATTAACAAACTGAACTCATGCCATCCAGCTGGGACTTGTACTCCCCAGTCTTGCTTCCAATCAAAGGCAAATGGGCAGGATGAATGCCACTTCCGGGTCCTGCCTTACAATAATCTGGCATGCACTTCCCTCTTTCTCTTTCTCCCCTCATGACTGGATCAGGGACAAGGTGGTCAGAATCAACTTAGGCCATGCAGACAGAGAAAACCCTCAAGGACAGGAGAGGTGGAGTGTGGTCCAGGGACCTGGTAAGAACAACATATCCTCACGCCCCACCCCAAACCTACTAGGTCAGGATCTCTGGGGATTCTGTGGAATTCTCAGGATCCATGCTCTCACTAGGCTTCCAGGTGACTGGTACATACTGAAGTTTGGGAGCATTGCTCTAGAGAATAGCAAAAACATGATAAAAGAGGCCTGGGGTCCTGCCAGCCCATGTGCCCACCCTGTATTACACGCACACCTGTGCATGATGACATGAGAGGAATCACTGCTTAAGCTTTCTGGGACTCTTCCTCACAAACAGCCAAACCTGCTCCCTCATAAACCTTCTGAGTTTTAGATCCAGACCGCTCCCCTCATTCTGTTTGTCCTATCCCCACTCGGGGGCCCTTACCACAGGCTAACTCAGGTTTTCATAGGTATGAGGGTAACCACCATGGTACTCACCTTCACAGGACACACCGTCTGCCATGATGGCATAGCCAGGAAAGCAGGAGCACATGGCTGTGTCCCCAATAATGCTGCACACCTGCTTACAAGGCCCATTGTCTGGGAGAAAATCGCACAGAAATCAGAGACTGCCAGGCTCATCACCTCTAGCTCTAACCTACAGGTGGAGAGGCTGGGAGCCAAGGAACCCCACTACTGGACCTTTTTACAAGTTCACCTGTTAAACTGGCTCATGCATCAGCTGGTGTCTGGGATGATGTGCTAGATCTCTCGCCAAACCCATCACACCCTTCCCCCAAGTAACAGTGATGGGAGTGAGGAGGAGACAGAGAAGATAGAAAAGATGCCGAGAGAGAAGGAACAAGGAAGAAGAGAAGAGCAGAACAAGAAAGAACTTTTTAAACATTACTGTCTGCATGACAGTTCTACAAGCAAAGATGTATTCTCTGAATTTCACAGGAACTGAGACCAAAAAAAGTAGCCAATTGGCTTGCTTGGGGTCATCCTATACAATCACCCTGGGTTGTCCTCTATTCTCATCTCCCTTCTCACCCCAGGCTGACCCTCCCCCAAATCTCACCTCCTCAGCTATACTCAGCTCTGACAGGAGAGACCAGCCAACCCCCAAAGCAGAAGCACCCCTTTGACAGCGCCACCTTGCACATGCCCAGCACCAAAGAGCTCACCACCTGCAAGCAACCCAGACCCATCCCGAGGCCCAGGTTACCTTTGCAGGTGTTGGGTTGTGGCAGTGGTAGCAGGATGGTGTTGGGGGGCACTTGGGAGGATTCTGGCCTCAGTGCAGACTCCTCTGCAGCCTCTGGCTGTGGGGGGCCATTGTCTGTCCCAGGCAGAGCAGACAGGAGGGGGAGGTCTGTCTCACATCTGCAGCCAGGCCTCAGGCCCTAACAGGCACCATGCCAGCACTTGACAGAAACTGCTTCATTTAATCCACCACCACCCATTCCCCAGGAGAGGAAACTGAGGCTCAGGGAGCTATGCAAAATACTTTAGGTAGGGTCGATTTCACAGCTATTCACAACACAGGAGGCAAGGAAGAAGAGGAGTGAGTTTCTAGACTTACAACAAATCTATCCCTGGAAGCTGGCAGCTTCCTGGGCTGCCTATTGGGGCTTAACCACCATGGGTCCAGGACTGGGGAATCGGACTGGGTTGGTGGGAGCCTCTGTAACTCGGGTCCTGGCCCTGCATTTGAATCCAGAGAGCAGGGCACTGGGGCTGACAATGCAGATAGAGTTCCAGGAAGAGGCCTGTATGCTGGGCCTCACAAAGGCCATCACCAGAGGCCTCTGGCTCCTACAGATTCCAATGTGTGGGGTGGTAGGAGGAGAAGTACCCCACAGTCCCCACTGCTGGAATGCCATACTCCCCTGGCAAGATTAACCCCAGTCCCTACCCCAACTGCCTGGGTCCTTACCTGGGTGGCAGGTACGGCCATCATCCTGTAGTAAAAAGCCAGGAAAGCAGGCACAGCGGTAAGAGCCCACAGTATTGATGCAGAGGTGCTGGCAAAGCTCCCCTGGGAGAAGCAGGCACTCATCCTGGTCATCACCGGGCAGGCTATTGGGCAGCTCGGTCTCCATGCCCAGTGACAGGGCCTCCCGGCTCCCCAGCTGTGTCTCTGAAACTGGGGCAGAGGTCAGTGCTCATGATGGGATCTGGGTTGGCCCCAGCAGATGGCTGAGACCTCAGGCCCCCAGAAAATCAGTGCAGGTCCTCTTCAGAACCTTCTGCACGCCCAGCTGAGACAGCATGGATGGATGATAGGTAGATAGATGGATGAATAGATGATGAAGGATGGGGGGATGGACAGACCCTCAGAAATAAGAGTGAACCCATCAGAGCCAGGTCCACAATAGCCCTCAGGAAGCTTTGGCTAAAGTGATAAATGGGCCCTAGCCAGGGTGACTCAGTTGGTTGGGTAATGTCCCACAAGCCAAAAGGCCAAGGATTCAATTACCAGTCAGGGCACATGCCTGGGTTGCAAGTTCTGTCCCTGGTTGGGGGTGTGCAAGAGGCAACCCACTGATGTTTCTCTCTCACATCAGTGTTTCTCTCCTTCTCTTTTTCCCTCCCATCCCCTCTCTCTGGAATCAATAAAAGAAAAAAAAATTAAAGTGACAAATAGGACTCAGACCCCTGACCTCAGTGACATCAGAGAGGACCACCTCTAGCAAAAGAAAGGGCCCAAACCTGGGTTCCATCAGATTAAGAGCTGAACCCTCACTCGGGCACCCCCTAGCTGTGTCACTTTGAACAGCACTAAGTCTCCCCATGTGTTTCAAGCTGTGTTAAGGAGGAGGTAAGAGTGGGAGAGAAGGCTCCTAGGGCCGAGCTGTCTTGGAAGACTCTTGATATACAGTCATGGAAAAGGGAGAGGCCTACAATCCCTCCATACGGCAGCCTGGCGCCTCAGCTCTGTCCGCCAGCACCAGACAGCCAAGTCCCTGAAGGGAGCAACTGCATAAGGTCACATCTGAGGAACATGTTTCATATTGAGGGCATTTACATTAAGTTCCAGCCTAATCAGCCCAGGCCTAGTACCTGCCAGCAGGGCCATAATGGATGATGGTCCAGCCCTATGGACCTGTGCTTGGGCTCTACTGGGCATGCTACAGGCTGGGCAGCATCTCTAGGGTTCAAGCTCAGGCCCCCTTCGTCAGCATATTTCTCACAATGATTTCAGCAGAGGGAATAGTGAGGCTCGGAGGAACATAGTGATTTTTCCTAGGTCACCTAAGCGGAACTGGAACACAAGTTGGTCTCACCCTGATATTTTTGTCCCCTGAGGCCCAGGTTACCCACCAGTTCATCACAGAAGGAGAGGAACACGTACCTCTGACTCTGGACCCTTCTTGACCCTGCACCTACCCTCTGACCCCCTGAAGCCAAACCTCCTCCAAAAGTTTACCTTGAATCAGACAGATGGGTACTAACCTAGCCTTCAGACCAATGCTCAACCAGCCCCCAAAAGCCAACCTCATCAAATGTAACTTCCTTGGACTGTACAGCCCCTGTGCCCCTGTGCCCATGCTGTCCTAGTGAAGCTGGCCAGTTCCTCTGTCTTGACAGCTTCCCCTGGTCTGGCCCAGGCACCACATGATTGCTACTGCACACCATGCTGGGAGATCCTGGTATCTACTGGGCCCACTATTATATCCAGCAAACTTTGTACCCACAGGATACAAGTTCTTCTAGGAGCCTCTGGCCTTGTAGCCTATGGACAGCGGACGTTCTAATTTCCATGCACAGATTTCCACTGTCTTCTGTTATCATGACAGAGACCCAGGGATGACTAGGTCTGGTCAAATCTAGGACACCAGAAAGCCCAAGTCAAAAATGGGAGTCATCAGAGCCAAGAGTCTGGTCCCAACTATGCCAAAGACCCACTGCGCATGTGGGGTGAGGTCCTGCCCCTCTCTGGCCCTCAGCTTCCTCATCCGGACTACTAAAACATGGCAACAGTAACAGGGTGGCATCTGAGTGTTTTGTCAGGCACCATCATAAGCTCTTAATAAGCATCCTGTCTGTCATCCACCCTCACAAGGAGGTAGGTGAAGAGCAGAATCCCTGTCTGACAAACTCTCCAAGAAGGGCCATGATTTGCTGAGAAGAATGGTGGAGCTGGGATCCCAACCAGGTATGCTGGACTCCAAAGGCCAAGAATTAACCTTGATGCTAGGACCATCTTTGGGGTTTTCATTCCCAGACCTTGTTCAGTCCTTGAAGTGCCCAGGACTAGGCTAGTGTTTCTGGAACCCTCCTGGGCACCTGATCCCTGGCTGGTCAAGGCTAAGTGTGTAAACACCTGCAGAAGTAGTTTGCCAGGGCTTTCATGGCACTAGCCCCAGGGCTGCTAGGCCCGGCTATACAAAGGATACCTGCAGACTCACAGGGACACCTTGACTAGGCTCCTGCTGGCCCACTAATGGCCAAGAGTCCAGGAGATAGCCCTAGATAGGTGACAGAGGCTGCACATGGCAGCTGGAACAATGACTAGAGCACACGGAAGGCACAGAAGGAAGGAGGGAGACCCCAGAGATACTCCAGCACCTGAAGCTCCCATGGAAGCTCCAGGACCTGGCTCCTGAGCCTCAGGCAGGAGCAAACACAAATTCCAGGTTCCACAATGTACCTGGAGCTCCCCCCAACACACACACTGCCTATAGTTTCTGGGGACCAGTGCCAGGCAGGTATAGAGAGGGTAAGGGCATAGTCCTGGTCAGCCCTTTAAGAACTCATGGTCTAGTGGTGAAGGAGGGCTGCCAAACAAACCCATCATTCATTCAGTCATTTGCTAGTGATTATTCTAGGAAAAGCACAGGGCCAGGCACTGAGACTAGACATAAAAGACAGTGATAGCCTGAAGGGGCTGATCAGGCAGGAGTGGCAACATTTGTGAATGCATTATGAATGTAGGGTACTAGTTATACCCTGTTCCTTGAGGAAACAAGAATGGGATAGGTGAGGGGATGAACACAAGGAAAGATAAGTGAATGAATGGATAAATGAAAGGTCTGCTGACCAAATGAGTGGGTGAATACATGAGCAGATGGATGGACAGATGGGTGAACGGACAAATGGATGGATGAGTAGGATGGATGCATAAGTGGATGAGTAAGTGGATGTGTGGGTGCATGGGTGGGTGAATGGATGTGTGAATGCATAGATGAGGGGATGGTGGGTTGAATGGTGTATTGGATGGATGAATGGATGGCGAAATAGAGCAGAAAATGGGTGGGGGGTGGGTGAGATGATTGATGGATGGAAGGATGGTAGGTAGTCAGTAGTTGGCAATTCGGTGGGTGAAGTGGATGGTACTTGGAAAACAGAATGAGATCTCCATCTTGGAAATAATAGGCCAGAGCCCACCATCAGAAGGCACAGAAGAACTCTGTCCAGAGCAGAGCTTGTGCCTGAAGTCACAGATGGCTGTGGACTCAGGGTCTCCAGAGAAGACCAGAGGGAAACCAGCTCTCTCCCCTCACCCAACTATCCCATATACCCTAGCCCAGGTTGAAGCAGCACCCACCTCTCTGTGGTGCAGCCTCAGGTTCCGGAGGCTGGCGGACCTCAGGCACGATGAGGGGGTCTTCACCCTCACAGCAGGACAGCATGACATGGTTGCAGGGGTAGCCAAGGTTGGGGTTGGATTCACATGACTGGCCCTCGGCCCGCACACGGAGCCCCAGGCCACAGCAGTCACAGCATTGCTGGAGAGAGACATGCAGTCACTGCTACACTCTGGCCCCTCAGAGCCCATCTGCCTTCCCCTGGGTCTGTGAGCCCATAGGACTCACTAGGGACCCCCAGAAAGCAGCCTCGGTCTGGCTCAGCAGAGGAGCTGATAAGTGAATTCATTTTGTCTTGTTTCTTCTGTCCAGTATGTGCTCTCCAGGGCAGAGGAGTCACCTTTCTCTATTTCCCATGTGTATCTCAGAGTAGGGCTAATGCGAGTTTTTTGAAATTAATAAATGGCCTCTAAGAAAAGAACTACAAATTAGCCCCAGCCACATCCACTACCCTCCATTTTCACTAGCAGACTAGCAGCTAACAGACAACATTTTCAAGTATCCCTTGAAGCTAAAGACAGAAATCAACGGATAAAGCTTTCAGGAGAGCTTTTAACTGGGGCTGATTCACCTTGTAAGTACATCCTTTTTGTAGCCCTCTTCCTCCTTTTCAGAACAGATATGGTAGCTGGAGTTCTAGCAAACATCGTGGGACAGGAGGCGACCTTCAAGATGGAGGCTACAAGCTAAAGATGACTGAGCCGACAAATAGAAGACAGAGTGCCTGAAGATACTGTGTAGATACACCCCTGTCCCAGACTGCTCACCTCTAACAAAAATCTTCAACTCTTTAAACTACTGTGGTAGGCTGATTATAATAGCCCCAATTGTTTCTGCTTCCCTGTGTCCACTGTCTTTGCAATGTGATAGAGCAGTTCCTCCAATCAAAGGAGACCATTTGCCAACCTTTGGGCTGCACCGCAAGACTTGCTCTGGCTAACAGGATGAGACAGAAGTGACAGTACACCAGTTCTGAGCCTAGGCCTCAAAACGCCTGGCACATTTCTACTCTGTGTTGGAACCCTGCCCACCACTACTTGAACAAGCCCAGACTGCTAGAGGTTGAGAGACTGCACAGAGTAGAGAAACGTCATCCCAGCTGCAGTGATCCTAAACCACAAAGTACCAGGAGAGCCATCAGCTGGCAGCAAACACATAAGTGAGCTTAGCCAAGATCAGCAGAGTATGGCCCAGGTCAGCAAAACTACCCTGACTCAGGCTATATGCCAGTCATAAATCACTATGGTTTGGGATTGTTTGTTATACAACAATAGCTAACTGATACTCCAGACCTGCATCACCCAATGGTAATCACTTCACCACTTGGTGAAGACCCACCAGGTACTTAATAAACACTTAGCCTTACCTCTGATCCTTACAACCACCCCATAAGACATATATTATTATCCCTACTTTGTAGATGGACAAGCTGAGGCTCAGAAAAGAAGGCTGGTCCAGGGTCAAAAATACAGATAAAAAATGGGATTTGAAATGTTCCTGTCACCAAAGTCCTTTCCCTGATATCATTATTTTTAAGAACAATCAACCCCAACATGATAAAAATTAAAGTCAAAATCATCTCCCAAATGCCACCCTCCTCCAGAGGTCCCTGTCACGGTCATCCAGGCTTGTGACACTTCAATTCCTCATACTCCTCTCCCCTAAACATCTCTTTCAGTGATGCTCCCTGAAACTGTCCACTGCCCTAGTTCGCCCTGTCCTCTGCTGCATGGCTAGCCAGGTGTTGATCCCCAATGTCTGTTTTCCCTTCTTCCCAATTTTCAGTGGAACATGTGACGTCTCCAGAATAAAGACATTTCTCAGCCTCCCTTCAGCTAGATGTGGCCACTAGACCAAGTTCTAGATAATGTGATGTTAGCGGAAGTACTGCCTGTCCTCAGAAGAGGGCCTCTTCTCACGCCCGTGTCCATAGCAGCATTAGTCACACAGCCATGAGGTACTGATAGAAGCAACCCAATGTCTATCAACAGATGAATACATGAACAAAAGCATTCTATACATGTAATGGAATATTATTCAACCTTGAAAAGGAATAAAATCCTGGCACATGCTATACAACATGGATGAACCTTGAGGACATTATGCTCAGTGACATAAGCCAGACACAACAGGACACATACTGTGATTCCACTCATATGAGGGACCTAGAGTAGTCAGATTCATAGAGACAGAAAGTAGAAGGGGGAATGCCAGGGGCTGAGGGGAGAAGAATGGGGAGTTAGTGTTTATGGGGACAGAGTTTCAGTTTGGGGAGGTGAAAAGAGTTCCAGAGATGGAGGGTGGCAATGGTTGCACAATAATGTGACTGTGTTTAATGCCACTGAGCCATACACTAAAAAATAATTAAGATGGTGGATTTTACATTATGTGTATTTGGCACAATTAAAAATAATGTAAAAGGGGGGCTCCTTCCTCCTTCCTGCTGCTCGGAGCTCAAGCAGCCATCTGGGACCAACCAGCAGCAAATTATAGTTGGTAGGGCAACAAGACAGAGGGAGCCTGTGTCCCTGAAGACCACAGCGCCACTCATTCCTTCAGTTGTGGCCTGGCTGCCTCCAACCTCCAGCATATGACAGAATAACCAATGTTCAGAGAGTTTTCCATTACCTGTAGCCAAACCATGGCCTCATCTCTAGCCCTGACACCAGTGTGAGCTCTAGCACAGCAACTGATCTTATGGAAATCCTTCCTGGGGCCCTGTATACCCTTGGCTTGAAGCCTAAAAGATCTCAGGGCAATAGTTACTGTCCTTCATGTAAAAGCCAGAGGTCTCCTAGCAGCCTGTCCCCATTACACCTCAAGCCTGCTGAACCCCTTTCCCACACATTCTTGTCTCTGTGCCTTTGCTCACATTGTTCTCTCTCTTAGAAGTGCCCTCCTCTTCTCTCTGTCCCAGTCTGCTGACTGATGAGATTTCACTCCATCCTGATCACACTGTCCATGTAGAAGAGCCCCCTCAATGAATGGTCCCCACAACTGCCAGAAGGGACCAGAGAGTGTCCTTCAAAACTCTCTATGTTTCCCACCTCACTCAGAGTAAACCATCACCCTTATAATGACAGGCAGGGTCTGCCCCATCACCTCTGTGGCCTCAGCTCCTGCCACTGCCTCCTAACTCACTGCACTCCAGCCACACGGCATCCTTGTTGCTTCTCACACCTGCCTCAGGACCTTTGCACTGGTTGTGCCCTCTGCCTAGAAGATACTTCCTGCAGATGACTACATGGCTCACCCCTCTCTTCCTCCAGGGTTTTACACAAATGTCCTCCTATTAGTGAGGCCATCTCCAGCTACTGTTAACTGAAACTCCAGCCCCTCCCCACCCCTGACAGAGCTTATCCTCATCCTGTCTTGAATTTTTCCTCCCTGGCACCATCACCTTCTACCACACCATGTATTAATATATTTATCTCTATCTCCAACTGTCTCCCTGACTAGAAAGAAGACCCAGAGAAGGCAGGGATTTTTCTGTTACTCATTTCTGCATCCCTCATGCCTAAAACAGGGCCTGGCATATACTGGTGTCCAGTAAATATTTTGTGAATCAATAGATCGATATAACAGCTGAGGATATTTTCTATGCAGATGGGTAGACCACTGACGCAGGTGCGAGGGTCCCCTCCACCACGGAGCCCCACAGGGAGCCCAAACCCAGCCCTCAAGGACCCTCAGGGGCCCAGGCAACGAAGGCTGTAGGTCAGTCTTGCCTTGTACAAGGAGACGCCACAGGTGTCACTGTCCTCAAGCCCACAGGCCTCGCCCTCCTTGGCTCCCATGATGCCAGCCATGCAGCTCTTCTCCTTCAAGTATGACACGCAGCAGTGCTTCTGGGCTGTCCTGCAACAGAAGCGCCCTCAGCCCCACTTGAGTGCTGCCCCACCCTCCCACTGACCCTCTATAGGACAGATCACAGCTCCCATCTCACAGAGAAAAACACTGAGGCTCAGACAAGGGAAGCCCATATGAGCAGGGCAGTGCTGGTGGCAGGTGCCTCCGCAAGGCCAGCAAATCCCCCACTGGATCACATGGGTTTGTTTCTTCTTAACCAAGAAGACTTAGGTCTAGGCTTCACTATACTCACTGCTGTGTGTCCCTGACCAATGAAAGGGAGAATTAGCACTTCAAATCCCCCACAGACAGAGGAAGATAGGAAGACCCAATCCTGGGTTGGCCTGGAGGAGAGTAGCATATGGGGTCCCTGGTAAAGCCTCCTAATCTCTGGAGGGCTGTCCTGGGGCAGAGGCAGCTGATGAGCCAGGAGCATGCAGACAGAACCAGGGCAGATAGGCAGGGTCATGGGAAGTAGGGTTCAGCCCCATCTGAGGAAGAGCATGTCCTGGCAAGGGCTACCCAGTGAATTTCCCATCACAAGAGGGATATAAGCACACACTAGAGTACTCAGCTCAAAACTCCAGGAATGTGAATGGTGCATGCTCTAAGTACTAAACAGACCAAAAAAAAAAAAAAAAAAAAGCCAAACAAACAAACAAGAAAACAAAATGGTGGGACAACAGAGAGAAAGGAAAGGGAGAAGATTAGAATTTAAATGTTTCCAAAGGAGGCATGATGGGCTGGACGTTAGCAAACATGGGGTCTAATCCTGGCCATGCTTCCAATGAGCTGTATGGCTTGGGATGAATCACATCAGCTCTCTGAAGCTTGTCTTCCTTGTCTGGAAAAATGAGTAGGTTGAAAAGATGGTGTCGCTAGAAAAAAGAAATAGTGAGTGGCTGACCAAGACGTCTTCTAGACCTGGCAGAGGGCTGGCTGGCACGGCTGTAAATGATTCCATTGCTGAGATACTACAGTCCAAAGAAACAATCAATACAGGCAGTGAAGAGGACAGTGAAAGGCCAGCCTTTTGGAGACTCCAGGGCAGCAAAGTAGGGAGAGAAAGAGGACTGAGTTCCCCAGCTCAAAGCTGAGCAGGTATAACCTGTGTGGGTGGAACACTGCCCAGCAGAAAGAAGTCCCCAATTACTCTTAGGTGACAATGGTCCTGTAACACTTGCTCCACACTGTTCACTCCTCTGATTTTGTGCATTAGGCCAGCTATGAATTTATGTGGCTAGTATATACACTGGGGACCAGTCTTGGGCTCTCTACACCTGCAGAAATCCTCACCAGCTGGGCCACAGCTGCCATGTCCAACCACTCTTGTGCACCTGGAAGCAGGTGAACCATGTGCTCACTCTCAGGGCCTGGGGTCCAAGGCAAACAGGGATCTGGAGAGGGAGAATGGGCAGCTCTGCGTGCTCCAGGGTGCCCACCTTACCTGCAGACGTCACCCTCAGCACCGCTCTCAGGGATTTCGAGGCACTCATCATTGTCAATGGCCCACTGCTGTCCAGCTGCACAGCAGGTCTCGATCAGGTCCTTTGTGGAGACTGTGGGTGGCAATACGGGCAGAGTCGTCACCACCACCCTATAGGAGGCATGCAGTTCCAAGATGCCTAGGTCAACTAGTAGAGTAGATGCTGCTGGTGCCCATCCACACCCCCATTACTGGGAAGGTAACACACTCCCTCCACTCCTCTGGATGGTGGCCACCAGCTCACACTGCAAACACCTTTGGAGAACTGCCTCGGATGATAAGTTGGTCCCATGGGGGTACACAGCCAGTTGATGAGTGGCATAGGAGTACAAAGGCCTTGTGGGGCCACTCACACTTGAGTTCCCTGTGGGATCAGGAGCATCGTCCAGCTCCTTCCCTGTACCTCCCCAAACAACCATGTGCACAAGGACCCCAATTCAGGCTCTGCTCTTAAGGAGCCCAACCTAAGACTCCAACACAGGACAAGACATAAGAAAGCAACTGCAGCAGCAAGGGAAGTTTAAAACTCAGGTGAGTTCATGGAACAAAGTGCATGGGAAGAATTTCTGTGAACAGGGCAGGTGGGGAGGGGTCAGAGGCAGGGAGAACATCTTCCAACTCAAACTCAAATGGGTGAATCTGACCAGCTCAAAATTTAACTTCTGTGTTTAACAAAGACCTCCATGGACAAATATAACAGATTGCTGACAGGCTAGAAGGCAGTTTTGGAATGTCTACACATGACAAAAAATTGCTATTGAGAAATATAATAATCTCATGAAAATTAGCAAGAAAAAAGCAACCCCAACGTAAAATACCTTTTAAACTGAAAAAATCAGAACAAGCATTAACTGTGCCCTAGGGGTGGTCATGGGGACTGGCAGCCAATCTGGAGAGAGATCTGGCACTACTTACACAATGAAGTCTGAACATCAACCAGGACCTTGGGTTCCGCCCCGGGTATGCACTCCAGGGGGATCCTTAGCCAGGCCCATCATGCCACCAGCACACCTATGTGCACTTGAGCATTATTGTGCAAGGGGCTTGGAGGAAGTCTGGAAGCTCACATTGGAAGAGTGGATGAAGAGGATTCGGAGACATCCTCCATATAGGACTCCACTTCTGTCAGAAACAACAGACCAGATGTCCACACAACAACATGACAACACATGCACACAAGCAACACGAGCGGTGCACAACAGAAGGCTGAGGGGGAATAGGAAAAAAACACGTGAGATTCATTACACAAACTTCAAATATTGCACACAAAATAACAATACACACTTTACAAGAACACATAAAAGAAAAAAAAAAAAGCCGCAAATTAAACAGAAGAGAACTGTTGCCTATGGCGGGGCAGAAGGATGGCAATGGGGATAGGTAATAAAAGGGAACAAAATACATAAATAAAACAAGAGAGACTTCAAAGGTGATAAGGTGTAAAGTGCCAGAAAATGAGGAGTACAACTGACCCAGACACTTCCCCCTGAGGTCTGAAAATACGTGACATGACATTCAAAAATAAAGCTCATCTTGAATATCTATGTACATGAGGAGGGGGAGAAGGGTATAATAGAGAGTAACTTTGAGCCTGGATCCACATCTTAATGCTACCATGTGTAGCTGTTTCTCCTCCCTAAAGACTCAGTGTCTGTCTCTGTTACAGAGGACCTAATGGCTGTACAACTGCTGAAGCCTATAAGGACCTCTAAATAACCTGTAGCAATTCCCATAACCTGGCAGGGCAAAGCAACTAACGCACCAAGGGATGTCGGCAGTCTGCAAGGTTCTAGGAACAGAGTGAGAGCTGTCTAGAATCATCAGCTTTATCTGCTAAAAGGGCATTTCAAGTCCTTGAACTTTTCTGTTTCCATTACCTTCTGTAAAACAGGGAATACAAGCTTCGATAACAACTTGAGAGCTGCTGTAAGGCACCAAAAGGTATGAAAATAATTCCTAACAACTGGTGTCTACCAGAAATAAGTCATAAACATCACACTCATTAGACACATGCCCCACTGAACCATTAGGCACATGCCCCACTGAAGTGAAAAACATGACAAAAATGACCTGGTCGGGTCACTCAGTTGGTCAGAGCATAATCCCAATATGCCAAGGCTGTGGGTTCAATCTCTCGTTAGGGCACATATAAGACTCAATCAATGAATGTATAAATAAGTGTAACAACAAACTGATGTTTCTCTCTTTCTCCTCTTCTCTCTCTTTCTCCTCTTCTCTCTCTCTCTCTCTCTCTCTCTCTCTCTCTCTCTCTCTCTCTCTCAAATCAATCAATAATATTGCTTCTTGGCCTTTTGGCTAAGATCAAGTGTAAAATTAATCAATATAAATGTTTAAAATATGGCAAAAATGCCTACTGACACTGCTACTATTTAGCAGTTTCCTAGAAGTGCTAGCAAGTGCAACAAAGCAAGACATAAAGAGGCAGTAAAAATATCAGAAAGAAAGAGATGATGGTCATTATTTGTAAACTGAGTTCATCTTCCTAGAAAATCCAAGTGAATTAAAAGTTAACACAATATTAAAATGAATACTACTACTACTAATTATTATTATTATCTGGTAACCAAAACCAAAATCAACATATTCAAATTGGTGGCTTTCCTATACACCAACAACAAATAAAAGAGAGTACAGGAGACTTCACTTGGAGTGGGGAACACACAATACAATATAGAGATGATGTATTATAGAATTGTATACCTGAAACCTATATACTTTTATGAACAAATGTCACCCCAATAAATTCAATTTAAAAAAGATAGTAGAAAAAAATCCCATTCAAAACAGATAATTCTAGAAATAAATCTATAGTAAACATGCTAAATCTGCATGAAGAAATAAAACTGTCTAGTAGGTACAACAGTTTACTTTATTAAAAAATAGATATATTGTGTCTGGATGACGGTCTCCAATACCTTGAAGAGGTCAATTCTCTTCCATTTATAATTTCAATGTAATCCCAAAGTCCCAAAATAATGTTATAAAATTGTCAAGCTGATTCTAAAATTCATCCAAAAAAGAAAATGTTGATATTCTAGCAAGATGGCAGCGTAGGTAGACATGGCTCGCTTCTTTGCACAACCACATTAAAATACAACTAAAATATAGAAAAACTATCACTCAGAACCCTCAGAAATCAAGTTGAGTGGAAGTCTGGAAGCTATGGCATTAAAGAAACCACATCCATTAAGACTGGTAGGAAGGATGCTGACACAGGATGGACTGGTCTCTCACTCACCTGTGATAAATAAAATTTGGGGAGGGATATCTCAGGAGCAAGCAGGCCCAGCCACACACCAGGATACTTAGCCCAGGGTTCCAATGCCAGCAAGATAAGCCCCCAGAACTTCTGGCTGCAAAAACCAGAAGGGACTGGGTCGATGGAAGAAACTTCCAGAGCCCCAAGCAGTTCTTCTTAAAGAACCCACACATGGACTCACCTACTCGGACTCACTCCTGAGCCCCGGCGTTGGAATGGCAGCATGAAGGGCACCAGTGGCATATAGAGAGGAACTGATATGTCTGGCATTGGGGTGAGCAGAGGCCATTGTCCCTTTTCTGAGCCCTCTCCCCACAGAGCCACAGAGCTGGCAGGCTGGTGCCATATTTGAGACTCCATCAACCTGGATAAAAGTGACCTGCCTTGGAGATCCCCACAGACCCCGTCCCACTCAACTTACTGGCTCACCCAAGCTGCTTTTCCATATGAATGGTTGGTCTTGCCTCAAGCTTCACAACTTCCTAAATCCTTTCCAACAATCAACAGCTGGCCTCAGTGATCTACAGGCCCAGCACTAGCAGCAGCCACCCTAGATTCACAGCTTGTCTTCACCTGGGAATCTCCAAGCCCAGCACAAGTAGCAGCCTTCTCAGATTGCTCTATAACTCAGCAAGAGCAGCCCTGGGCAAAACACAGGTAGGGGCTGACTTTGGCCTGCACCACCCAGGAAACCCCATGGCCAGCACACCTAGTGGACAGCTATAGACCACAAAAGAGCACCACCACCCTGCCCACGCTCTACAGCTCACACTCCAAGGAGGGTGGAAGTTGGTGGCCAGTGGTCACAGCCAATCCTTGAAGCTGACTGGCCTGGGTAAATCCCTCACATTGACCTGCCAAGAACAACCAAGGCTCAACTACAAGAGGAGGATGTACTCAGCCCACACAAAGGGCAGTGGAGTGGAGTGAGGGGGGGAGAAATGGGACAACTGTAATAGCATAATCAATAAATATATTAAAAAAATAATAATAAAATAAAATAAAATAAAATTACAAAAAAAAAAAAGAAAAGAAAAGTAAAGGGCACACCTCAATTACCCAGCTTGGGTGATAGGGGAGGCTCTGCCTTTGGACCCTTCAGGACACTTACTACATTAGGCCATGCCAGCAAGACAGGGATTCATAGCAGCTCTACCTAATACATGGAAGCAAACACAGGGAGGCTGCCAAAATGAGGAGACAAAGAAACATGGTCCAAATGAAAGAACAGATCAAAAACTCCAGAGAAAGAATGAAATGCAATGGAGATAAGTAATCTATTAGATGCAGAGTTTAAAATACTGGTTATGAGGATGCTCAAGGAACTTAGTGAGGACCTCAGCAGCATAAACAAGATCCACTCAGAAACAAAGTATTCACTAACTGAAATAAAGAACAATTTACAAGGAAACAAAAGTAGAGTGGATGAAGGCGAGAATCAAATTAATGATTTGGAACATAAGGAAGCAAAAAAACAACCAATCAGAACAAGAAGAAGAAAAAAGAATCCAGAAAAATGAGGATAGTATAAGCAGCCTCTAGAACAACTTGAAGAAGTCCAACATTCACATCATAGGGGTACCAGAAGGAGAAGAGGAAGAACAAGAAATTGGAAATGATTTGAAAAATTAATGAAAGAAAACTTCCCTTAGGTGAAGGAAATAGACATGTAAGTTCAAGAAGTACAGAGAGTCCCAAACAAGATGGATACAAAGAAGCCCACTTTAAGACACATCATAATTAAAATGCCAAAGGTTAAAGATAAAGAGAGAATTTTAAAAGCAGCAAGGGAAAAGAAGTTAGATACCTATAGTAGGTAAAGTTACTAACTTTATGTAAGGTATCAAATTGTTCAAGCCATTTTTTGTGTTTACTTATTATCCTTCATACATCTGTATATTATAGAGTGACATACAGTCCTAATATTTATTCCTGGTGCTAGTAATTTGAATTCTCACTTTTTCCCCCTTGATCAGTCCTGCTCGTTTTTCAATTTCATTGATCTTTGAAATAATTAATAAAACCTGTTTCATAAAAATAAATATATAAATAAATTCATGAATAGGTAAGAATGATTGATGGTGATAAAAGTCAGCACTGTGGTTTCCAAAGGGTAGGGAGGATAGAACTGACTGAGAAAGGGTACCAGGAAAATGCTGGAGCACTTATAATGTTTATACCTTGACTAGGATGAAGATGCCTGAGTTATACATACATGAAAATCCATGAGCTGTTCTATGAAGACTTGTATGCTTTACTGTCTAGAAATAAAAAATAAAATAAAACATAAAAAGAAAAAGGTTTATAGGGAGTAGTTTTGTAACAGGGTACAGCCGGGGGGTAGGGACCAAATAGGGACTTGTAATGGGGTCCAGAACTCAGGGTATCCAGGAAATAATAAAAATATATATAGGATGTCCTCACCCCCAAAAGCCTGAATTAGGGTATGGGACACATGGAGCAGGGCCATTGAGAGCTGTTTTGCATAGCAACAGTTTTGCAAATAACCTCAGGCATGGGTCACTTAATATATCTGTAACTTTTAACTGGTTTCATGGATATGTGAAATAGCTGTGGCCATGCTCTGAGCCAGGCAGATGGGAGTGACTTCAGCCCATGATGTAACTGGGAGGCAACCACCCCAAGCTACAGTGCCTGCAGGAGAACTAAAAGAAGGAGGGACCACATGGCTTTGGTGAGAAAGGGAGAACCATGTGGCTTCGGGACAGAGCTTAGCCACAGAGCTTAGGAAGCTAGAAAGCAAGATGTAGCAGTGATGTAGAGCTCTCTCTTAGCAGTTTGGAAGAATGCAGGACAGATGCTGAGGGAAGGAAAGGGGTGAAAGGACTCTTGCTTGTGGACCAGGAGAAGGTGCCACATGGGATTGGATTAACTGGAGATCACTGCGGCGACAAAGTCGATGGTGCTGGGAGCCGAAGGAGGCCTGACAGCTGAGCACGGATTGCTAGGAACTGAGGGGCTACCTGAGCCATGGACTCCTCTTTATTTGCCTGATGTACGGTACCTTGGACTGGGCAAAGAGGGGAAGGAAGGACTGTGTACATTTGTGGGTATTCTAAGGGACTTTGGGATCTCGATGAAGACATTAAGTCATCACTCTAAGTCTGTACAACCTTTGAATAAATAATTCCTTTCCTTTTCACCAATCTCTGGCATTGAGAGACATAATTCCCTGGTGGTGGGCGGGCAAGGCGAACCTCGTACAGGGGAACCCTGGGAGAAGAGGGGACTCCATTCGGTAATAGTACATCGTACCTCCCCCACCCCCACGGGTCTGTTTGGTAACAATTTTGTTAATCTAGATCAAACAATACTCAAGAGTATCTGTAACCTACTTCAACACAAACTTTTAGAAAGAAGGAAACTCAGGAGATATAACAACCAAATATTGATTAGATATTACTTTACAAAACAAGCTATGTATAATACACTTCGGTGACAAGTAGAGAAATACAAATAGGGTCTGAGTATCAGATAGCATCAAGGAATTGGTAATTGTGTTAAGTGTAAGATCGTGGTATGTGGTAATATAGGAGGATGTCTTTACCTTTTATAGTTGCAACATAGTGGCAAGATTGAAATGTTTCCCTTGCCAGGGCACACACTATCTCAAATGAGAGAGAAAGAAGAGTGAGCACTGGACAATTATAGCACTGAGTCATCTTCCCTGAGGCCCCTTAGAACAGCTTCACTGAGGGTCTGAACCAGCTGCCCGGTGCGAGTGGGGATCCTTTCTGGCTGGTGGAGCCACAGTTATGAGAGTATGTTATGGTGGGCTTTGGCCACATTTTGGGGCTCTGAGGTCCCACCATGCCTGGCTTCAGACTGGTCCTTGGGGAGCTTTGGGAGATGGTGGCTGAGTGGCCGGATGACCCCTGGACAGGCCCCACCCTCTGTGGCCTCCCAGGTAGCATGTGGTGTAAGTGCACCTGTCATCAGTGTTTTAACGGCTATTTCTGTTCAGACCTTTACAATGGATGATAAACAGACTATGCAAAAAGAGGTTAGCAGCTTGAACAAAAAAGGGTTCCCCTGATCAGGAAGAGTGCAAAAACTCTTGACAACTTTAGCTCTGTTCAAAAGGAATGTGTACAACTGGCATCATTTTAAGAGGATGCTACTCTAAAAAGAGTCACCCTATGCCCTGGCTGGTGTGGCTCACTGGATTCAGTGCCGGCCTACGAACCAAAAGGTTGCTGGTTTGATTCCCAGTCAGGGCACGTACCTGGGTTGCGGTCCAGGTCCCAAGTTGGGTATATGAGAGAGGCAACTGGTTGATATTTCTCTTGCACACCGACGTTTCTCTCCCTCTCTTTCTCCCTCCTTTCCCCTCTTTCTAAAAATGAATAAAAATATTTAAAAGAAAAGAGTCACCCAAAAAAGATATATGGAACCTTGCCAGTTTTTAGGCAAACTCCAAAAAGATGAACAGCATCAGTCTAATCCCTGAGGAGGAAAATACTTTCCCAGATCAATGACAGAACAGAAGTGTAAAATACTTGGACACCAGAGTGAACGGATCACCTGAGGAGTGCACTGTTCACTGGACAATAGCTCCAGAATGAAACACAGCAAGCCCATTGTGGTCCCTCACCAGCTGGTGGCCTTCATCTAGGGGAGCTGTTTTTCCTCCATGCAGGCTCACTCCGGACTACTAGCCAATGTTCACCACTTGCTGAGGCTCACAGTGGCCCCAGGTCCAAAGGCAAGCACCCTTCTCCCTCCCATGCTCCCTGAAGAGGCTTCCAAAACCCCTCCTGACCCCCTCCCAGTACAGCCTTTCAGTAACTCATTCAAACAAACCAAACACGTGGACTTCCAGAACTTCACCAAGACATAGATGTGTTCTATTCCTCCTCAAAGGAACTGTGATTTATCTCTTTCATTATTACTTTAAGAAATTGCTGCTAAGAGACTATACTTACACTCCAACAAGAGTTTGATGGAATTCAGGTCTTGGAATAGCTTTTTGTTTTATAGGTGCATCTAATAAATGACTTACTTTTTAATCATTCTTTCCAGTTTATTTTAATTACCAATCCATCATACGCATATACAGTTTAATAAGAGAACATGGTTAACTATACAGCAATTTTGGTTTTCCCAGGCCAGTATTTACTCTAAGAAAAATGTAATTTTATTTTTACCTTAATAGTGATTAGTAAAAGAACACAAAAATTACCCTGGCTGGTGTGGCTCAGTGGATTGAGTGCTGGCCTGTGAACAAAAGGGTCGTGGGTTTGATTCCCAGTCAGGGCACATGTCTGGGCTGTGGGCAAGGGACCCAGTCGGGGGCCACAGGAGAGGTAACTGCACACTGATGTTTCTTTTCCTCTCTTTCTCCCTCCCTTCCCCCCCTCTCTAAAAATAAATAAATCTTTTTTAAAAACACAGCAATTATAATATCACATAAAAAACTAGCCTGATTTTTCCTCCTCTTAGAGGCAAACAGGAACCAGGGCACTGGCATGGTTTCCTGCGCAGCCCCAGCTGGCCATGCTGGCCCCGCTGTGTGGAAATCCTGTCCGGCAAAAAGGCAGCAAGCACCCTGGGAGCAGTGCCAGATGAGGCTCTGCTAAAGCAAGGGAGGGCAGAGCGGCTGCACTAGTGAGGGGTCTGGTTAGCACAAGTCTGTGCTCTCAGGCTTCCGGCGTTCTCAAATAGGAAGACACAGGTTCTTCCAGAATTAATTCCCAGGGCTCTGCCCAGCCATTTTCCATTTCTCTTTATCCATATTCTTGGGATCTTGGCCTTGGCCAGATCTTTTTCCCACTCCCCGAAAATCTCCATACTTTGTCTTGTTCCCTTTGCAGCCTGTAAAGTGACTGGTGACTCTGAATATTGCAAGTGAAGCAATGAACACCATCAGAGGTGTCCGGGAGAGGAAGGTTAACTGTACTCCACACAGAGGTCCGTGAACTGGGGTCAGGTTGCAGCACAGACCTAGGAAGTCAGAGAACCCTGCCCAGAACCCTGCTCTGGCTCACCCGGGCTGACTGACCTCAGGCAAAACCCTGAACTCTGTTCCTGAATCCAGGCTTCGGGGGCCCTGTGATGATGGATAAGGAATCATGAGACCTTTCTCATAGGCCCACTCACCACCCACCTGCGGCTCACCTGCCAAGTGGGGCCCAGCCTTTCTCTGAGTTTGCACCTCCAGCCCAGACCTCTGCTCTGTCTTCCAGACTGGAAACCCCAAACATGGAAGTAGTGTCTCCACATTGGTGTCAGCAGCTGGCTTCAACACCTCCAGGATGAAACCATGAGTAGCCCTGGCCCACTGACCTGGGATTACCCATCTCAGCATGCACACACCACACCCACGCCTGGGAGCTGGCATCTCGGAGAGGTCCTCATCCCTAGCCAGGCACACGGGCAGTCACTCTCCACTAACTCTGCAGCCTGTCTCCTACTGTCCCATATCTGCCTTCCACTTCACTCTTTGCTGACGGAGGCTGACCTGTAGGGCCTGCAGCATGGGTCCCCATGGCCACTTCTACCTAAGGCCACAGGTCCTCCCAAGGCTTCAGTTCTCACCAGGTTCCCCTTCAGGCCGGGGGATGACAGCTCCCAGTACTGCCAGCTCAGGTGCTGCACTGTGCCCTGCTGGTTCCCTAACCCCACCCTCACCTCTGCATGTAATTCCTTCGTTGACTTCACTGGGCAGGAAGGTCGGGGAGGAAAGAGTAGGGGGCTGGGAGTCAGGACATTGGGAGCCCCATCCTCTGAGCTCAATTGTGAGTCTTTAGACATCTTATCCCCCTCTGGGCCTCTGTGACCTAGCTGTATGATTAAGGGGTGGGGGAAGTTGGCACTCTTAGTCTACATTGTGGCAGCACACCAGGCCCACTGCATGCTTTATTGATACTGTAATATATTTGATTTAGTTGCCAACACTTGCAAATTAGGAGCTATCTTATATGTTTAAAGATGCCAGGCTTCTTTTGGAAAATCCAAAGTTATGGGCCATGCTGGGCCTAATGCTGCCCCTGGGCAACAACTGGAGCTGGAGAGCCAGTGGTCCTGCATTCACGGCGCCACCCTGGCCCCCATGGCCTCTGCAGGCCAGCGGCTCCTCTCCACCAGCTACCTCACCTTGAGCACCTACCTGGCTTTGCTTCCGCACTGTGCGCATTCCAAAGGCCTGCTTGTCACAGCAACTGAGTCCAGTGGAGGGGTGCCTTCACCTTTCTGGTTCCCACTGGATCCCCTGGCCCCTGACGCAACGTGGCCTACACATGTGCCATGAATGAGTGAGTGGGGCAGGTGAGACAGTGGGAACTGGAAGCAAGAAAAGACTCTTCATTCACACACCTGGGACCTGTCATCCTCTCCTCCACACCCCTCAGGTTCTGGGAGCTCTCTGTGCCCAGCACAGAGAGTCAGTGTTTGGCAAGCGTGTGCTTCGCTGCCCTCCAGTGAGCTTGGGCAATTCACTTAACGTCCCTGTGCCTGTCACCCCACCCCTAAAATGAGCACAATGACCATCCCCTTCTCACAGGGGCACCACAAGGCTTAATGCACCAGTACACATCGTGATAAGCACAAAGCCTGCTATGTAATAAACACTCCCCCATGGGGCACACCCACTCCTCTGGTTTCTGGGAAGTCAGCCTCACAGACAGGCTGTGCCGCTGAAGAGATCTCAGGACTTGGGCATCTGCTGACTCAGCTGGCTAAAGCAAAAGCCCAGGGCAAGGGAGGGAAGAGGCAGGACCACTGCACTACACAAATGCAGGCAGGAGGTGAGCAGGTGGACGCCCCCCACCCAAGCCCACAAGGCCTGGTTCCTTTGCTTTTTCACCAGAGGGACAACTCCTAGCCACCAGAAAAGACACACATCTGTTCACTTAAATAAAGACACAAATCCATTCTGCCACTTCCCAGTGGCCCTCTGGCAGGGAAAAAAGGAAACTCATAGTACCCAATGTCCACTCTGTGCTGACTAGCATTCTCTCTCCTACTCCTCTCAGTAATCTTAGAGGGTGGGGCGGGAGGTAAGTGATTACTCTCCCATTTTATAGACTGAGACACAGGCCCAGAGAAAGTGACTTGACATTGTCTAAGGTCACACCCAAGGACACACCCTCTGAGGGCCTACTTGGCTCATTCCCCAGCATGACTCAGCCCCTAGCCCACTATCCCAGTGAGGAGACCCTGTAGTAGACAAAGAGGTCCGAGCAAATCCCCAGGCCACAAAATGCTGACCTCAGTCAGATGGAAGCCTCTTCCTCAAAGCCTCAGAGACTGCAAGACAAAGGACCCCATGGCCACAGAATCTTGGCCCAGCTTGAAGGAGGTGCCGGCAGGCAGATGATACTGCACTGCTGCCACTGCCCACCGGGAAGCCCGCAGCACAGGCCTGAGCTGCAACTCACTGAGGCACCCAGGACTCTGGAAGGTTAAGGGTGCAGGAAGCCAGAGGAGCTTGGTTAACCCTAGGAGAGGTACATCTGCTGCCTCAGGCTTGGCGTGTGAATAGGAAGCAGCCCAGAGCTCAG
The DNA here is from genome assembly GCF_022682495.2 of Desmodus rotundus. Classification (NCBI taxonomy): domain Eukaryota; kingdom Metazoa; phylum Chordata; class Mammalia; order Chiroptera; family Phyllostomidae; genus Desmodus; species Desmodus rotundus. The sequence continues at coordinate 106,504,032 of NC_071388.1, forward strand.
AAGCCACCACCCTCCCAGCAGTGCCACCAGGACAGAAATCATAGCACGAGCTATGAGTGGAGCCCGACTATGCCCAGCACCTGGTGCTCAACACCAGTTTTCTTCTGAGAACACAGCTCTAGGACAGAGCCCTCAGTAAACCCATCATACAATGAGAAAACTGAGGCCCAGCGCAGTGAAGTAATTTGCCTAAGGTCACACAACTAGTGAGGGACAGAACCAGCCTCAAACTTGGGGAGCCTTGTACCAGGTCTACCTAAGCAGGAAACGCAGAGATACCTTAAGCACAGGCAGACCTGGGTTCAGAGCTGGGCCTACCACTTACTTGCTGCTGGACCATGAGCCAGTCACGTTTCCTACTGAAGTACTAAGTGAAATGAGGTGCATGGAGCACCCATCCCAGGGCCTAGGGTACATTCACTGCACTGCCCCAATTCCGGCTGGTAATAGGATGTAACAAAAGCAACAGTTCTGTTAGTTCCAAGCCTAGGCCCATGAATCCTTATGTGATTCTAAGGTTTTCACCTGGGGCCCTATTTCCAGAAGGAGAACAAGCCAGGGCTAATCCACTGGAAGATGAGAGCACCAGGAGCAGAGGTGAGGCCATCCCAGTGAGGCCGTCCCAGACCAGCCAGCCCCAGCTGACATCAGCTGCACCTGGCCTGTGGACTTGGGAACAATACTAAATGCTTACTGTGTGTGCTACAGAGGTTTTCTGGTGGTCTGCTACTCACATTATTATGGCAGTACATAGGTTGCCTTTATCATGCCCAAGGTGTGTCCCCAGCAGGAAGGACTGGCACCAGTTTAGTGGGAGTGTCAGAAAGACCCCACCATATCCTCACACCGTGTTAGTGCGAGTGAGGTCAGACTTGCTGGGGAGCAGAAAGCCCATGTGCAAACTAAAGCCACTCTGTGACACATATTTACACCTCCCCCATTGGCCAAGTTGGGAACATTTTATAGCACCCTGCTCAACTCTCTCCTTAGTGCTTTTCATCCTCTAACCACAGACCTTACATATTCATTTGATTGATTGTGTGTCCCTTGTACACAGAGTGGAAGCTCCACAAGGGATGGAAGTTCATCTATTTTCATCACTGGTGTATCCCTAGCACCTGGAACAGTATGACAGGCACTCAAATATTTGTTGAATAAATAAATTGGCGAACAGGCATTCTCATACACTGCAGGTACAATAAAAACGGTACACCATCAAGGGAGAACAAGTTGACAACATCTACCAGGATTATAAACATGCATCCTATGTCTTCTAAAACTGGGCACACACCAGCCAGCACCTCCCAGAAGAGATGCTTGTGGCTGGTCATCTGAGCCAGTGCATGGCAACGCCGTTCCTTGACCCCAGACTGGAATCCACCCCAAGGCCCTTTGATGGGGGGATGACCAGCCAGACTGGGCCCATCCACACAGTGGAGCACTTCTCAGCAATAAAAAGGACTGCCTCTGAGACACACTACTCAGTGAACCTTAGAAACGCTGTGTGAGTGAAAGAAGCCAGGCCCCAAGGAGCACCGCCTGCATGGCTCCGTTTGTGAAAGCCGGACGGCTGGACTGTTAGAAGGCAGGACAGTGGTCCCATGGGACGGCCACGGAGCGGTGACCTGGGCTGTCTCATGATGTTTCACGGTCCGAGTGACGGTTCCATGGGTGTGTTCATTTGTGAAAACGTATGACTGAGTTTTTCAAAATAAAAATAAAGGAAGGCATATGCACATTGACTGCTGGGTGCAGCACAGAGATGTTCACCGAAGTATTGCTTTTTAATGACGAAAGACTGAAAACAATCTGAGGGTGCATCACTGGGGACTGGCAAACAGAAGGTAAACCATGCACACAGTGGAGCACTAGCCAGTAGGGGCCTCTCCACATACTGACGAGGAAAAGCTCCAAGATATAACTGAAAAAAAAGCACAGGAGAGAACACAGCAAAACATGCTAGTATTTGTGAAAAATATGTGCGCACCCTCCATTACTGCAGTCGTATTGTCCAGTGGTGCCCAAGTGTGAACTTGGGTCCTGGAGGGGCCCTGAGACCTTTACAGGGAGCCATTTTCACAACAACACTATTTAGCTGCCTTCTTTATCTCTGTTTCTCCCACAACTACTCAGGAGTTCCTCAGAGACTACATGACAATGTGATAATGTCACACATTGATGGCTAATGGAATGTGTGCTTGTTTTTCTGTGTCTTCTAGGATTTTCTAAAGTAAGCTCATGAAAAGATGGTTGACATTGTTAAGTCATCAGGAAAATGCAAATGAAAACTACAGTGAGACAACCACCTCACAGCAACAAGGCTGGCTGTACTCAACAAGACAGACAATAATAAGTGGTGGCAAGGATGTGGAGAAACTGGAACCCTCATGCATTATAGTGCATTATTATTTCTGCAGCCACTGCAGAAAACAGTTTGGCAGTTCATCTGATGGTTAAACACAGAATTAACATATAATGCAGCAATTCTACTCCTAGGTATACTCCCCACACACATACATCCTCACAAAAATAGGTATGTGAATATTAATAGCAGCAGTATTCACAATAGATAAAAGGTGAAACACAGTGGCCATCAATGGATGAGTGGATAAACTGGATGTGGTCCATCCACACAATGGAATGTCACTCAGGCACAAAAAGGGATGAAGTACTGACATCTGCTACCATATGCATGGACCTTTAAAGCATTATGCTAAATGACAGAAGATAGTTCCCAAAGTCCAGGAATGTCCAGTATATGGAAATCCATAGAGACAGACTGTAGGGTGATGTTTGCTGGGGACTTGGAGAAGGAAGAAATGGGAAGTGGCTGTTACAGAGAACAGGGTTTCTTTTTGGGGTGATGAAAATATTCTAAAATTAGAATACCTGGTGATATTTGCACAACTGTACTAAAAACTATTGAGTTGTACAATTAAATAGGGGGAATTTATGGTACATGTATAATATCTCAATAAAGCTGTTCTGGAAGAAATAAAGAAACAGTTTTAAAAGTTAAAGAAACCTACCAAAGGCCTAGTCTTGGCCCCAGACCCTCGTGATGGGGAGCACTGTTTGCTTCAGGTGGCGGGCACAAGTCCAGTGCTCTGGGAGGCAAATTCAGGGAAGGCTTGGCTGTAGGGAACACAGATCCACTGCAGCTCCCAGGTCCCCTAACGGGGCTATGAACCAACCCCTTCTACTGAAACACTGGGGCCCCCTGCTTAGCATACTGTGACCTCCAGAAAAGCCCCTTCCCCTCTCAGGATGCCAGTGTCCCTTCCATAAAATAGTATGACCACACTGATTCTCTCAAGGTTGCCACAGGGTGAAACGCTATGCTCTGACAGGTACCCCAGCAGAGGACCCAACCCAGCTGTGAACCAGGGCTGAACAGGCAATAAAATCGAGGCAAGCTGGCCCAGCACAGTGCACAGCACCTGCCCAGTCTGAGTGGCAGTCTCTTCTCAGCTCCCCTGATGGCCAGCCAATGGCACATGGGCCTAGTGTGCCCACAATGGCCAATTTTCAACAAAAGCCACAAAGCTGAATCTTATGTGATGTGTTCCAATATCTAAATGTCACAACACAATTCTAATGCTTACAAATATGCTTTGCAGAAAGAAGCTAGCAGGTGGACAGATGAGAGGTACGTGCACAATTTCAAGCAGGGCAGCAGGCAGAGGTAGGGCCGTGGCCTCACTCTCTCTCCACACAGCCCCTGCTGTAGAGGTGTTAGTTCTCACTACAGCTTCACGTGTTCAGCACATCATCTCACCAATAAGAAAACTGGAGCTCAGAGGGGTGATGTCCCAGGCTCCACGTCACACAATGACTGGAAACTCACTGTGGACCTGCAGGGATTGGTGAGGAACCCAGGCCTCTTTTCTGCCTGTTCTGGTCCTTGTTGCTCCCAGCAGACCCTGACAGAGTCAGACATGCCATTTCACGACCCCACGGGCTGGGGGTGCTGATGGGAAGGGGCAGCTGGGCCCACCTGTAAGCTCTCCTCACAGCACTCTGCTGCTGCTGAGGACCATGGTCCCCACATGGTAACCCCCTCCCTAGCTCACCCCAGGAGCCTTGAGTTCTTGCAGGAGGTAATTCTGTTGTATAGGACATGGGCTCAGGTGTCTAGAATCCTAGCCTGGCTTCTTCAGATCCCACACAAGTTTAATCTTCCATAGGCCAATACTAGAGAGGACAAGGCAGGGTCTGCAGGGGTCATGTGGAGAACAGTCTAGGTGAGTCCCCCTCGTCTGCTCCCTGGAGCAGCACCACAGCCTGGTGATTGTGGGGCGCCTTGGAGGCCCACCAACACTGGAAGGCCCAGTGCTGGCTCCTGAGGGCTGCAGGGTGAGGCAGGGACAGCCCTGCTCTTGCAATCTCCTCCTTGTACCCAGGGGGTTGCTACACAGCACAGATAAGGTAACACCACCTCCTGCCTGACACCTAGCAGCTCTCCACAAAGGCCCAAATCTTCATCCTATGATAAGCACCTCACCCTGGGCCTGGCCCCTGCCCCTCTCAGCTGCCTCCCACACCAGCCACACAGCCTCCTTTCAATCCAGTTCACTCCCCTCAGGCTGCAGGGCCTTTGCACATGCTGTGTCCTCTAACTGGGGCACTCTCTTCTCTCTGCTTCCATCCCATCACCCGGTCTACAACCCCTGCTCAAACATCACTTCCCCTAGGAAGCCTTCCGTGATCTCCAGGAGAAATGAGACCCCACCCCCAACAGACACACACACACACACCCATACAAGCTCACGAGGCACAGAAACTTCACACCCATTGACTATTGGGTTCTTTACATCCCCCATAAACCACAAGCTTCCAGAGGGCAGAGACGATGTGAATTTTAATCAACACTGAAAGTTTTTCATCTGTCACAGCCTATGTATATACACTGGCACTCAGGAATGATTGTCAGAGATGAAGACATGCCAGGGAAACCTGGATCCACCACTTCCTACACAAGCGTCTGTGGGTTAGTGGCCTGAATGCCCTCTGTAAACTATGGCAGGGGCTACAAGGATTTAAGGGGTGAATAATCAAAGAGGGCTTACAACAGTGCCTGATAGGCATAAGCACTATATGGTGTCTGCAATTAACATAGTTATTTGAATTTAAATAGCTTCTCTGCTAACCTGATTGTCAAAGTACTCAGAGACCCCTGTCCTGCAGACTCTGACTGAGTGAGGCCCTGAAGAAGGGGCCTCTTTCCTGCCACATTCCTGGGGCCTACAGAGGTTGTGTTGGGGCCTTTTCCAGGAGAGGGACTGCCTCCAGCTGCTTGGGAGACCTCTGACTTTCTGAGGGCCGTCCTGTCCCAGGGTTCCCTCCCTGTGGCCTAGGAGGGCAGCAGGGTTTGGGGATGGGATGCTTGCCAACCCTTCCATTGTGCCCCCCCCAGCGGTAGAACCCCCCCTCACAAAGCCCCCTGAATGACAACAGGCATCAGACCCCTCTGCCTGGACCACAGAGCCAGGCATGTGGCTTCCATTAGGCCACATCTGGACATGCTCAGAGGCAGTCTGGATCCCTGACAGGGTTCCGGCTCAAAGACAGGAACCCCTCCTTCCCCCACCCCCTACCCCAGCCAGGCCTGGGGCAATGGCTAGAAACTTTCTCCAGGCCCCAGGGCTGCCATGGCAACATGGCTGGGGGTCATATCTGGCCCCATGGCCCACCTCTCAGCAGGCCCACAGGCAAGCAGGGCAAAGCCACCTCCCCAGCTTCTCCTCAGAGAGGGCTGTTGCATCACTGGGGATCCCCCCAGCCCTTCCATACAATAGCATCTGGGTGCCTTACTTTTCCCAAGATGCTCAACTGGGGACCAGACCCAGCCCCTCATCAGGCCTCCCTGCCCCTGACAGCCCCCCTTGTTGCATGCACTCAGCTGTGACCACAAATAAATCTGTGTTCTCATCCATTTAATGCCCTCCTCCCCATGAAACCCCAAAAGAAGAGAGGCTGTGCGTACCTTTTTACTGGCACAACCCCTGACATAGACAGGTACTCCCTAAATAGTTGTTGAAGTGAGCAGACTGAAGAATGGATAGTGAGTTATAATGGTTAATATTGTAACTACTCAGCAAGTACTAAGTTCCCTGCCAAGCACCGGACACATGAATTAGCTCATTCAGTCCTCAAAACAGTCCCATGAAGCAGGAACTTCTCTGCTGCTTGCAGGTGAAGAAACTGAAGCACAAGAAGGTAAGCCATTTGCCTAAGTTTCACAGGTGATGGACGGACACTGAGTGAGTAGGACAAAAGATATATGGGGGTGGTGGATAGCAGGCCAGCCCTTGTATATCTGGCCAGGACCAAGCTCCTGGTTCCCATTTAAAACCCCCTACTCCACCCTTCCCCCAGCCCCACACCAACCTCCTATACCTTCCTTTCCCCGGCACTGCCAAAGCTGCATGCCCTGATAATTCTCATCAGTGGGCCTTGCATGTGTAGGGACTTCTGCCAGAATAGCCTTCAGATGAGAAAGGGGGCACTCAATCACAGACCCCTACCCCCAAGCAGCCCTCATCAAAGGCCACACTCCAAAACCCAGTGAGAAAGCCCAGGGCAGAAAGTAAAAACAAAAACCAGGGATCCTGAGAACAAAGCAATTCTCCAGGATTCCAAAAGGCCCGGAACCACAGAAAGGCCTCTCTGGCAGCAAGAGGTGGGGTTGAGGGTGGGGCTGCATCTATTTTGGAAACCCTGAAGGCTGCAGCCCAAATATACTGCATGTGCCATGCTCTGGAGCCAAGCCTACAGCCCTCTCTGGGCACGTGTGCACTTCATTACAGCCCCCACCTCATCCCACGAACACTCTTCGCTTCCCACAGGCTCTGGGCTCAGTGGGAAGGAGCACCCTGAAGCACCACGCCCTGGTCCCAGCACACCACCTCCCATTCTGTGGCCTAGAGCCACTAGACACATCTCTCTGGCCTTAAAATGAGAAGAAACTTACCTCTCTGGCTTGTGGGGAGGATCAAGTCACAGAAACAGGGCCTGGCACCCAACAGGTGCTCTGTGAATTCTGTGCCCACCCCTGGTAAGCAGGCTGGATGCAGAGGTGTCTGGGCTTGCAGATCATCTGGTCTACAGGTCAGGAGGAGCATACAGTTTCACCCCTCACTGCATGTGCACAGAATCTGCATGCCCATCAAGGCCTATAGCACTTGATAGATGGGGAAATGGAGCCCAGGCCAGCTAAGAGACTTGCCCAAGGCCACACAGCTGTGGGCAGCAGGGTGGGTCAATGGGAATACTGAAGAAATTCCAGAGTCCCACATGCCCCCTCCTCCAAAAAGCCTTCCCAACTACCTCCCAGGGATCCCTCCCTTACAGCCCCCAGCCTGTGAACCAGGGCCATAGTGGTCCCTTCCTATCTACCCAGGGCCCACCAGGACCTGCTCATTTTTTATACCTAATGAAGGTTTGTAGGAGGGGATTAGGTGATGAAGGTGAAACCCTCATGATGGAATTAGTGTCTTTCTAAGAAGAAATACCAAAGAGTTTGCTCCTTCTCTAGTGTTATCTCAGATGAGATGTGCCCTCACCTGCTCTGCCATGTGTGAACACGACAAGAAGCTGGCCATCTGCAGACCAGGAAGTGGGCCTGCAGCAGATACCCAGCCTTCACCTTGCATTCCCAGCCCCCAGAACTGCGAGAAATAGTGCTTGTCATTGAAGCCACCCAGTCTATGGTATTCTTTGTTACAGCAGTCCAAACAGATTAGACAAGGGTGATAAACACAAGGCCCAGAAGTCACAGAGGCAGGCTGTGCAGAGCTGGTACCCCAAGAAGATTTTGGCTTCTACACTGAGTAGGTGGGAGCCATGGCAGGGTGCAGAGCAGGGGGATGAGAATGACTTGTGTGTTAACAGGACTGACTGGAAGAGGTAGCAAACCTGGTCCTGGACTCTCAAAAGAGCCCCCATGAGAGACTTGCATCCCTTTGGCTGTCACCTCAGAGACCAAGATCACAGCCATGCCTGGAGGCCACTATCAGGAAGGAAGTGAGAAGGCAGCTGCCCTAGGTCTGTGAAACTCCCCACTTCCTGCTGGGGCACTTTGGACCCTGCCAGGCCCCACCTGCACCTAAGCAGGAACCCTCTTCAGTGACTCCCACGCACTGATGAGGGATGCCATACTGTAACAGGGTGCATCCAAGAGGAGGGCCCCAAATAGGGATTTGTAATGGGGTCCAGTACTCAAGGTGTCCAGGACATATTAGAAATACATATATAGGATCCCCTTACCCTCACGAGCCTGAGCTGGGGGAAGGGACACAGGGAGCAGGGCCATTGAGAGCTGTTTTGCATAGCAACAGCTGTGCAGCTAACCTCTGACATGGTCATTTAAGTATCTATAACCTTTAACTGGTTTCATAGGTATGTTAAATAGCTGTGGCCATGCTTTGAACCAGGGAGATGAGAGTGACTTCCAGCCAAGATGTTATTGGGAAGCAACTTCCCCTGGTTACAGCACCTGGGTGAGAGCTTGAAGATGATTGGCTCCATGCCATGGGGCCACACCTGCCCGGACTTACTATGGCAGCCCAGTAAAGCTGGAAGAATACGGGGATGCTGGCAGGTGTAACTGATTGTAGGAGGGGTCAGAAATGGGGCTGCAGACGTAGACGGGTGCTGGGATTTAAACCCAGGTGCGGCAGCCATACCAGTGAGAGGACCATGCAGCTTTGGTGGAGAGGGGAGAGAGGACCATGCCTCCCTTCAGAGACCAGAAGGGAGAGAACCACTCGGCTTTGGCAGCGTGGGGACCCCGTGGCTGCAACACAGCTGATGGTGCCGGGAGCCCAAATCACGGACTTCTACTTCTTTTCCTGAGATACGGTACCCCAGACTGGGCAGAGGGAGAGGGAAGGACTGTGTGCATCTGTGGGTATTCTAAAGGACTTTAGTATTTTAATGAAGACATTAAGTCATTACTCTACGTCTGTATAACTTTTAAATAAATAATTCCTTTCCTTTTCACCAGTCTCTGGCATTGAGAGACGTCTTTCCTCTGGTGGCGGGCAAGGCACACCTAGTAGGTGGGGGGGACCCCCAGAGAGAAAAGGGGGTCCTTTCCGTAATAGTATATTGTTCACCACCACCACCCCCGCCCCGCCCCCTGCCCCAGCAATAATACCATCCATGCACGTAGCCCGGCAATGACTGCCCAACAGGGACCTCACCCCCACCCACCCACTCCATCCCCGGGAGCTAAGTCAGGGAGAAAACTATATCTAAGAGGCTCCTGCCCTAACGTGTGGGGCCCCACAGACCCAGCTTCCCCTGCCTCAGACAGCTGTGCAGGTACCTCGGGCAATGATGGGGCCCAAGGCTGCCCTTCCCTGGACCGAGTGCCCCTGAAGGAATTAAGAAAGGGGCTTACCTTCAGGGTCACCTCTGGGGACAGAATGGACAGAGTTGGGGTCAGCGTCCTCCTTTGGCTGAAGATGGGACAGAACCGGTGGCTGCTTGGGCACTTCCTGGATGGGTAGGACCTGGGTGGCCTCGTGGGGAAGTGTGGTCAGCATGGTATGGCTGCTGGGCTTCGTTGGGTCTCCAGGAGAACTCGATGTGGCCTGAGACTGGAGGACACTGGCCGTACTTGACCCCACCACGGGGCTGGCTCCCTCCTGTCCAGGGCTTTGAGGGGTGGCCTGGGTGTCTGGGATGAGGTTCTCTTTGGGCCCTGCTCCAACATCTGTCCCTTCCTCTTGGACAGGGAGATTGGGCCTGGCTGGGCCTGTACTAGGAGGCCTATCAAGCCCCCTGGGGCCACCTGCTGCCAGCTGCTCCCTGGTAGCTATTTTTTCCCTCTCTTCTTCCCCTTCCCCTTGGCTGTCCTCTGTCACTCTCCTGGCTTTGGCCTGCACAGGAGCTGGCGGACCCAGGGCTGCAGCCGCTGTTGGCCTAGGGAGGGCGGCCAGCCAGGGGGTGGCCTGGATGGCAGACAGAGGCTGGCTTCCACCTCCCAGAGTGGCTGGGCTCCCTGTGCCTGCCTGAAGCTCACCCTCCAAAGCTGCTGCTGCTTCTGCTTCAGCTACCTCTTGGTCATAGCTGTAGGGGTCTTCATAGTGTCGCTCAGAGTCGCTGTCCTCAGTCTCTGAGAAGTTCCCGGTGGCAGTAGTGGGCATGGCCTCGACGTCTCCATGACAACTGGGGACCTCATAGCAGATGAGCTCACCACCTGTGTCAGGACAGTGGCAGGCCCTGCACGGTGGCAGGTGGACTGTGTGGCCAGCAGCGTACTTGAGGCCAGTGTGGATGCAGCCCACCTGGCCACATTGGGGGCAGCTGTCAGCTACCACCACAGCCTCAATGCAGTTGGGTGGGAGCTCAGGGCACAGCATGAACTGGCAGCTGATCTTGCCACCACCCGGTGGGCAGGAACACTCAGTGCTGCCAAAGTCCACAAAGTAGGACTGGCCAGCGGGCACACGGCCACGCACAAAGCCACCCTGCAGACAGTCATAGTATTGGTAGCCCTCACAGGCGCAGCCCTGCTGCACACATGTGGCACAGCAGGCACCAGGCTCCAGTGCCTCCTCGATGCAGTTCTCCAGCGGTGGGCACTCAACACCTGTGCAGTCCTGCTGCGGGGCTGCCATCCCTGTGCCTGCACCCAGGGCCAGGGCCAGGGCCAGGGTCAAGGCCAGCCAGGTTCCTACAGGCTCCCAGAGCAGCACCATGGTCCCACAGGAAGCCCAGGTACCACCTCGAGCCAAAAGGTCCCCTCTCCTGCGAAGCCCTGGGGGAATCGGAAAGGACACCTGTCAGCACCATACAGGGCCCACACATGAAAACACATGCACCCACCAGGCACACACACCAACGTGTGTATGCAGCTGGACACAGCCTCAGCCCCAGCCTCATTCACACATGTGCACTTATTCCCATGTCCCCATACATACACTCCTGGTCACATGTGTCTGGACTCGCAGAGGCTTTGCCACATGTGTGGAACAGTCACAGGCAGCAGCTTTCGCAGTTGCCTAGGCGCTGTAGGTCTACTGTCCAGGGTACAACATGGCCCCATTCAAGGCAAGTGACCCACCCTAGGTGCTTTCTGACACACGGCCTCTAAGTGGGACCCTCCTGCCCAGTCACACACACACTCACAGACTCATGCCTGCACTCTCACCAGGGCACATGTCCAGCAGTCTAGGGCACTGTGGTCTCTCACACCCTCCATGACAGGCACCCATGGTTGCTCACAGGCCAGCCCCAACCCTCAGTTACACACACCGTCTCACCTGCAGCCTCAGGGCATTAGGGCGGTCTTCCACACACAGTCCCACATACACATGAACACATAAGCCACCCAAACAATTTCCCTCCCCCAAAATCTTGCTCAATCCCCAGCCATCTGCCCTGAGGCCTGTGAGCAACCAAAGGATATGGTCAGGTGAAAGCTGGGCAGCAACAGGCTCTCTTCCAGGCCTTGGTACAGACGGACAACCCCCTGACACAGCCCTGAGCAGACCTCAGGGCTCAGGAACAACTTCAAAGAGACCCCCTTGCTCTGCAAATTAAGCCATAAGGGATATGCCTACCAACCTCCTCAGCTGCCCCAGCAAAGGTTACCACCACTTCCGGAATTATCCTGGACACCCAATGCCCCTATACCTCCCACCCCCTCCCCATGTACCTCTCAAGTTCTTCAACTCTGTGAAGCTCTCCACCCTCTGCCCCCTCTGTCCAGCCCTGGGACACCTCCACCTCCCACTGTTCCCAACTCCACTGCTACCCCTTCTCGGCAAAGCCAGCAAAATCTCAGAACAACTAACCTGACACACCAGAGGCCCCAAACCATGCCCCTGTGTCAGGCTGATGGCAAGGAAAGGCCCAGGTGCCCTGTGGGGGTGTCTGACCCTCCCCTCTCGAAGGCCCTCACATGACACTCTCACGGGGCCCTCTCCTTCCATAGCCCCTCCTTGTCATCCTGTATAGGCCACTCAAGTGCCACCTTCTCACCAGTCCTCAGCCTCCCCCACTGCTACCCTTGCAAAAGTCACTGGACCCCACAGCCAATAGTGGCTCTGGGGCCAGGCTGTCCCCACCTAGGCTGCCTGCTCCTGGGTCACAGACAAAGGGCTCCTTCTCCACCCACTCCCAGCCCCCAACCCTGGGCTACTGTGTATTATCCGATTTTTTAAAACAGGGATAAAAAGACAATGAAGTGGCATCTCTAGTATTTTAAGTGTTTGTCATTTCAAACCTAAAAATAATAACAAAAACTTCTTAAAAGTTTCTGACAAAGAGGAGAAAGAAAGCAGAGGGCAGAGCTACTGCTATTTCTAGAGGAAATGACCACAAGCTCCCTGCTTCCTGGCTAAGCCTAGAGCAGGGGCAGGCAAGTACGACCTGAGAGCACAGGACCTGTGTCTAGTGGGGCAGTGACAGCACAGCAGCCACTCAGTGCCCAGGCACAACAGAGAAAGGAAGTCTGCCTCTGCCAGCTACTCAGCCAGCAACGACTGAGCAGCAAGTCCTCTGTGCCATGGATCCTTCTAGAACTTGGGGTTTATTAGAAAATAAGACAGGCCTCCTGACCATTCTGCTAGCACTGACCCTCTCATGCAAAGAGGCAGATCATAAACCCACAGTAACTCAGTGGGTTTCTGAATGTAATAAGTACAATGAGGAAATAAATGAATGAGAACAGGGAAATAGAACAGGAAGTGGTTGGGAGGTGTGGAAAAGCCCATCTTAGCCAGGGTGGTCAAGCAAGGCTTCTCTAAGAAAATGGCATTTGAGCTGCTGAGACCTCAGTGAATCAATGGAGACAACCGTGTGACTGTCCAGAGGCAAAATATGTCAGGCAGCAGGAACAGCTGGTGCGAAGGGCCTGGAGCAGGCCCAGCAGGAGGGAGGTAAGGAATGGCAGAAGGCCATCACTGCTGAGAAAAATGAGCAAGGGTGAGTGTGGTAACAACCAGATCAAGCAGGGCTTCTGACTACAGTAAGGGCTTCTGGGAGCCCTGGGCCTGGATGACTTGATGGGACTCTATTAAGGCTGCTATGTTGAAAGCAGGGGAGCTGGGCAAGAACAGAGAGGCCAGGGGGCCAGTGATTAGAGGCAGGAGAGGACGGTGCACAGGGGAATACTCTGAAGGTAGAGTTGACAGGATTTGCTGCTACACTGCATGGGTGTGACAACAGAGGTGTCCAGGATGAGCCCCGGTTTCAGCCAGAGCACACAGGGAAGGCTGTGGAAGGAGGGCCGTGGACCTACAGGGGAGACTGCAGCCCAGTGTGGTCAGTACTGAGTTTGAGAAACCCAGGGATCATCCAAGTGAAGATGGTAAGAATGTCGCCGGAGACAGGAGTCTGTATCTGGGCCAGGGGGCTGGGGGAGTCAGTGGACTCCAAGAGGTGACACGCACATCCCTCTAAGCTGAGAAGCCACTTCAGGAGGGTGGAGGGCTCCATAAAGCCAGTCTGATTAGGAATCAGGCACTGGGAGAGCTGGGGCCTGCAACTCCCAGTGACAAAATCAATCACCGTCTACATGATGATAGGGGTAGGGGCACAGAGGCCCTCTAGTCAATGCCCAACAGTGTCGTTAAAGAAGCAAACTAAGACCTAAACCCTCCTCCCAAACCCCATTCACCTTTCCATTAATCACATCACATGAACCACATACCCTAAGAGGGAATAACTCCTCCCAGAGGTTGGCAGGCTCCTCCCAGAGAACCTGGGTTTATTTCCAGCCAGGCCCGCTGCACCCACCCACACATCCCACCACAAGTCAGTCCCCTAGGTCTGCTCACCCTCTCCACCCCCACAGTGGCCTGGCCCTTGGACCCCACCCCCCCAAGCATCACATTCTGCCCACTCCTAGGTAGATTCCATATCTTGGGTTCACCCATCACCTCCACCCCAGAGGAATGATAAAGAACATTAGGCCCTGGCTTTGTGTTTTCCTCATTTGCTATGCAAACCTAAGTAAGGCTCTTGCCCTGTCTGAGTCTCAGCTCTGCATCTGCACACAGTGAAGAGGTTCTACCACACCTCCAGTCACGGCCAGAGGTCCAGAGGCGCTTTCTAGCCCATGACTGCATTTGTTTACCTCACATGGTGGGTTTTTAGTTTTAAATTAGTTACCAGTATTTACAAATTGGAAGTGTTCACATGAAAATTCAGGTTTGCAACTCCTCTTGAACACCACTGAGCTCTGGCCACCCTAAGATGTCACACAGGGCATGGGGCTCTCAGTTCCCCATGAAGCCTACAGGGCCTCTCCACTCACTCACATGTGGCTGGGTATGTTTGAACCCGGGCTCACCTCTGAACTGGGAACCCCATGGTCATTCCCACTGTGGCCTCCAGCTGGGAGAGTGGAGATCTGGAATGCCACGTGCTGCTCAGAGCCCCAACTGCAGTATGAAGATTGTGTGCCATCCATGAGGGGGATGGGACCAGCTGGGATGTATGTGGAGGAGGCGGCCCAGTGGGGAAGGGCCAGGCCCCTAGAGGAGGCTCACCTGGAGAAGAGTTAGCCTCAAGAGGCCCTAGTACATCTCTACAGCTGCTCTGGATGGTTCATGGGCCCATGGGTGTGTATGCGGTTGGGGGAGGGGGCCATACTCCCAAGGCAAGAGCTCACCAGGAGCAGGGAGAGAAAAAGAAAATCTCCCACAGGCTCTGCTCTGTACCCTCAACTGAAAAGCTAGAAAATACATTTACGTTAATAATAACGTAATTATAATTTAAGATGATGATTATTATGCCAACTGACCTAAATGATCATGAGAGAGGACACTCTGGACAGCAACACACATGCAAATCACCCACATGAGCCGTGTATGATGGCAGTTCTTACACCCTGTGAGCTACCTAAAGACACCTGCACCAGGTCCACACACCCACGGTGGTCACTGGGTATCTCTCTGTTGGTAGGAGGGGATAAGGCAGGGGTAGGTCACCATGCTGGTACCTGTCCCCAGATCCACTCCCTGCCCTTCTCCACCCTGTTCTCCACTGAGGAGGCTGACCTCCTCGGAATGTGTACCCAGTTCCCACACTCTCCAACGGCAGCCTCTAAGAGGAGATCGGAGGATGGGAGAGAGGTTGGGGTGCTCATTTCCCATCCACACCCACTTTACCACATGGGCAGAGATTTGGTAGTGGCTGTCTCCACTCCCCCATGGCCATAGCTCCTGTTGGGTGACCCTGCTGGGTTATAAGACCTGCCTCTCCCCCACCCCTGCAGGCCCAAGGTGCTAAGGGCTCCCTATCCACCCTCCATTGCTACTCCAAGAGCTGGCCAACCCTCTGTAGATTCCCCAACCCTGCTCACACCTGTTCCAGGTCTCTTCATTAACTACTCCTTCCCTTAGCCCAATGTCCTGAGAAAGAAGGTATCTACCAAGGACTCCTAGTGGTTTAACTGGGCTCAAAATCTAAAAAAACAGCCTAGCAGCTATCTCCACACCAGGGCCTCTCACACAAACCACATATTAGAGAGAAGCCTGCACTGAACTGCCTGCCTGCACAGTGTTTCTTCCATCTGTGCCAGCCCTTACAAAGGAGTTCCTGGAGTTGTATTTCAACCAATAGGACTGAGGCTTTCCCTGTCCAATTAGAGGTGCACAGCAACAGCCCCATCAGCATCTTCACCAAACTATACCGTTCAAACTGTGAGCATTTGGAGTCCTCATCTGCATGAGGACAGACCATTCAAGAACCAGGACAGGGACTTCTGTCTGTACAAGTCAGCTCCCCTCCAGCTTGGGAAAGTACTTTCCGTTTCCACCAAAGACTGAAGAACAAATTTTCTGGGCTGCCTCCCCAAATAGGGGCCTTGCCCCAGGGCTTCTTCACAGCATGCTGTTCCACAGCTCTGCTGTCTCCTAACCAAGCTGTAGCACTCTGGAGTTGTTCTCACAGCTGCAGTCATGTGGTACCACAACTGAACTGTTTGCACTGAATAAAGTCTCCTTCTTCACCGCACCCCAAACTGGGGACTCCTGTTGGCATTGAATTGGCACCAATGGCCATTGGTTGACACCCATAAGGGGCTCCCATTTCCTGCTGGGACCCTGACAGGCACAGCCCCATGAGGACCTCACAGAACTCAAAGCCAATGATTGATTCAGTGTACACACAGCAACAAGAATGGACCTTAAAAATAGAACACTAAATGGAAAAGGTAAGAAACAGAACAAGATAGTGAGCCCAACACTGTTACTGTAAAACAGTCAGTCAGAGCGCCAAGGGGGTCTCTGCCCGCTGGCTAAGATGGCAGTAGAGAAAGGTTCTTACCTTATATGAACGGATAGGGCCCAAGCATGCATGGAAAGCTAGAAAGATGAATAGACAGGGCCCTGAGCACTCCAAAAGCTAGAAAGATAATTGGATAGGAAAAAAGCTTTCCCCTCTCTATCCCTATAAGAACTGCAGCCTTGAGCAGGAAGACTGAGATGGTCTCTGAGACAGCAGTCCACCATTGTCCCCGGTTGTGTGGCACCTGATAAAACCTTTCCTTCTGCACCAGCACCTGCCTCACCAGTTTAGCTTTTGTGAACGCAGGCAGCTGAACCTCCATTTTTGTCTGGTTACACCACCACTCATGTCAATTACAAATGTACACACCCAAGGTAAAAAAAAAATACCACTTGCAAAACACAGGCAATTAAACAGATCCACACAGACCAGAGCTGTTCATCTGCCTGTAGTAGGGAAACGAATGGCTTTGGAGCAGAGATAGTAGAATAAACTGACCAATAAAATAGGAGCAGTATAGAAGCAGTATAAGAGCAGTACCTGGCAGAGATGAAGATAATAGTGTGTTATTATTTAAGGAGAGTAGCTAACCCAACCCTTAGCTCCTGAGGTCCAGCTGAGAAAACCAAAAGAAATCCCATACTGTACCCCTGTCAGGAACCCCAACAGTCTGGGTGGGTGGGTTGGGGGTGTGTGTTGTTGCTGCATCCAGCTGAGGTGGGGGAAGGGGATGTGACACATCCAGCCAACCCATAGACCTCATGTGTCTCTTGCAATTGGCTAAGGGGTGGGACTGAAACCACACCTAACTAATGAGACTCCGCACTGTGACTGCTCCCACTAAAGACCGGCAGAAGGCACATCAAGCCCCTCCACGAGGCCTGGCAGCCTCTACCTAGGTCTCTAGAAACACTGAGCCACTTGGGAAGATGTGGGGCCAGACTGCCAGAGAAACCACTTGCTGGTCCACTCCTTTTGGTCACTGCACTGGGCGTGTGCATGAGCCCACCTGGGAGCCCTTCTCTGTGAGGAGGCAGGTATATCAAAGTCCCCAACTGATGCCATGTAGAGATTTAAAAGAAAAAGAGCCTGTCCTGGCCTCACCTAAGTTCTTGGGCAAATTCCATGACTGTCGCCATCTTAGCATCTAGGTGTCAGGGCCATTGGCCATGTGGCGATGTGCAGCCTGCACCACCAGGACCTGAGTCAGCAGCTAAAAGCAGGTGATTCAGAGGCAGGACACTTCTATAGCACAGAGGCCCACCTCCTCAGCGCACAGGGAAGCAAGGAGAGGGGCTGCTCTACATTAGAACAGGCCTGGGGTATAGGCACCAATGCATGTGGGGTTCCTGATGAGACCCAGCATGAGGAATACGCTGAGAGAGATGCTGGGGCCAACAGGAGGCTCCAAGGATGGACTGAGGATCAAAGGATACCAAGGAACAGCCAATCATTCTGTGAGGTGTGATGCCTGGCAAACACTGGCATTTTAAAAAGATGAATATTTTAAATATCATCATGTTTATAATATGCTCTAACATACTTCAGTACGAAAACAGCCATATGTGAAAATGTTAACAACTGTGAAATCCAGGTGACAGGTGTCTGGGTGTCCTTTCTGGTCTTCTCTGTTTTGGTTCGCCAACTCTCCATATGAAGAGACACAAGGACAGTCAGTGTTTAGGTGGGAATGAAAGGTGGGGAGCCACTAACATGAGAGTCTAGGGGTACATCCAGCCCTGTACAGAGAGCCTTTGACTCCCAAGCTGAAGATCCAGAGTGGGCTTAAGGCAAGAGTAAGTTGAGGTCATAGTCTGGGCTGTCACAGTTTGGTCTTCGTCGATCAGACCCCTGCTGTGGGTGGGGGCAGTGGAGTTTCCAATGTAGCTTGGGGTTAGGTTCTTAGGCCATAACTTGAACATGGACGAGACAGGACAGTGGATGGGGGAACGACACACTCAGTAAGGGTTTATTTCCAGGGAGCACCTCCAGAGAGGTGGCTGAGTGTGGAGACACACTCACTGTCCCACAGCCCCCCATACCACAGGGCTTCTGAAGACGGGAAGGGTCAGGGAGGGAAGTCTGTGTCAGGTGCTTTGGCATGCTGCTCGAACACCAGCTACCTTGGCTCACCCTGGCTGCAAGCTCCTCTCTCTGCCACCCTCACTGCTGTCCCCCTCCAAAAATAAAACATAAACACGCAACCCTATAGTAAGGCAACATCACCCCCGCTGAAAAAGTAAGCTTGCACCCATCCAGAGCAGGCCCCAGATGAAAACACTCTGAGCTCGCAAGGCCACCCTGATGCTCCTCAGGTGACTCCAGGGGACACAAACTCACCACCAGGACCACAATTACCTAAAGTGGGGTCTGGCCTTACATGCCTTTGAATCACAAGGTAGAGAAATTCTTCCTTTTTCCAGTTCTCAGATTCTTCGGACACCGACCAAGAATAGGCTTGCCAGAGCTACCAAATAAAAATTACTGGAACTTGAAATAAATACCACATAACTGTGTAGTATAAGTATGTCCGGTGCAATACTTGGGACATACTTATTCATCATTTATCTGAAGATCCAATTTAACTGGCATCCTGTATTTTTACCATGCAACCCTAGATAAGAACAGTATCGGGCTGGTGATGGCATGGCTTGAAAACTTTTTATATATTTGCAGGGCATCTCTCTTTTAAACAAGACACTGGGACATCAAAACACTTGGACTTTCAAACAACTGGAGATGACGGAGGGATACAAACATACAAGACACTTGTTGACATACCAAACACAGGAGTAATCAGGACCACCTGGCCTGCCCTGGGCACCTCTGAAGGCAGCACCTCAGCTCCTCCCAGCAGCCTACCCTACATAGCTGCCCTGCCCCAAGCCCAATCAGAGAGCTGGATCATCTATTCATAGACCATGTTTGGGGGTCCCATATGGTACTTTTGAAATTAGTTGCTGACATTATAACTTTGCAATGTTATTATTTTAACATTTTAATATTTAAAATCAGAACATTTTACACTGAAGCTGGATTCCCAACTTCTCTAGGAAAATCAGAAGATAGGGCGTGAGAGCAGAGTGATACTGGTCCACCGCTTTTCTTGTCCACACCCAAAGGAGAGAGGCCCAGAGGAGGTGACGTTCCAGCTCCCTCCTGCCCAAGGTCACCTGAATGGCCAGGTTTCCTGGGTTAGGACCTGCCTCTTCTCTAAGTGATGGACACTGGAAATTTTGCCCCTTTCCAAGGAGCCCATTTCTACCCAGGTGGCCTAGTAGGTAGGTCCGTCACAGAGGAATCCAGTGGCATACCCCCAGCCATACAAGACACAGAACTGAAGGAGAGAATACAGGAGTTACACACTGTCTTAGCCTGGGACCCCCAGAAGCAGAGCCTGAGCTGGGTTTTTGAGCTCGTGGTTTACTGGGGAAGAACTCTCAGGAGAAAGAAAACGGGAAGCAGGATAGAGGAAAGAACAAAGCTGGGCAAAGACGAGGCCTCAGCTGGAGACCAGCATGAGCCTGATCCTATGGGGAGCCCCTCAGTGTGACCAGCTTCCCAGGGCTCATCCCACCCACAGAGGCATTAGTCAGTCACTGACCGAAGATCAAGGTAAGGAGAAGGGAAAGTTATCTCCCAGGCATGGGGGCAGGGGAGGGGATTGCACAGGCAACTCCTGTGGACCCTGGGCAAGCATCAGGACAAGGGCCATTAGCAGCCCAAATCTAGGGCAGCTGAAGGAGCAGTGCCTCTTTGGGGGAGGAGGAACCAGACAGGGCACAGGCAGCGGCCACAGCATCGCTCGCTCTCGCTCTCTCTCTCTCTCTCTCTCTCTCTCTCTCACACACACACACACACACACACACACACACACACACCCCTGGGCAGAAGCTGATAAGAGAGTTCGGTTCTAGAAACTACTCATGCTCACCCCAGTGTCAGAGAGGTAAGGAAGTAATTTACTAAAACAGTGTTCGCACACCCATGCCCCTAGCAGCATTATTCACAATAGTCAAGAGGCGAGAGTGACCCAGTGTCCACGGACAGATGAGTAGACAGACAAAAGGTAGTCTACCCATACAAAGGAATATTAATTCTCAACCTTAATAAGGAGAGAAATTCTGACACATGCTAACCATGAATGAACCAGGAGGACATTATGCTCAGTGAAATAAGCCCGACACAACAGGACACACACTGTGATTCCACTCATATGACGATGGCCCTAGAGTAGTCAGATTCATAGAGACAGAAAGTAGAAGGGGGATGCTGGGGGCGGGGGGTAGGAGGCTGGGGAGAGGGGGATGGGGAGGTAATGGGTATGGAGTTTCAGTTTTTCAAGATGAAAAAGTTCTGGAGATGGATGGAGGTGATGGATCCACAAAATGTGAATGTACTTAATGTCACTGAACTGGACAGTTAAAAATAGTTAAATTGGTCAATTTTGTGTTATATATATTATACCATAATAAAAAACAATAATAACACATGTACTGGGGAGCCAAAAGCAAATAATCAGAGCAGAGACAGGAAAGGAAAAAACTACACTGAAGACCCAACAGGAAATAAGGGCTGCTCCTGAGACCTCCCCTTAGTAGTAAGCTTCCTGGTCACCAGGACTAGGAGGGAAATTAGAGGATAACCCGGTGCTCCTTGTCTATTAAGAGGAAGTCATCTAGTTCACTGGGAAAAATAAACATGTTTTTGGCACAAAATATAAGGAGGAATTTTAACTGTTGCTAAGCTCATATTTATAACGATCACTTCCTCAGTGCTGACATGATGCCAGACACTGGACTGCAAGTTTCCAGGATGTTTAATCTATTTAACCATACTCCACAGATAAGGACACTCAGGCCCAGACAGGGTGAATGATCTTCCCCAGGTTACATCACCAATAAAGGTGGTACAGATATTTGAAAGGTGGTGCAGGTCTATCTGGCCAAGGAAATATGTATGGCCAGAGACCTTCAGTTTGTAGGTATTAATCGGGCACCTGCTACCTGACAGCCCCTATTATAGGTACTGGGATGTGTCAGTAAACAAGACCAACAGAGGTCCTACCCTCATGTGCCCAACGTTCTGGTGGAACAAAGAGACAAGGAACAAGTAAATAAGACAGTGTCGACATTGTGAAAGAGAAGGAGGGGGGCATTCCTCTGGCAAGAGTGGTGCGTGCAGGCCTCACTAGGAGGCAACACTTCGGCTGAGGCGTGCCTGGAAAGATGTGCTACCACACAAAGGCCTGGGGAGTGGAGTCCCAGGCAGCGGTAACAGCAAGTGCAAAGGCCTGCATGGAACAAAGAAGAGAGTGGGAGTGAGGCCGGACAGAAGGAAATCAGGGAAAAATCCCTGCAAGTGGAATGAGGAAGTGGGAGCAGATTTCTCACCAGAGCCCCCACCTGTGAGCATGATCAGAGGGTAACAGTTTATGGCAGGAAACCCCTGTGGTGGTCACAGAAGTCAACACAACAAGGACTGGCCAAAACTAGATCCATCCAAGATGGAGGAAAAATTAGTCAGAGAAACACCCAAAGCTTATGTCATTGTTATAATGAAAACTAACACTACAAGGACAAGGAGGGCCATGGGGGATGAACACCAAGATACCTCCGGGAAAGACCATGTTAGGAACAAGGCCACTCCCAACCAGGAGGCACAGACAGAATTTGGCACCACAAAATTCAGAAACTGGAAACATAAAATCCCAAGAACTAACTGACCACAGGAACTCACAGACGAGTTCGTTCGCCTGCGTCCATTCGAACACGCACTTTCACTTCCTACACAGGGTGCCACTGTCCTGCCTTCTCTCTGTCTCTACCTAAATAAAACTTGCTTTTGCTCTCACTCAGACTCTCACTTGGACTTGTTCTTGAAGTCTTCCCTGCACAAATCAAGAGAGGTCCCAGACCCAGACTGGCAGGGCAGGGCAGGGCCAGCCCCCAGCCGGTCTGGTGACAGGAGGAAGTAAGGTAAGTAGCAAGAGAAGGAAGAGTGGGTGAGGGATGTGAAAACCAAGAAAGGAGAGAGGCTGGAAAGAGGAAAAGGCCGATCATGCATATCCAGTTCCCCAGGGTCTCCACAGAACATCCAGTACACTTAGTGGACACTGTCCCTGTGGGGTGATGGGGCTACCACACAGCACACTGGAAACTCAGCAACGGACCTTTCAAGAAATGTGAGGAAGACCCCAGTCATATAAAATACACAACCAAATTAAACCTAAACATCATTATTTAGGGAATGCAAATGTAGGGGGCAGAGCAGAAAGCAAAGTCAAGCAGTCACAGGAGAGAGCAGAGGAGGGCACCTCCAAGAGGGAGGGAGGGAGACTGTGGGGTGGCACAGTCCTCCTGATTCACCCAGGTGCTGACTGTTCGATGGTCTGTTCAATTGTATGTCCTTCTGTCCTTTTTGTATGTGTGCTTTTTCACAATAAAAGAGACTCTTTAAAGAAAAAAAGCCAATTGTAGTAATCTACAAAGGAAACAAAGGGCAGAGAAGTTTTTAACACAAGAAATGGTGAGGAGGGGAGGGAAGTAAATAATAGTCACAAATTCTCAGAAGAAAAGGTGATCTCACCTATACAAGGAGGAGGGAGGGGGGATAAGGGAGGAAGGAAGGGGAAGGGCCTAGTTAAAGAACAATCATGTAAATGACCCATGGACCTGACAACAGGGTGGGGACTGACTGTGGGAGTGGGGGTGGGGGTGCAGAGCAAGGGAAGCAATGGGAAAATTGGGACATATGTAATAGAATGACAAAAAATGAATAAATAAATAGGAATCTAATGAACAAAATAAACTAAGGAACAAAATAGAACCACAAGCATGGAAACATGGGACAGACTGACAGTGACCAGAGAGGAGGGGGGAAAGGATAATGGTGGAAAGAAGGGGAAGAGACTAGTCAAAGAGCATGTATTAAGGACCCATGGACATGGACAATATTTTGGGACTTAACTGTGGGAGTGGGGCATGGGATGGGCAGAGGAGGGTAAAGAGGGAAAAAACTGGGACAACCGTAATAGAATAACAAAAAAAAAGAAATATTTCTGATAAAAAGCATTTTTCAAATTGAATGTATAGGATGATGGAGCTTGAAGATTAAGAAAAAAAAAAAAAGAGCAGGGTACAGGAGGTTCGGGAAGGGGCCTGGGTCCTTTCAGGTAGGAAAGCCAGAACAGGTCAGGCCCAGGGGAGAGAAGGCAAAGCGGAAGACACACATGGGGTTGCCTGAGATCTCCAAGGAGGAGGGAGGAGCTAGGTCCAGAGCACAGGGGGACTCTGGGCCTCTGAGCAAACACTGGGTAATAAGTGCTGAGGAGCAGAGGGACCCCAGGTGGAAGGCAGAGAGGGTGCCAGGAGCCCTGAGCCCTCACACGCTCATTGGCCCCTGTGGACCTTCAATGAGTGAGCGCTTAAAACCACTGGAGAAAACCCCTCTTAAAGTAGAATAGTCAGGTTTTTCCCTTTAATAAAAAGCTCCTCAAACCCTTGGTGAGAGCTGACCCTTCATATATAATCACTAATCTTATTACCAACGTAAGCAAGTGAGAAATTACAAAAATGAATGCCCATGACTTATAATCAACCTTTGAGAGAAGAAAATGGAGCTGATATATTCCTTCCCCACAAGTCAGGACTCTGGAAAGAAGAAACACTCCTAGGGTGGAGTGATGAGAAACAGCCCTGCCGTCAGCCAAGGCTGAGCTCACTGCTTTCTCCACCTGGCTTCCCCACGCCCTCCACCCAGCCCCAGATGGATGGGAGTCACACCCTTGGCCTCTTCCTCTCTCTGTGAGATCTCAAGGCATCCTCCATCCAGCTTGCCCATGGTCCTGCCACTGGGAACTTCTCATCTGATCTCCCACCTCTACTCAAAACCTTAAATGGATCCCTATTATATCTCTGGTCCCTTTGAGAACCTGAGAAAACCCATGGATAATGTAGCCCCTTCCACCAAAAAAGGGAAAATGCAAACAGAGCATGGTAGAATAGACCTGGGGTGCTTTCTAACCACCCAACATATATTTACCCTCTTACCAAGAACAGCGTCTAGATTTTGTTCTGCCGTTCACACCACTCCACTGTCACTCCATTCAGTGCTTCTTGTTCCTCTTGCAACAATGCCTAACTCAGGGATGGACACGGAGCCAATGTGAGCCCATGAGAACCAATTCAGGTGAGACATTGGGCAAATAGCCTCTCTCTTTCCCACTGTATTAGACATGAGATGATTTATTAATAAGAATCCCTGAAGCATCTTGTCATCAGGTAGAGTCTGGAGCAAACTATCCCCCCCCCCAAAAAAAAAGTCAATAGGTAGAGAAAAGAGAAACAGAGTCATAGTAATAGCTGCTAAGCAACTGGATACAGTCATGGCTGAAGCTAATAGAAAAGCTAAACTTTGCAATGACATAAACACATTTAGCTTAAGCTAACTTGGACCAGATTTTCTGCTCCTTGCAGCCAAGCATCTTAACAGATATATGAGCACATACCAAAAATAGTTGTGTTATCATTTTAGGGGTCTTGCAGACTCCCTGAAACTTATGAATCCCTGGTTGAAGATCCCAGGACCAAGAACTAAGTGAAAACTCTAAGAGTGGCATTCAAAGTCCTTCACCATCTAGCCCCCACCAATCTTTCCTAACCCATTTCCCTCTGTTGTCCTCCATGTACCCAATTCCACCTAAACTGGAGGACAAGTGCCCAACCCCTCATCTTTGCCCATACCATTATCCCAAATCAGGTTGCCCTCCATTCTGAGTTTCTGCATACCCAAATCCCAACCCCAACTTTAAGGCCAAGCCCCAAGCTTGGGTAAATGTATGAATGGATGAGTGGATGTGATGGATGCGATGGGTAGATGCGAAGGGTGGGTAGGTGGATGTGATGGATGTGATGGACAGATGAACAGATGGAAGGGTGGGTGGACAGTGGATGCGACAGGTGGGTAAGTGGATGGTCGATGAGCAGGTAGCAGATGGAGGACAGACAGATGAGAAGATAGATCAACAGAGGGGCAAGAGAATTGGTATGTGGGTGGCCAGTGGACGGATAAAGAGATGGATGAGTGAGCAGACGGGTGGTGGTGGATCATGGGTAAGTGGGTGACTGGATGGCAGATGACTGGGAAGATGGATCAATGGATGGACAAGAAATCAGTGTGTGGATAAACGTCTGATGGACAGATGGGTGGGGGGAAAGATAGCTGAGGAGATGAAAGGTAGCATGGATGGCAAAGTAGGCTAACTGGTGTGTATATCAGCATGGGGACGAATGGCTGAGGAATGGCAGGGAACTGGCAGGTAATGGGTCAGTAGACAAGAGGATGCATGAATGGCTCGTGGGTATGTAGGTAGGCCAGCAGGTGGGTGAGGAGAGGCAGGAAAGTTGTCTTGATGCTCAGTCAGTACTCTTCCCAGCGCCACTCCACCCTCCCCTGGAAAAACCCAGAGCAAGGCCAATGGCTCTCCCATAGATCAGCCTCTCAGATAGTTCTTGCACCATGGTGAACAGCATAAAAAGCACAGGCCTTGGAGTGAGACTGGCCTATGATCACAGTCCAGCTGAGCCACCTCCCGCTGTCTAACCACAGACCAGAGACTCTGGTTCTCTGAGACTCATTCTCCCATCTGTTAAATGAGAAGTATCATGCTCTCCTCACAGGATGCCATGTGATTAAATTAAAAACAATCACAGAGGCTAGCCCAAGACATGGTAGAACAAAGCTCACAAGAATTCCTATCCTATTAAAAAAAATTGTTCCAGAGCCTAGAAAAAGAAAGGTGCCAGCTCCTCTCATTTTATGAGACTAAGAAAACCCTGATATCAAGAGCAGACACGGACTACAAGAAGAGAGATGTATAGGCCTGCTTCACTTAGGAACCTAGCTGCCAAGTCGTAAACAAATTATTAGAAAACCAAATCCAGCAGCATATTACAGGGATAATAATACATTGTGCCCAAGTAGGGCTACTTCAAGAATGCAAGGATAGTTCAATACTAAAACATCAATGCAATTCACTAAAAGAAAAATTCTACATGATCATCTCACTAGATGCTGGGAAAAAAGTATTCAGTAAAATTCAACATTTTTGCCCAGGCTGGTGTGGCTCAGTGGATTGAGTGCTGGCCTGCAAACCAAAGGGTCACTGGTTCGATTCCCAATCAGGGCACATGCGTGGGTTTCAGGCCAGGTCTCCAGCTGGGCGCATGCGAGGGGCAACCACACACTGATGATTCTGTCCCTTTCTCCCTCCCTACTTCTCTCTTTTAAAAATAAGTAAATAAAATCTTTTTTTTTTAATTCAACATTTTAAGACTGAAAACTCTGAGAAAAGTAAGCTTCTCCTGGCAAGAGGACCATTCTATGGGAGTGACCCCTCCCTAGAAGACACTAAGAGTGGGTTCACCTGGCTCCACTCCCAGAGAATAAACTGGCCTTTGGGGGTTTAAATGCCTCCCTGCAGGAACACAAAGGTGGAATTTTAGGCACTATGTCAGGCCAGTGGGAGATAAACTTTGGAGTTCACCCATCCTCTAGAGCCTTCCAAACATTAGCTAGGCCCCTTTCACCCCTTTTCAGCCCCTAAAGTTGAGTTCTGGGGTCCAGTAAGGAGTCCATGTATGCTGAGAACCCCAGCAGAGACTGAATTGCTCCAGGGAGGTGAGCAGAGTCCCTAAGAAGGGCCTGGACCAGATTCATACCCTGTCTCTGGGCTCAAGCAGATATTCTCTTGCTTTCTTTCTTTTCTCCTCTTTTTGATACAAGAGGTTTTTTTTTTCAAGAGAAGCCAAAAGACCAAGAGAGTGCTTTCTGTAAGAGATGTAAATACTTGTGAGTGTATGTGTAGAAGTTAGAGTGTGAATGCATCTGTGTGTATGTGAGACATAATTGTAGGTGCATGGGTATGCAGTGGGTGTGTGCATGCAAGTGTGTTTAAGTGTGTATGAGTAAGTGCACGAGGTGTGAGTGTGGGTGTAACTCTGTGTGCAACTGTGAGCATGTGTATATGTGAACAAGTGTGTGAGGGGGTGTGTGAATGTGTGAATGTGAGGCATGTTTAAGGGAGGGCAAGCATGTGTGAGTTTGTATAGACAGTGTGAGTGTGTGAGAATGTGAGCATGCATGTGCATGCTCACATACATGACAGGCCTGGTGGGTCCTTGCCATTTCTCCATCCCCAGCCAGTGGGTCACTGCTCCCCAGTCCCCCTGACCATTCTCCTCTCTCTGGGCCACACTGCTTTCTTGGTCCCTCCATGCCTTGCTCCCTGATCTCCAGACATGTCCTTGTACCCACCTCATTCACAGATCCATCAGAGTCCATCCAGACTCCTACACCACTTCTACCATCAGAACTCAGTGCAGAGAGCCCTGGAGGTTCCTGCAGCACCCTGGAGAGACACATTCCGTCAGCTGCATGCCAGAGTGCCCACCTCCACCCCTCTAGCCACAGGATGGTCATTAGGGGTTGGGGCTGGCATGCTCCATCCTAGGAGCTGACAGCTTGCACTGCCCACCTCCTCGTCTCCTTGAATGGATTGTGACTTTAACACAAGGACCCTGCTCTTCTGCTCAGCCTTGACCCAGGGGCTGGCCCACATGGATACTCAAGAATGCTTTTGGTAGGTGGGTGGACTAATTAATTTATGTGGCCCCAGCACAGGGCTGACACAAAACATGGAATGAGTTATAAATGTGAGTGCCACCAACACTCATCCCAAAAGAGCCTTCATAGCTGGAGAAAACTTGCCTGAAGTTGCCTGGCAAGTCGGTGGCTAAGCTGGGAGTTTCCCAAGGTTACAACCACTGTGCAAATGTGATAGGGGAATTCAATAGTTAAAGGTTTTAGCTTCGGTCATAGTTGATAGGCTTAAGTGACTAATGTTTGTGGAAAGCTGTTCCTCTAGGAACTGGAAGGCCTGACCACACCAACTCCAAGAGGACAAGCAATTCAACCTTTGTGCCCCAGGGGATCTGCAAGCCAGATGACCGACACAGTATCTAAGCCATTCTGTTCCAGGAAGGGATAAAGATAAATAATTGTTGATCAACAGATAAAGAAATACTAAGAAAATGAGAACTGCAACTCTTATCCAATTAACCTTTTATATAAACCCCTTACCTACCTTTCTATCCAATTAGCTTTTTCTTTCTTTTTTTTTTTTCTCATGTAGGACTTTCATGGTGTCACAACTTTTATTTATTCTCTTAAGCATCTTTTTTAAAAAAATTTTTGTTATTCAATTACAGTTGTATGCCTTTTCTCCCCTTCCCTACCCCCCACCCCAGCTGAACCCACCTCCCTCCCCCACCCCCACCATCCCCACTGATTTTTTCCATGTGTCCTTTATAATACTTCCTGCAATCCCCTCTTCCCACTGTCCCCACCCCACTCCCCCCTGGCTACTGCTAGACTGTTCCCAACCTCAATGTCACTGGTTGTATATTGTTTGCTTTTTTCTTCTATTGATTATGTTCCAGTTAAGGGTGAGATCATATGTTATTTGTCCCTCACCGCCTGGCTTATTTCACTTAGCATAATGCTCTCCAGTTCCATCCATGCTGTTGCAAAGGGTATAAGCTCCTTCTTTCTCTCTGCTGGGTAGAATTCCATTGTGTAAATATACCATAGTTTTTGGATCCACTCGTTTGCTGATGGGCACTTAGGTTGCTTCCAGTACTTGGCTATTGTAAATTGTGCTGCTATGAACATTGGGGTGCACAGGTTCTTTTGAATTGGTGTTTCAGGGTTCTTAGGGTATAATCCCAGCAGCGGAATTGCTGGGTCAAAGGGCAGTTCCATTTGTAGTTTTCTGAGGAAATTCCATACTGTTTTCCACAGTGGCCTCACCAGTCTGCATTCCCACCAACAGTGCACTAGGGTTCCTTTTTATCCGCATCCTCTCCAACATTTGTTTGTGGATTTGTTTATGTTGGCCACTCTGACTAGTGTGAGATGATACCTCATTGTGGTTTTAATTTGCATCTCTCTGATGGCTAGTGATGCTGAGCACCTTTTCATATGTCTCTGGGCCCTCTGTATGTCTTCCTTGGAGAAGTGTCTGTTCAAGTACTTTGCCCATTTTTTAATTGGGTTGTTTGTCTTCCTGGAGTGCAGTCGTGTGAGTTCTTTATATATTGTGGAGATCAGGCCCTTGTCTGAGGTATCATTGGCAAATATGTTTTCCCCTACTGTTGGTTCTCTTTGTAATTTGGTGCTGTTTTCTTTAGCCTTGCAGAAGCTTTTTATTTTGATGAGGTCCCATTTGTTTATTCTTTCCTTTATGTCCCTTGCTTTAGGGGACATGTCTGGAGGATGTTGCTGCGTGGAATGTCTGAGATTTCCCTGCCAATGTTTTCCTCAAGGACTTTTATGGTGTTACAACTTATATTTAAGTCTTTCATCCATCTTGAGTTTATTTTTGTGTATGGCATAAGTTGGTGATCGAGTTTCATTTTTTTGCACGTAGCTGTCCAGATCTCCCAACACCATCTGTTGAAGAGGCTGTTTTTGCTCCATTTTATGCTCCTGCCTCCTTTGTCAAATATTAATTGACCATAAAGACTTGAGTTTATTTCTGGGCTCTCTGTTCTGTTACATTGGTCTATGTGCCTGTTTTTATGTCAGTACCAGGCTGTTTTGATTACAGTGGCCTTGTAATACAGTTTGATATCAGGTATTGTGATCCCTCCTGCTTTGTTCTTCTTTCTCAAAATTGCTGCAGCTATTTGGGGTCGTTTATGGTTCCATATAAATTTCTGAAATGTTTATTCTATATCTGTGAAATATGTCATTGGTACTCTAATAGGGATTGCATTGAATCTATAAATTGCTTTGGGTAGTATGGCCATTTTGATAATGTTCATTCTTCCAATCCATGAGCACAGTACATGCTTCCATTTGTTTGTGTCTTCCTTAATTTCTTTTTTCAGTGTTGTGTAGTTTTCTGAGTACAGGTCTTTTACCTCCTTGGTTAGGTTTATTCCTAGGTACTTTATTTTTCTTGTTGCTATATCAAATGGGATTTTTTTCCTGATTTCCGTTTCTGCAGTTTCATTGTTGGTGTACAGGAATGCCTTTGATTTCTGAGTATTGACTTTGTATCCGGCTGTTTTGCCAAATTCATTTATTAGGTCGAGTAGTTTTTTGGTGGAGTCTATAGGATTTTCCATGTACAGAATCATGTCATCTGCAAACAGTGACAGTTTCATTTCCTCCTTTCCAATTTGGATCCCTTTTATTACTTTTTCTTGTCTGATTCCTGTGGCTAGGACTTCCAATACTATGTTGAATAGGAGTGGTGAGAGAGGGCATCCTTGTCTTCTTCCTGATCTTAGTGGGAAAGCTCTAAGTTTTTGTCCATTGAGTATAATGTTGGCTGTAGGTTTCTCATATATGGCCTTTATTATGTTGAGGAATGCTCCCTCTATTCCCACTTTGCTGAGTGTTTTTATCAGAAATGGGTGCTGTACCTTATCAAATGCTTTTTCTGCATCTATTGATATGATCATGTGATTTTTGTCTTTGCTGTTGTTTATGTGATGTATTATGTTTATTGATTTGCGAATATTGTACCATCCTTGCATCCCTGGGATGAATCCCACTTGGTCATGGTGTATGATCTTTTTAATATATTGCTGGATGCGGTTTGCCAATATTTTGTTGAGAATTTTAGTGTCTATGTTCATCAGAGATATTGGCCTGAAGCTTTCTTTCTTCGTTGTGTCTTTATCTAGTTTTGGGATTAGGATGATGCTGGCTTCATAAAAACAGTTTGGGAGTCTTCCATCAGTTTGGATTTTTTGGAATAGTCTGTGAAGGATAGGGGTTAGCTCTTCCTTAAATGCTGTGTAGAATTCTCCTGTGAAACCATCTGGTCCAGGGCTTTTGTGTGTTGGCAGTTTTTTGATGACTGCTTCAGTTTCCTCTGCTGTTATTGGTCTGTTCAGGTTTTCTGCTTCTTCTTCATTCAGTTTTAGAAGATTATATTTTTCTAGAAATGTGTCCATTTCACCTAGGTTTTCAAATTTCTTGGCATATAGTTCTTCGTAGTAATTTCTTACAATCCTTTGTATTTCTGTGGTATCAGTTGTAATCTCTCCTCTTTCATTTCTAATTGTGTTTGTTTGGATCCTCTCTCTTTTTTTTCTTGATGAGACTACTTATAGGCTTGTCGATTTTGTTTATCTTTTCAAAGAACAAGCTCCTGGATTCATTGATCCTTAGAATTGTGCTTTTAGTCTCTATGTCATTTAGCTCTGCTCTGATCTTGGTTATTTCCTTCCTTCTGCTTGCTCTGGGCTGTCTTTGTTGTTGTTCCTCCAGTTCTTGTAGGCGTAGGGTTAGGTTGTTTGTTTGAAATGTTTCTATCTTTTGAAGGTAGGCCTGTATTGCTATGAACTTCCCTCTCAGGACTGCCTTTGCTGTGTCCCATAGGTTTTGGGTTGTTGTTAGTTCATTTTCATTTGTTTCCAGATAGTTTTTGATTTCTTCCCTAATCTCGTTCTTGACCCATTCATTGTTTAATAGCATGCTATTCAGTCTCCATGATTTTGAGTGTTTTGGGTTTTTTCCTTTGGGGTTGGTTTCTAGTTTCAGCCCCTTGTGGTCAGAGAAAATGCTTGATATGATTTCAATTTTCTTGAATTTGTTGAGGCTTGCTTTGTGTCCTATCATGTGTTCTATCTTTGAAAAAGTTCCATGGACACTTGAAAAGAATGTGTATTTTGCTTCTTTGGGATGAAAAGCTCTGTATATATCAGTTAAGTCCATTTCCTCTAGGGTATTGTTAAGTGACACAATATTCTTGTTGATATTTTGTTTGGAAGACCTGTCCATTTTTGATAGTGGGGTGTTAAAGTCTCCTACTATAATTGTGTTGCTGTCAATATCTTCCTTGAAGTCCTCCAAGATTTTCTTTATGTATTTGGGTGCTCCTATGTTGGGTGCATATATATTTACAAAGTTTATGTCTTCTTGGTGGATTCTTCCTTTGAGTATTACGAAGTGACCTTCTGGGTCTCTCTTTATGGCCCTTCTTTGGAAGTCTATTTTGTCTGATATGAGTATTGCTACCCCTGCTTTTTTTTCCTGTCTGTTTGCTTGGAAAATTTGTTTCCAGCCCTTCACTTTCAGTCTGTGTAAGTCTTTTTCCTGAGATGGGTCTCTTGTAGGCAGCATATGTGTGGGTCATGTTTTCTTATCCATTCAGCTATTCTATGTCTTTTGATTGGAGCATTTAATCCATTTACGTTTAAGGTTATTATCGATAGGTAGTTATTAATTGCCTTTATTCCTGCCTGTGTTCCTCTCTCTTTCTCTTTTCCTTCCTTTCCTTAAAGCAGTCCCTTTAGCATCTCTTGAAGAGCTGGTTTGGTGGAGGTGTATTCCTTTATACTTCTTTTGTCTGGGAAACTCTTTATTTGGCCTTCTATCTTGATTGAGAGCCTTGCTGGGTAAAGTAGCCTTGGTTGCAGGCCTCTGGTTCTCATTACTTGGAATATTTTTTTCCATTCTCTTCTGGCTTGAAGCGTTTCCATTGAGAAGTCAGTTGCTAACCTTATTGGGGCTCCCTTGTATGTTACTTCCTTT
The DNA here is from genome assembly GCF_022682495.2 of Desmodus rotundus. Lineage (NCBI taxonomy): Eukaryota > Metazoa > Chordata > Mammalia > Chiroptera > Phyllostomidae > Desmodus > Desmodus rotundus. The sequence goes on from NC_071388.1 coordinate 106,536,891, forward strand.
TTCTCCCTTGCTGCCTTTAAGATCCTCTCTTTGTCTTGGAAATTTGCCATTTTAATTATGATGTGTCTTGCAGTGGGTCTCTTTGGGTTCCTCTTGCTTGGGACTCTCTGTATCTCCTGGATTTGGGTGACTTTTTCTCTCCTCAGATTAGGGAAATTTTCCATCATTACTTTTTCAAACAGGTTTTCTATCCCTTGCTCTTCTTCTTCTCCTTCTGGTATTCCTATTATATGAATATTGTTACGTTTCATGTTGTCCTGCTTTTCCCTTATTGCCTCTTCATTCTTTCTGAGCCTCTTTTCCTTTTCGTGCTCTTTCGGGGTGTTTTTTTCTACTTTGTCCTCCAGCTCGCTGATCCGGTCCTCTGCTTCATCAAGTCTGCTTTTCATTCCTTCTACTGTGTTCTTCAATTCAG